>NC_141075.1:45115332-45715332 GCF_041138505.1 Cibotium barometz
TAGTCAAGAGACGGTGTAAACCTCTATGGAGGACGTGAGACTCTAGAAGATCGTCTTAACACTGGCTCAGCATGAGCTCGTGGCTGTCCCAACTACATATTATGCAAGGAACCTACTGCAAACCAGAAAGAAACTTCATTCCTGTCATACTCATGTGTCCCAACTGGCGATGCCATAATGAAACAGATGGCTGCTCAGTCACACAGTTATCACATGAGCTTTTACACCAGACACATGTAAAGGGTAAAATGTTCCGGACTTGGAACCTCTAGCAACTACAAGAGACCCTTTGCTGATTTTCCAATGAGTGATTGCCAAAGAAAACATGGTAACCACTGTCATCCAATTGTCCAGTGCTGATCAAGCTCTTCTTAAGCATAGGCACATGCCGTACATTCCTGAGCACAAGAGGTGAGCCATTTGCAAGTGAAAGATGCACATCTCCCACTCCAACAATGTCATAGGCATAATCATTTCCCAAACGCACACATCCTTTCCTTCCTACATCATAAGAGGCAAACCACTCCTTGTGTGGAGTAACATGAAAGGATGCTCCAGAGTCAATAATCTAGTCTTGTGACATACCATCATCCATGGTAACCAAAAATGCATCTGAGAAAATAGAGGTATACAAGACATCACCGTCATCACCATCACTACGAATGGTGTTGACCTCCTCTATCCTTGCCGTAGGCTTCTCTTCCTTCTTGGCATCATCCTTCTGGTTATTGCTCTTGCCTTTGCCTTTTTCCTTTTTCCACTCGTAGTAATCTTTCTTCATGTGGCCCTTCTTGCCACCCACCGTAATAGCATTCATTATCTTTCTTGCTTCGAGACTTGCTTCTGGATTTACCTCTCTCACGAGATTTCCCCCTTTGCTGTGATCTCCCTCTGACTGTCAATGCACTAGAACCTTTTCAGCCAGCATTGTTCTTCTGATTGACCTCCTCTGTGAGTAGGCTGCTCTCGACATCCGCACATGTCAAACCACTTGCAGAGGCTGAGTTGCTTATGGCTCTCCTGAAAGTATCCCAACTTTCAGGCAAAGTGACAAGCAAAAACATTGCTTTCACTGAGTCATCAAAGGCAATCTTTTGTGAAGACAGTTGGTTGAAAATGGTATTAAACTCATTCAAGTGATTGGACATAGATGTCCCCTCTTCCATGCAAAGATCAATGAGTTTCTTTAGCCAGTACACCTGGGAAGCAGCACTCTTGCAATATCCTTGACATTGAAGTACACTGACTTGGAAAGTGTCAGCATAATGGTAGAGCGAGCAAGCTCATCCAATTCAGCCCAGTCATCGGCATCCATATCCTCTGGCTTTACACCTTTGCATCTGACAGGCTTAACATGCTTCTTTTGCACCAAGACATTATAGATTTGCTCCTTCTAGTAAGAGAAGTTTGTACCATCCAACTTCTCAATGTTGAAGAGTGCATTCTCTGATGATGAAGCCATCACAGCAGATGTAGGTGCAAAACACGAAGCAAACCAAAAAAATGCAAACTGAGTGGCCAAACAATGTAGGTGCAAAACTGAATTTTGCTGTGTGCAGTGACTTTTCTTTGTTTTTGATAGCAAATAACTTTTGAACAGTAGCTCCAATGCAAATCTTGTCAAGAGCAATATTGTAGCTCACATATATCTCTACAACTTCTCTGTTGACCGCAAGTCCAAAATCTCTACAGATTCTCTGCTACCTACTCACTTTGAACTGATGTTTACAATAGTTTGCAGCAACTTTTGTCTGTTTTGGACAGACAATATCTCTTCGACCGTAGCTCGGTTGGCAATACTGTAAACAACAAAGTTTTAGCTTGAACTAAGATCTAAAAAACTCATGTTGGTCTTAAAGTCAAAATCCTTGAGGATTCTGAGAAGAGGATTCTTTGATATCTGCCGCTCAAAACTGCTGTAGGCAACTCGATGTCATGGCATAGTCCAGGTCTGAACTTCTATCGTCACATGCATATCCATATGCTGTCCTGTCAACATGATACATACATCCACAATAAGAATAATTGATAAATCAACTTTGGGATCTTCTTCAGGATCATGGGTTTCATCAATAGTATGCATGATCTTTAAGTCACATTGTCTTGGAAACAATGACGCAAAAGGATCTTCATCGACATCGAGGGGAGACTCTTCTTCCTTGAATTCTAGTTGTTTTTTATTTGAGTCAAGGGTTCTATGCACGGGATGTCCCCAATATTAGAGTATTTTCTAGTCATGGGTTCTGTGCCCCCCTGGATATCTCCCAAAAATCTGAATATTTTGGGTTTCTTTTTGGAATGCTCTATCATTCCCTTTTTATCCTACTTAAAGCGAGGGGGGTTGCTTTGATATGTTGATGTAGGCTGTCTTTTTCTCTTGAGGCAGGACCTAACCTAAGAGTCTTTCCTAAAGACCATGCTTACTAAGCCTTTGACACATGCTTGTTGAGCCTCTAAGCCTTTTGAGCCACGCTCACTAGCCTTTGAGCCATGTTACTAGAATATGAGTTTGAAGCAAGGACCATGTTTTGTTTCTTTGCTAGTGTTGGAGTACAGGGACTATTGAAGGCTATCTAAAAATTACCATCATCATTCTCAAGAGGGGCTTGTTGGGTATTTTAGAGTCTAGTAGTGTGTCCATTGGTGTGAACAATCGTTATTAAGTTCTACATCAAAAGATGATGCTTGATGCCTATAAAAGTAGTGCACATGGTGGAAGTATTATAAAAAATTATTCATCATTGTGTTGTGTAATCTCTCTCCATTGCTCTCTCTCTCTCTCTCTCTCTCTCTCTCTCTCTCTCTCGCCCCATGTAATCTTAACAAGAACTTCCATGTATCCACTTCCTCCCATGGTGAAATCTTATTCCTTTTTTTGAGAAGAAAATTTTATTTATATATTCCCTTTAGTAGCAAAACATACAACTTGAAACACATATATGCCCTTAGGCCCAATAGTTCAACTAACATATATACACCTCAGGGATCATAATTACACATAAGCCTAAAAGGAAAGGTAACTAACATCAAACACCCAAAAGATAGTCACCACCAAGCAATAGGCCAACACTAGCATAACCTCAACACCCCCAGAGGACAAGTTCTTCCATCAACAAGCTATCTGTAAAAGACACCATCAAGTAGTAGGCCACCAGCACCCTAAAGGCAAGTATGTCCAATCACCCACCACAACCATTAGGTTCATAAAGAATAAATGCTCCCATCCCAAGGGCCTCCAACTACTCTAACTTTTGCAAAGTAATCAAATAGAGAGTCATCTGCACAATGAGTACCACCCTAACTAAAACTTCTTCAATAGTTCTATACCCTCTCGACAACATGGCATAAATAGATATACAACAATGTTATTTTTGGGCAAGTGCCCCTCTTGAAACCTATAGCTAAAGATTCTTCCCTTTTCACGCCTCTTCTTTAAGACTTATTTCCTAATTTTAATACACTATACATGTTGGGGTTAAAGGCCCATGTGGCCAGGACCCCGTGTACAGTTGGATGTACCATACATTATATAGTGAATAACCTGAAGATAAGGGTGATTGAGCACCCACCAAACGTACGGTTCTCTCTCTCTCTCTCTCTCTCTCTCTCTAGCTCTCCATTGCATCTTCAATCCTTTAACTAGTATCAGAGCTTTGGAGATCACCAGGGAGTCAATGGTCCCACAAGTCATGCATATGAAGGTGTTCGATGAAGACCATATAAATTGCTTTGTGAAAGAAGCATAACATGTAGCCCATGTAGTAAAGAAGAATGCAGCAAAAAATACAGCTCTTGTAGGAAAGAAAAACACAACCATGATCATGAGACGATGATGGCTTCAACAACATCAACACGTAAAAACCCTAAAAATTTATAGAAACCCTAAAATGTAGAAACCCTAAAAATACAAAAATCCTAAAAGTAGATGAGCATGATGGCATGGAAAGGGTTACCTACGCATAAGCATGGTGGGATGGAAAATATATAGGTGAGAGATGGATAGGGTGGCTCTAATACCATGTTGAGATTACATGGAGAGAGAGAGAGAGAGAGACAGAGAGAGAGAGAGAGAGAGAGAGAGAGAGAGCACAATTGATGGAGATTGCAGAACACAATAATGCATGAATTATGATAATACTTCCACCATGTACATTGCTTTTATATGCATTAAGCTTCATCTTTTAACCTAGACCTTAATAAGGGTTGTTTACACCCTGAGGGGATGTGGACACCAATGGACACACTACTAGACTCTGAAATACCCAACAGTTCTTGTGGCATATTCAAACTACACACTGAGTACTTTGAATGGAATGAAAGATCTCTATATAGATGAAATGAGAGCTACCTTCCTAGGAAAAACATTCCCTCTGTGCTAAGCAAGTTGAGTAGGCTGAAGTCAGAGTATTTGAAAAGGTTCCTTCCACATGGATTTTGGGAGCTATTACCATGACATTTTAAGCCTTAATAAGGATGGGAGTAGTTGGAAAAAAAGGTTACTTAAAAAGTGTGTTATCCAAAGGGGGATACACGAGCCTCAACCTAAAATAGCTAGCTTGTACATACACGAGCTCAAGTAATGCAAACTAAGTGTGAGGCCTCAAAAGAACATCCCTAATTACAGGTAGCTAGAGGGGAAAGGCCCATGCAAAACTTGAGCATGGAATTAAAATAATGATAGGGTTGCATACTTGATTGTTGAGACGATGTTGAGCTATTGAAGAGATGTGGGGAAACAGTAAATTAAGTTATCTATTTTGTAATGCATGGCTGAGACCTTTAAAAAGGAAAAAGTAAAGAGAGGGCAATACCGATAACTGTACAAATCTTGGTTAGATTGTGCAAGGAAATCAATGAAAACATACTGGTAAAAGTGGCTAAAGTTTGGAGAAGCAATGTACAGCTTTGTGCTCAATGGCCTTGGTAATTTTTCAACTCTCCTTCTTATGAGTGTCGATACTGATGAGAAGCCAAGCCACATTCCCTCACACGATAAAAATCGTTGAACTTGGATAACCAATTCAAGACTTCTAAATTTGGCAACCAAATGTTTTTTTACATTAATTAGTTTGGAAGTTTTTTGAACCTTAGTATAGGTGATATATATATATGTATATATATATATGTATGTATATATATATATGTATGTATATATATGTATGTATGTATGTATATATATATATATATATATATATATATATATATATATATATATTGGGTATTGACATGCTACGAGGGCCATTTTTAATTTTTATTTTTTATTTTTTTGGAGGAACTATCGCGAAGTTTGTAGAGGCGGTTAGTGAGCTTGAGCATGGATTGGTCGTTTGAGGCGGTTGGTGAGCCCGAGCCTAGAAGCTTCTGCTTGGATGCCTATAAAACTTGGAGCTCGGGCCAATATTGTGAGGCTTTGTGCCTCACAGTGTGCAAGAGAGCGAGAGAGAGAGAGAGAGAGAGAGAGAGAGAGAGAGTGGATAGATTTTATGTTGGCGATTGGGCCTCCTTCCTGGGCGGTTCCACTTGCATCTGGCCTAGCACCTCGATGTCGGATCATAGCCCTGTCTCATTGACTATTACTTTTGAGCGGCCTCATGTAGTACGCCGGGGGTCTCGCATTCCGGACAGGCTACTCTCTGGTAGCGATCTATCTGCTTCGATTGCTCAGATCTGGGGAGCCGATCCCACTTCACAGTCCACTGCAGTGCAGTACCTACATGCTGAGTTCCTTGCCACTTGTATCAGGGAGTCCAGTTTTTCTTGCCGGGAGACCACCTCCGCTTGTCGTCGTGAGGCGGCCCAGTGTGAGCGATCTTTACTTGCCCCATTAGCATCGGTGTAGCGTCTCTTTTGCAGTCCCATCCAGGAGATGCACATTATGCTCGTATACATGCACAGTTACTTGATGAGATCCGGACGATTCAAGAGAGGAGATCTGAGTTCTCTGGTCACGCGACTGCGGCTCGTTGGGTAGTGCTCGGTGACCGAATAAACAAAGACTTCTTTGCAACACATAGAGAGCGACCTTGTGGGACTGCTCTACGTGCAGTTTTGGATGACCATGGGCATTTACAGACTCAACCAGATAGAGTCCTGGAGATTGCTACAGTCTATTATGTAGATCTATTCAGTGCTGATCCGTTGACAGATGACATTCAGGCGGCTAGAGCTACTGTATGGTCCCACACGCGACACTAAGTCATCACTGCTGACATGGCTCGTTCCCTTTGCTCTTTGTTCACAGTCCAGGAGTTACGTGAGGCGGTAGAGGCTCTAGACCCTGCTTCTTGCCCGGGGGATGATGGTCTCACTAGACAGTTCTTCATTACTCATTGGGACGCAGTTTCAGGGCCCTTGCTGAGAGGGCTTCAGGAGATTTATGATTATGGGACCATGCCTCAGTCTCTTTGCTCTAGGCTCATATCTCTTATACCTAAGGGGGGGATGGCACGCTCCTGCGACGACAGTGGCGCCCCATTACTCTCCTTCCTACGGTATATAAGATATTAGCTGCCATGCTGGCAGTGCGAGTGAGGCCCTTTCTTCCAGACATCATTCATGGATCACAGACTGCTTTTATCCAAGATAGATATATCCTGGATAATATCTTTTGCTACCATTAGGTGGTGGAGTGGGCTCGGTCTATTGGGACTCCCCTAGCATTGCTTTTTCTTGATTTTGAGAAAGCATACGATAGGGTGGATTGGTCCTTCATAGAGGGTACTCTTGCTCGCATGGGGTTTCCGCTCACTGGTGTATCTGCACTTTACAGATCAGCAGCCAGTGCAGTGACTATTGGGGGTTTTGTTGGCCGATCTTTTGACATCTCTCGCTCTGTGAGACAGGGATGCCCCCTTGCAGTCTTTTTGTACTTATTTGTGGGAGAGGCACTTTCTGACTTTCTTCATGCCTGGCAGAGAGATATACAGGGAGTCACCTTGCCACTTACAGGCGAGCGAGACCTAATTGATCAGGAGTATGCTGATGATACTTTGCTTATGGTCCGTTATGCCATTGTAGTCCTTGATGTGACGCGTTCAGTTCTCGATGTTTATTGCTTGGCCAGTGGTGCTTGCATTAACTGGCACAAGTCATATGGTATGCTGGTTGGCTCAGAGGATGTTCCGACTTGGGGTGTGGCAGGGGGGTTTACATGGTTGCAGCGAGGTCAGTCTTGTCGCTATCTGGGTTTTCAGGTTGGTGGGCTGGATATCACTCCCCAGCACCAGTTTGCGCCGGTTTTGCAGTCGCTTCGTAGGAAGCTCTGCCACTAGTCTTCCCAGCACTTGTCTCTTGCAGGGCGGGTCCTTGTGGCCAATCAGGTACTGTTGGCATCTGTTTGGTACATTGCTTTCCTGCTGGATGCTTCATACGAGAGTGATGCGGCAGGTTCGCCGCCTGATTCGCAACTTCCTGTGGAGTGGCCACGATGGCACTGTTGACACTAGAGCTAGAGTCCATTGGGAGACGATTATCCGGCCCATTGCAGAGGGGGGCCTTGGCATTATTGATCCAGAGATGCAGTGTCGTGCTTTGCTTACCAAGTTCATTGTCCGCGCCTTGTTTCTGGGCAATGAAACTTGGAAGCTACTTTTCAGATCAGTTTTGCACACAGTGACCCCGTAGTTGGAAACCCGCGATGGTCATACTTGGGCTGTGAGTATACGTTATATTTTTTCAAATTCTCCTCTGCATACAGCTCATTTGTCACCCTTCATGCGCTCCATTTTACAGATATGGATCTCCATGAGACAGGGCATGCATAGACGTCCTCCTGCCTCTCTGCCACGTCAGCCCTTGATCTGGAACCCCCAGACACGGCAGCTTCCGACAGATTTTATTGGGGAGGAGTTCTCCATAGGCAGGGGTATCCTGCCTCGGATTGCAGAGATTGATGCAGCTATTCCAGAGCTTTGGGATCGTGCCATTTGGGGTTTACATGAGATGCCTGAGCGCTCAGGATGGTTATGCATGTTTGGTGCTGAAGGTATGCCCTCTCTTGTTTGGAGCTCCCATTGTTATTGGCCTATGCTTTTTATCCCTATGGGCATGCCAGATGCTTTCGGCCACGTCAGATTATAGTTTCATGGTTTGGGTTACCTAGAGGAGTTGCGACAGTCCAATTGGACTCCCATCCGTGTTGTAGGCTCTTATAGGAAAAGACGGGAGGTGGACCCGTCTTTTCACATTGGTCTGGCTGCCCGTTGGCGATTATGGATCTGGGAGGGATGGCCTCTTTCACAGCTGACTTGGGACCCCGGGGAATGGGAGTGTCCTGCTGTGGAGACCGGTGCTAGGCATACTTTCTTTTTCGGGTATACTGTTCGGATTGGGAGACACTGCTTGCTTCGACGACAGTTACATAGACCTACGCGTTCGGGCACTTGGCTACATGCAGGTCTCTCTCATGCTTTCCTGACACAGTACTGGGCATCTATTTGGAGGCTGAGGATTGCTCGGCGGATCACTCTCTTTTTTTGGTTGACTGCTCATGCTGGTCTTGCCGTCGGCACTTGGGGTGCCTTGATAGGCCATGATCCCATATGTATACGCTGTGATCATCAGGTTCAGGAGTCTCAGGTCCACTGCCTCTGGTCGTGTCCAGTGGCTTCCTCTGTTTGGCGAGCAGTGGCTCTACTACTCAGCAGAGCTAGTCAGCATGCAGGTTTCCTCAGTTGGGGATCTGTGTTATGGCTCCTTCCTTGGCCGGGACCACATGTGTTCTTTGAGGGTGAGGGCACCGATGTTGTGCTCATGCTTACGGCGAGACGGGGTATCGGCGGGGGTACCTTAGTATGATTCCACCAGACGCCTTGCAGATGGAGCATTGGCATAGGGATGATGTTTTTATGGTGATTGCTGCGATTGCGATGTGGAACATTTGGAGAGCTCGTTGTCTCCATGTCCTTAGTCACACGCGGCAACCGACACGTGATACTCTAGTCCTGATTTGGCTCGATCTTATCCGTGCACTGCGCTCCATGTATGATGATTCCTGTCGGCCTTCACAGACAGCTCAGGACAGACACCAGGCCCTCATTCGACGATGGGGGCGCACGGGTCTCTTCTTCAGGATTGTTGGAGGACATGCTAGATGGGAGTACACTCCCCCACAGTGGTTCATATTGCACACATCACATCATCCACCGTGATGTAGCACTGACCGCTCACACAGGCTACACGCCTCTCACTGCACAGTTTGTATGCCCCCTCAGTAGGCCACCACTGGAACTTTGGGGAATTTTTCATACTCAATAATATAGCTCTGTGTTTCCGAGAGAGAGAGAGAGAGAGAGAGAGAGAGAGAGAGAGAGAGAGAGAGAGAGAGAGAGAGAGAGAGAGAGAGAGAGAGAGAGAGAGAGAAGAGATTAATATGAATGTTAACGTTTGCGACCTGATGACGAGAGAGAGATTAATACAAATCTGGCGCACGAGAGAGAGAGAGGGGTGTTGCGAATATTTTAGGGGCATGATTATTTTTCTACATGGAGAAAATAAAAGCCTGCGATAATGCGATTTAGTGGTTCAATGCTAGAGAAGACTAAGCTATTAATTAATTAACCAAGCCCGGCAGGGCTTGGTTAATTAATTAAAATGTGTGTAGACTAAATGGGCAATGCCTATCATCCGAGTGTTATAGTTATAATACGTGATTGATTGTAGTTTTTGTTCTAAAGGTTTCTAAAGTTAGACCTACATTCTAAGATCATCATCGTAGCAAAGTTAAACATTGAATGGACGATTGATAGCTTATGTGGCTAGAATAGTGATATCTTAAAAGGATGTATTGTCTTTGTTTGTCGATTGGCTCTAACCTACGTGATAAGCGACCGAGCATGAGAATTGGGTTTGATCCTTGTCATTTATTGTATAATTAATTCTTTTTTAAAAAAGGTTAAGGGGTTCACACTCCACACTTGTCTTTTAACTTTGTAAGATAGGTTGCTCATCTCACATGTATCACTTTCAAGAACAAAACCTTTGGGCATGCCATAAGAAAGGCTATGGATAATTGATGGATGGATGCCCATAGACTATGGTTTTAGTCATCACAAAAACCTCCAAAAACCCTAAAACGCGTGTATTTACCTGCAATTAAATAATTACCAGAATTCAGGACTGTTTAATGAGTAGTCTCTTCTGCTCCTACGAAATGAACGCTTAGGCTAACTCGCCCATTTTGAAATCTGCCACTGTTTACCTGCAATTCTATTCAATATCAGATTCCACCCCAAAAAAGGAAGATCAAAATAGCTCCGCGATCCCGCCGATATACATTTTGTAAGTACCGTTTTCAGAGCCATTTTTCTCAAATCAATAATGTATTCGATCTCTGTTCCTAATTTCTATTATTTTTTTCCGGAAATTTCAATCATCCACATGCCTTAATTTTGAAGGGCAGCCCAGAATTTTATTTGGAAGGATGAATTTGTATCCTCCCTTCTTGCAATGCAAAGGAACACCATTGATTTTTTGAAAATCTAGGTGAAACATGCACTCACGGACTGAAGGATATGCTGACTGGTGCTTGCTGATGTGGACTGAGGGGTTTGTTTTTGCTGGCTATTGTTGTTTGATGTGCACTGATGTGGATTGATGCTGACTGATGTGGACTTAAGGGTTTAGTTGACTGCAATTAACTTATGTTGGCCGATTATGTGAACTGATGTTGTTGGACTGATGTGGGGCGATGTTGGCTGACGTTGACTCTCACTGGCCTGCACGTTTCACAAAGGGTAGTTTCTGAGGGAAATCTTCTGACTCCTCTATTTATATGCAGGCAGTAAGGTCACCTCTTTTCTCTTAATTGCCATGTGGAGTATGGGCCTTGGCAGACTGCAGTCACTGTCTTCAGGTTGTATGAGGTACTACTGATTTTTGCCTTCCGGTGTTGAACAAAGCTTTAGATTGTTCAGTGAGCTGCATCTTTTTGGCCTGCCAATGGGAATGCCATGCCATTTGATGGCTATTTTTAAGGTCAACAAGCTCTTTGAGTTTTGACAATGTTGTCGGAGATTTAATTGTACCCATTTGGAATTTACAAGGCTAGTCAAGTAATTTGTAATAAGCATCTCTCTCTCTCTCTCTCATGCTTCCCACAGCACATGCCAGAGTGACACACGGATATGCAGCCTTGAGCTTACTTGATGCTTCCAAGCACATTTCCAGGAGCCCAAGATGAAGGGTTGGCTTTTTGACACCCTTGTCACACTAGGCTTGATGTATGGAGCAACCTTCGGGGGCGAGATTTATCCAATGAGGATTGGGAGTGAGTTGAGAGGCCCCAGGTCATGATGTTCTCCTGTATGATCCGCCGCAAACCATCAGTCCCACACTAGATTATCTAGGCACAATTTGTTGTAGCCCGGATGGTAGTGGATGCACTCTTCCAAATAGTCACATACCTACATCGCATTAGTCACATGGATCCCCATAGGTACTCAAGGCTTGCCTTGGAGTCCTCGAGATAGCTAGCACTTGAGGGCCACCCTGGAGTATGGTATGTCTTAGTTTCCACTTGGTTCTTAGGATATGGGCTCCTCATGGACTGTCTCCCACCCATTCAGTACAGTTTTTACTCCCCTTTTCTCTAGCTCTCTCCTTGAGTACACCAACCGGGTTATGCAGTTAGATCTTCTCAGCCTCTACACCCACTACACATGGATGACACCTCCAGAGCTTCCACCGAAAGATGCACTTCTATAGAGATCACTTCCTTACGCTCACTGAGGATGGATTCATCCAGAAGCCGGGCTACCTGAGTGTCCATATGTCCCATGCCATGCGGATTGTGATTGGCCACATACAAGTTTCATCCTACCGCCTCAAAGTGGAGACAAATAGAGCTGAGCACGTCTTCAGAGCGGGGGGAGCTCATATGAAGACCCAGGTAGGAAAGGATTTGCCGATTATGCCACCTAGAGGTTGAGACAAAGGAGCATTACATATATCGTTGCCCAATATACTATGGCCCAATATACTATGAAATCTGTGGGAGGTTTCACTGTTTGTTCCATGAGGGATTTGGTCCACTCTCTAGGATCATTGACTTCTTGGACTAGCGTTGCCTAGGGCTCTTCTTGCTTGAGCTCTGCAGACAAAGGGACACTTTCTTGAGAGAGCTTTGGCCCCAACCACCCCGACTCCTCCCTCATCTTTTCAGGGTCGAGACTAATCCCGTTTGAACTGATAACATATCCTAGGTAATGGATTTCTTCTACTCCAAATTCGCTCTTCTTTGCATTGATGTAGAGCGCATTGTCTCGCAAAAGTTGCAAGACCTTTTCAACATCCTGCACATGTTGCTTTGCAGTTGCAGAAAAAATGAGTATATCATCTAAAAAGATGAACACACACTTTCCTATGAGCTCCAGAAATACCCAAGACATCATCTTGTTAAACGTCACAGGTGCATTAGTGAGACCGAATGGCGTCACCACAAACTCATAATGGCCACATTAAGCCCTGAAGGCTGTTTTTGGAATGTTAGCAGTAAAGGCTGTTTTTGGAATGTTAGCAGTAAAGATATGAACCTTATGATAGCCACTTTTGAGATCTATCCTTGAAAAGAACTTTGCACCGTTGAGTCGCTCAAGGATATACTCAATCCAGGGCATTGGGAACTTATTCTTCACTGTGAGCTTGTTAAGAGCCCTGTAGTCCACGCATAATCGTGCGGACTTGTCTTTCTTCTGCACAAATAAGATAAGTGCGGCAAAGGGCGAGGATGACAGTCGGATAAATCCAACGCGGAGTAGCTGGGAAAGCTATTGCTCCAGTTCACTCTCCAGTGCCTTAGAAAGGCGATAGGGGAAACTTACTGGGTGGTTCTGCTCGGGGACTTGAAATTGTGCTAGGAGACCGTCCAATTTTAGCTTTAATGGGGTTGCTGACTGAACAACATACTACTGACTACATACATATATCAATGCACATACTGGCTACGAACATATATCAATGCACACTCGGCTCCTTTTCTGATAGCTCGTTGGGCCTAGATGTGTGAGATTAGGGGAATACCTGGAATGCTCCTATCTCCGCGAATTAGGAAAGGATCAAGAACATGTCACATGCACTCTGCACTGTAGTGCATGGTGACAAGATGGCTCATCATCATCAGTGCAACATTGTACAGTATAAGCACCCTTTAGGATGATAATTGTCGTACGCCGTGACCCCATTGTAATCCTCAGTCCAAGATAAGTCAGGCACGAGCTACGTAGGTCATTCCTCAGCCATAGTGAGTGAGTGAGTCAGTCAAGTCCCTTAACCCACTTGAAGAGATTCATTCATGCATGTAGAGTTAGTAGAAACCTTAGGGTTTGCATTAGAAAGCACTCTGCATATTGCATATCATTTATCCATTGCATATAGATCATTACAAAATCCTTGAAATAGCATGTAGTACTTTTAGGATATTTATTAGCATTTATCTGGCATTTTTCCAATATTTTACAGCATTAAATACTATTTATTGATCATAAACAAGTCGTGTAGCAACATAGCTACAATCGGCCAGCTTCACAGCCAACCGACCAGCACTTGGGAGCATATAAATAGGCATGCTTTTGCACCATTCCATCATTCATATCATAATTCAGCAATCAAGCATCAACGTTGGAGCCTTCGGCACAAGGAGCATAAGCGATTGAAGCATTCATCACCTCAGCCCTCAGCGTTTCATCCTTCAGCATCTAGGAGCATCAATGCATGTGCATTCAACCTTCATCAACCTAAACGCATTAGCATACAACATTCAGCCATCAGATTTCTTGCGTTTTCTGCATAGGAGCAGTTTTCAGCATACATATCATCATCGTTTTGCGTCAGCACTTTGGTGAAGGTAACCCGCATTCATTCATTCATATTTAGCATTCATACATAGCTTAGAACCGTCCCAAACAGCCCCTACCTCAGTCTCAGATTTGCAGCCAGCCTTCATTCCATTAGGAAGAGTGCATAGGCTCGAGATTGGTCATCATTGGTGTATAGTTCAGCCTGGCTCTTGGTCCTCCGAGATCTTGCATTTGGCTTATCGTCAGTCCAAAGTCAGTCTTTTCAAAGTAATAAAGCAAATACTATTCCGGTAACGGGATAGGGGGTCCTTCAGTGGGTAATTCGGGACTCCATACGGTGTACAGTTTCTCTCTCTCTCTCTCTTTCTAAATCTCTTAAAGTTTGAAGTCATAAAAGTGGATTGCTAAACTCACGAACTCAGGATATAGAAGGCGGTGCGAGACTGGTGTGACAGGATCCTTAATTACGAATACTTCCGCTGCATGTTACATTGGTATCAGATTCAGCTTGTCCACACACACTGCATCCTAGTGTGAGGGCATCCTTGGATGGTCAAATTGCGTTTCGGCACGATTACCGACTTCAACATCATGTCTATAGAGGAGAGTACACATCAGCGGGAGGAAGTCTCCCCTGAAGGAGACCTTGCTCTTCCGACTACCGCAGACACCATAGCTCTACTCAGAGTTCAGAACCAGCCTCTTATGGAGCGTCTCCAACTCTTAGAGGCAACAGCAACACGACCACCTCCTCCAGCAACCCTCGACTACATCTCCCTCTTCTTTCAGATGGAACAACAAAGAAGAGAAGATGAGGTTCGACGGAGAGAAGAAAAAGTTCAAGCTGAAGCAAGAAAGCAACAAGAAAAAGTAGATAGACGGGACTATGAGGAAGCCCAACACAAGATCGAAGAAGATCGGTGCTAGGCTGAACTCGCCGCTCGAGAGCACCAACGAGAGCTCGATCGAGAACGTATGTTGCTTGAGCACCAAAGGGAAAAGGAGGCCATGTATCTAAGATATCAGCACCTCTCTTCAGTTTCCCCAGCCTTAGGTGCCAACAACCCGCGACATCGACTACCGTCATTCGAACTCAACCAAATTTTAGTAAGTATGATGGTAAGTGTGATCATTTAGCAGTTAATCAGTTCATTCATCAATTTACTGCTCATTTTCCTTTAGCTAGGATTACAGATCCGCAGGATAGAGTCCACGTAGTGGCTCCCCACCTTACGGGTGAGGCAGTCACTTGGTGGTAGCATTGGTCTAGTCTTCATACAGACCAGACCACAGGTGTCACAGCTTTTAGCTAGGATACATTTATCCATGACCTAAAGACCAGATTTCTCCCTCCCTAATATGTGATCAGCCTGGCAGATGAGTTTTATGGACTCAAACAGAATGGGCCACCTGTGCTTCAGTTTTTCGGAAAGGTTATCACTTTAGCACAACAGTTAGGGTTATCTGAGCAGGCCAAGATGGATCAATTCATTTGTGGATTAGATCCTAAGATCCGGTTCACAGTTCGTAACTTTGAACCCAGTACCTATGACCGGGCTTTGAACGGAGACAAGCCTAAGCAGTCGTCACAGTCCAATACCTAACCCCAGCAGTAGCAATCTGCTGCGCAGCCAGGGAAAGGTAATGCATCTTCTAAAGATGCTAAGAAGGACGGCAATAATAGCTCTAGTTTAGGGGGTAAGAAGGATAAGAAAACCCCTGAGGGAAAGGCTAAAGCAGGCATCACTGGAGGTTATCTTCCTCCAGAGGAGCAAAGGAAATACCAGTCAGAAAACAGATGCTTTTTCTGTCATACCATTGGTCATGGTAAGAAGGATTGCCACAAATGGCAAGCGGAGCAAGCCTCCAAAGCCCTTCTGGCACAGTTGCCACAGCATCTCCAGCTCCTCCAGCGCCGCCTACTACCACAAATGCAGTTCAGCTTTTACCTTCTATGCATCCTACACCATCCGTTGTATTTGATGCTAAGTAGGAGGGTGAAAGCAATGCTGCACAGAAAAGCCTCATCCGAGCTCATGGCTCTACCAAGGGCCGACAGTTTGTAGTCCTATTCGACATGGGCAGTTCTGAGGACGCCATCTCTCCCCAGTTGGCTAACAAGATGAGCTACACATTAGTGCCATATCATTTGGATGTGGACGGGTTCACACTTGGTCTCCGCACCCACATATCCAGAAGGCACAACAGTTCGCCTTTGAAGTTCAAAAGGCCTCATTCCAACGAGATTTCATTGTCTCGCCTCTTTTGGGGTGTGGCATGATCTTAGGAATCTAGTGGTTTCATCAATATGAGCTTATTCTCGATTGGGGGCAGGACACTTTTACTATCTGTAAAGGTTTTCTTGAGCCCATTATGATTCGTGGGGATAGAAGCATTCTTGGCATCCCATTGATTTTGCACCTCCAGGCTTGATGAGCTATCCGCAAGGGAGCGGAAGGGGCACTACTTTATGTTCATGCTCAGACAGCCTCTACCTCATCGGCAACAGCTATCTGATCTTCAGTCCCACAGTTAGTAGACCTCTTGTCTAGACATCAGGACATTATGCTTAGGGATAATCTCCCGCCCAGTCTCCCCCCATCACGTCCTGAGGACCATCATATCGATTTGGTTCTTGGATCAGAACCTCCTAGTAGGTTCCCCTATTGTCTTTCCAAGACTTTAGAGAGCAAGCTAGAAAGACAGTTATCTGAGCTCCTCCGAGCTGGATTCGTTCAGCCTTCTTCCTCACCATTCGCTGCACCCATTCTATTTGTCCAAAAGAAGGACAAGTCTGCACGCCTTTGTGTAGACTACAGGACATCGAATAAACTCACCATTAAGAATAAGTTTTCTATGCCAAGGATTGATTACATTTTGGAGCGTTTAGACAGTGCAAAGTTTTTCACTAAGATCGACCTCAAGAGTGGTTATCATTAGGTCCGCATTTTCGAAGTTGACATTCCAAAAACAGCTTTTCGGACAGAGTGTGGTCACTACGAGTTCGTAGTCATGTCTTTTGGGCTTACCAATGCACCTGCAACCTTCAATAAAATGATGGCAGTGTAGGACCCGTCGGCTGTACCAGATGCTGGCCGACTTGTCACAGGTAGTCCGAGTTGCTCTCTGCTATATTGGCCGACTGCACACATGTGATATGCTGGCCGATTGCTGTATTTTCTGGTCGTGGGCATTTCATGTCCAGTCGGCTGTCGATCTACTGGCCGACTGCACTCATGGGGCCATATAAATTGGCCCCATGGCCCCCCACCTATTGTATCTTGTTTTCATTGCGGGATCTTGTGTATAGAGAAGAGTTACACGGCTCTCTCTCTCTCCTTCTCTCGTGTTGTCTATTTTCTACACTCTACTTGCTCTTGTGATCTCAGATTTTGTTATCATCTCCGCTGCGTATTTTGACAT
This sequence comes from Cibotium barometz, assembly GCF_041138505.1. Classification (NCBI taxonomy): domain Eukaryota; kingdom Viridiplantae; phylum Streptophyta; class Polypodiopsida; order Cyatheales; family Cibotiaceae; genus Cibotium; species Cibotium barometz. The sequence goes on from NC_141075.1 coordinate 45,132,549, forward strand.
GGTATCAGAGCCCTAGGCTCTTGAAAGATCTTGGGAGTTTTCTGAGCAAGAGGGGGATTGTTACGTTGCTGATTGGTGGACTGTTAGGGACTGTTCGGGAAGAGAAGTAGCAAGAGGAAGGCGGGCTAAGTTGCTGGACAGCCACTTGCAGGTTTAAAGTTTTTTTTCCCACCTACCCACCCACCTTTTCAGTTACATCCCCGCGATGGCAGATTTGTTAGAGATGGCTGAGAAGCATGTGAAGATCCCAACTCTCCCCACGTTCCCAATGGACCATCAGTTGGACGGGAACAATTACGGCATCTGGAAGGTGATGATGAGAGTCTGTGCTAGAGTCATATAACCTTGTTGATTTCATTGTTATCGGGGTTCCACGGCCGGAAGCAGAGGAAGGGGAGTTACGTCAATGAAGAAGGACCGCGAGGCACAGGCACAGATGTGGGATCGTGTCAACGCCAGGGTCCGGTCATTTATCTTCCTCAACTGCACACCACAAGTAATCAATCACGTAAAGCATATGACGCTGGCTAGAGGCATATGGCAGCACTTGGCTTCTCTTTATAACAGGGTATCGCCCATGAAGAGGATTTCCTTGGAAGTACAGATGCGGGTTATGAACCCTGCAAAGTCGTCGACGATGCGGGAGCATGTTAACAAGCTGCAGGCCCTTCAATAGGAAGTCCTCTAGGCTGGGAAGGAGATATCATCAGAAGACATGGCCATTACTTTGCTATCCTGCTCAGTATTCCGCTTTCTACTCCTCTTTGATTACTAGTGGCAGGCTCAGCACCATTACCTGGGAGGAGCTTGTGCCCATGGTCCTAGACCAAGAGGAACGTTTCACGAACCCTCCTCACAGCGGAGGTTCGGAGGCCTTAATTGGCCAACGGCCAAAAGGCCGGAATAACAACAAGGGCTAAGGGAAGGCTTCACCGGAGAAGTCTTCTGAGAAGAGGCCTGAAACAGAACGAGAGAAACTGAAGGCTGAGCGGTCCTGCAATGATTGTGGCGAGAAAGGCCACTACTGGAGGAAGTGTCCTAAGCGGACTGGGAAGAGTGCTGATTCTTTAGCCTCAGTTGCAAAGACTCCTGCATTTGTGCACTTAGAGATGATGGACTCCGATGCTTCATCATCTTCGAGCGAGGAGGCAGTTGGCTTCACCGCAAAGGATACCCGGGAATGGATTCTTGACAGTGGTGCTTCCAGGCACTTGACTCTGTCCCGTGACTTCTTTCTGGATCTGAAAAGGTAGTCAGGTCGCATTTTCATTGGCGACAACTCCACCATTCCGATACACAGTGAGGGCCAGATGGAGATTATTCCGGACAGCAAGGGGGGCAAGCATGCCTCCCGTGTTCTTTACGTCCCTGCTCTTGGTTTTCATCTTCTCTCAGTGCATGAAGTATGCAAAACTGGCTTTCAGGTTGAATTTGAGGAGCATTCAGTTGCTCTACGGGACCGTGAGACTGGCCAGGTCGTTTGGGAAGGCGGTGTGGAGAATGGTATCTACAAGCTCTCTGCACTCTCCTCATTGACAGGTTCTCAGGTCGGAGATCTGCGGCACTTTCGTTTTGGCCACTTAAATGTGGATGCACTGCGGCGAGCTTTCCGGGACCAGATGGTGGTTGGCTTGCTCGATGTTGGCAGCAGCAGGCAAGGACGTTGCAGTTCTTGCATATGTGGTAAGCAGCACAGGGAATCCTTTCCGAAGCAGGCTTCCAGGCGGGCTTCAAAACCATTGGAGTTGATTCACACTGACTTGTGTGGACCTCAGCAGACACCATCAGTGGGAGGATCTCTCTATTTTATGTTGCTTGTTGATGACTGTACCAGATTCACGTGGGTCTACTTTCTTTCACAGAAGGACCAAGCTTTTGCACGGTTCAAGGATTGGCACGTGATGGTGGAAAAAGAGTCTGGATTGCAGGTAAAGACTCTCAGGGCTGACAGAGGGGGTGAATTCTCCTCGAATGTATTTCTCAGATTTTGTGCAGATCATGGCATCAAGAGGGAACTGGCCAATACAGGATCGCCATTCTAAGAATGGAGTTGTAGAACGCAAAAACAGGACTGTGGTGGAGATGGCGAGGACCATGCTGGAGCATCGTGATCTTCCTCGTCCACTTTGGGGAGAGGCTGTGGCAACGGCTGTCCATATCCTCAACCGGTCTCCAATGACTTCAGTACCTAATATGACTCCGTTTGAGGCATACTTTGGCAGGAAACCTGATGTCTGCACTTCCGTGTTTTTGGGAGTGATGCGTATGTACATATTCCGAAGAAACAGAGGGGAAAGCTTGACTCCAAATCTCGCAAGCTTATATTTGTAGGGTATAATTCTCTTTCCAAGGGATACAGATTGTATGATCCAGATAGGAATGAGATTGTTGTCAGCGGGGATGTGGTCTTTGATGAGCATGTTCCAGTATCCACTTTCGAGAAGCCACCACTTCTTGGAGATCCAGAAGAGTCTGATGATGATTCCCAGACCATTGTTCCAGTTGATCCACCTCAGTCAGTACAGGAGGTTGAGCCCGCAGTTGGAGTAGAGCCCCCGCAACGGCAGGAGGCTCCACGATTTGTTCGAGTACCCAAGTGGTTGTTGGACACCCTTCGGGAGTCAGGTGTCATGGAGTTACTCTCTGAGTGGACCACAGAGGACAGCCCTCGAAGATCGCACAGAGTCCGCGACAAAAGCAATTCAGCGGAGCTTCTTCAGGTAAACTATGCTCTGATGTCTCATATTATGCGGGACAAGGAGCCCACTTCCGTTAAGGAAGCCCTTTCACAGGATACTTGGAGGAAAGCCATGCAGGTGGAACTTGATGCCATCGAGAAGAACAAAACATACGAGTTGGTACCGAGGCCGTCGAAACGGTCAGTCATTGGTGTCAAATGGGTCTTTAAGACCAAATATGCGTCAGATGGGTCGGTGGACAAACACAAAGCCAGACTTGTGGCTAAAGGTTATGCTCAACGGCCAGGCATCGACTACGAGGATACCTTTGCACCGACAGCACGGATGACCACGATTCGGACCGTTCTTGCCCTTGCTTCTTCTCAGAGGTGGCCAGTGTATCAAATGGATGTAAAATCTGCGTTCCTTAATGGTGACCTGTAGGAGGAGGTGTATGTTGAGCAGCCTCCAGGCTTTGTTGTTCTAGGATCAGAAGGGATGGTTTACAGGTTACGTAAGGCCTTGTATGGTCTTAAGCAGGCTCCTAGGGCTTAGAATCAAAAGATTGATTCCTTCTTTGTTCGGACTTGTTTTCAGAGATTGGTTGCAGATCCCAACCTGTCTCTCTTTCGGAAACGCGGCATGGTTACGATTATCATCCTTTATGTGGATGATCTCATTCTCACCGGCGGTCATGTGGAGCACATTGGCGTGACGAAGGTTGCCTTGTCAAAGGAGTTTGAGATGACCGACCTAGGCTTACTCCATTTTTTTTTGGGATTAGAGATCTGGCAGACCCAAAGGGGGTTTTTTGTGTCTCAACAACGGTATGTTCATGAGTTGCTTGAGGCCTTTGGGATGGAGAACTGCAAGCCTATTACTTCGCCGATGGACTCGAACACAAAGTTAACTGTTAATGATCCTTGTGAGCCAGTTGATGCCTCGCAGTATCGGAAGTTGGTTGGTTCATTGATCTGGTTGTTGAATACCAGATTGGACTTGAGCTTCTCCGTGGGGCTGTTGAGCTCTTTTATGTAGACGCCATTGAAGTCTCATTGGGACGCAAGATTGCGGATCTTGTGGTATCTGCAGAGTACGAAGGATCTAGGACTCTTTTACACAGGAGGGGATGGAGTCAGACTCCAAAGTTGGAGTGACTCAGATTGGGGAGGAGATCAAGACACGAGGAGATCTACTTCAGGTTACAGTTTTACCCTCGGCTCAAGAGCACTTTCTTGGAGCAGTAAGAGGCAGCCAACTATTTCCCTATCTTCGACAGAGGCAGAGTACCGGGATGCTTGTGGTGCTGCTTGCGAGGTTGTGTGGCTGCGGAGACTGCTAGGCGAGATTGGGTTTCCACAGAAGGAGCCCACAGTCATCCAGTGTGATAACCAGAGTTGTATAGCTATTGCTCGGAACCTGGTCTTCCATGCCCGGACCAAGCACATAGAGATACAGTATCGCTTTGTACGTGAGAAGATCTTGGCTGGTGACATCTTGCTACTTTATTGTTCGACGGAGGACAATGCGGCGGACCTCTTCACGAAGTCTCTACCTCAGGCTACGCTCAGGCGGCACTTCAGCTCCCTAGGGTTGATTTCACAGCCAGGAGCTGAGAGGGGGTGTTAGAAGTCATCTCCTGTCTTTATTAGACACCAGGGCCTCTGTTGTGGGTGTGCCCGCCCTTTGTAGGTGTTTTATCATTTTTCCTCACTCCCCGTATTTTTTTCCCCATTTTTCCCTATTTTTCCAGGGTGTGGGAGGCAGTGTAGGACCTGTCGGCTGTACCAGATGCTCCGACTGGTCACAGGCAGTCCCAGTTGCTCTCTGCTGCTGGCCGACTGCACACGTGTGAGGGCCGACTATGGTATGCTGGCCGATTGCTGTATTTTCTGGTCATGGGCATTTCATGTCCAGTCGGCTGTCCATCTACTGGCCGACTGCACTCATGGGGCCATATAAAATGGTCCCATGGCCCCCACCTATTGTATCTTGTTTTCATTGCGGGATCTTGTGTATAGAGAAGAGTTACACGCCTATCTCTCTCCTTCTCTCGTGCTGTCTATTTTCTGCACTCTACTTGCTCTTGTGATTGCAGATTTTGTTATCATCTCTGCTGCGTATTTTGACAGATGCATCCCTTTTACCATGCAGTCAGGTCCACCTGGTACAACCATGGGTGCAACAGGTACAACACGGGCAGCAGCATGTACAAGTTTGGTACAGCAAGTACAAGTCTTGGTACAGGCCTGGTACAACAAGTATAGGGTAGGCTGGTACAACAAGAACTGGGTATAGGTACAGTAGTAGGTACAGCCTGGTGCAGTCTGGTACAGCAGGTATAGCAGTTGGGTGCAGGTACAACAGCAAGTACAACAGTCGGGTGCAGGTATAGCAGCAGGTACAACAGTCGGGTACAGGTACAGCAGCAGGTACAATAGTTGGGTACAGCAGCTGCAGGCGTGTACAAGTCAGGTACAGCAGCTGCAGGCATGTACATGTCAGGTACATCAGTCGGGTACAAGATGATGGACAGAGGCGGGTACAACAGATGTAGGCCGGCTGCAGAAAAACCATTCCCACCTCTCCATACAGTAGGCGACTCTTTTCTTCAACCAACCCCTTCCACCATCCACGTGTGGAGAGAGTTCTTCCCATGCAATAGTTGCTTTAAGTAATTATTAAACTTTAACTAATGATTAGTTCATGGGCACCCACACTAGAAAGTGTCCGGACCAAATTTTAAATGTGTGAACGTCCAACCTTATAAATATTAAGGTTTGGGATTACTTTCTAGATTTTACATTAGAAAAAGGCCAAAATGGTAATACTTACCACTTGTTCACACGCCACACCAATGTGTCAGCAAGCAACACTCCCACGGTACACTGGGGACATCCCCGTTCAGTGTACTGGCACGGAAAAACAGGCAAACACACAAACAAATCATGCGAAAACAAGTTTATGCATGCACTCATAAATGCATGTGCACATGTAATGGACGAAATCTCCCTTTCGTGAAACTTGTACAAAAAGTTCCTGTCGGGCACAAAACTGGCGGCGCGACAGAAATATAAATGTTGTCCGGGTCTTCCTATGGAGTGACAATCTCATAGATAAGACGTCATCCTGGCCATACACGGGTGGCACCAACAGGCTCCCGTCCATACAGCACGAAGCAGGTCACACGGGTGGCACAAAACTGGTTCCCGTCCATGTGACGCAATACTGGTCACACGGGTGGCATGAAGAAGTGAGCATCTTGGGATGAAGCTTTTGAGGTCAATACCGATGCAAGCAATGTAGCCATAGGTGCAGTTCTCCAGCAGGACAATAGTGTTAGAGTGCATGCGGAAGCGGTACGGAGACAAGAGAATGAGAATGAGAATGAGAGAAACACAAGATAGTAATCTGAATATATGAAGCAAGTTGGATGTCGCCGAAAAGAATTATTTGGTTTATGACAAAGAGCTTTTGGGTGTGATCACAACGCTCAAACATTGGAAGCCTTCTCTTTATGGATAGGTTTTCATAGTCAAAACAGACCACCAAGCACTTAAGTGGCTTCAAACCATGCCAAGTGTCCAATGGAGTGATCTGTAAGCCAGATGGAGTCAGCTTTTCCAACAATTTGGAGGAATGATCGAGTACATCCATGGTAAGCATAACCTAGTTGCAGATGCTCCTAGTCGAAAGGCCAGCATCCAGGCAGTGTTGAAGTCTATCATTCTCGAAATCACGGGGAAAGACCTAGATAGCATGAAAGATTAGTATGTCGACTCCCCTGAGTTTAGTACTCAATACAATTTGGCCCTCGCTTCTGAGCATGGCCATTATTCAGTGCAGAATGGTTGGTTGTTCTTCAAGAACCGTCTCTGTCATTCAGGAAAAGCGATTAGCTCTTCTCCATGATGTCCATGACTCCTTAGTTGGAGGACATAGAGGTATCAACAGTACCCTCGAAAAATTAGAACGGTCCTTTTATTGGCCAAAAATGAGGCGTGATGTATATTCACATGTTCAAGCCTGTAAGATTTGTCAAAAAGTTAAGGTTTCACATACAAGAAGGTTGGGTTACTTCCAACCTTTGCCTATCCCCGACGGACCTTTCATCGACATTTCTATGAACTTTGTAGGGCCTCTACCTACATCCACTAGATCCTGTAACACTCAGTGTTTCACTATTGTGGATCGTTTCAGTAAGTTCTGCATGCTCATCCCATGCAAGCATACAGCCACAATTGAGGATGTAGCCCGTCTTTTTCTCAAACATCGGTACCCGATTTGTGGTTTGCCTAGCACTATTACCTCAGACACAGATTCCAAGTTTACCTTACATTTTTGGAGGGCATTACTCCAAAACTTTGGAACCAAGTTACAGTTGTCTAGTGCATTCCATCTACAGACAGACGCGGCGAGACATAAATCTATAACCAATTGGCCTTTGCAGTCTAAATGGAAACATTATCTTCCATTGGTCCAAGCCATCTTGAACGATACTCATTCATCCAGTGTCGGAGGGACTCCGTATGAAGCAGCCTTTGGTCGCCGTTTCTCTTCTCTTTTGACGAGATTGGTGTCTCCATCCCTCGAGGCTAACAAAACGACGGAAGCATTTTCCGAAATCATTGAGTCAGTTAAGGACCGCTCGACCAAAGAGCAGGAAGCTTATAGCAGCAGACAAGCAAATAAGTCTAGACGAGTGTCCACTTCAAGGAAGGGGATTGGGTCTATCTGCGCATCATGAAACAGAGATTGAAACAAGTGGGCAAACGTTGTCCTAAGCTTTCTTTCCTTAGTTTTGGACCTTTTCCAATAGTTAAAAAGATAAGTGATGTCTCCATGAAGCTAAAGTTGCCTAATAGTTGGACAATGCATGATGTTTTTCATTTTTCTTGGCTAAAACCAAGTGTTTGATGTTTCAGATGAACAGCAGCCAAACGTGGTAGACGAAGCAAAAGTCATTGAGCCTGAGCATATCCTTCTTCATCATTGGAAGCATGGTTCTGGTCGAAGAATACGTCAGTTCTACACGAAGTTTTGAGATCAAGGTAACCACGAAGCCGTTTGGCTAGACGAGGAGTTCTTTCAAGAGTACCCCCAGTTATTGGCAGACTACTAGGAAGCCATGAATCTGCCGCCAAGCTAAGCAAGAGGGAATGTCACATGCACTCTACACTGTAGTGCATGGTGGCAAGATGGCTCATCATCATCAATGCAACATCGTACAATATTAGCACCCTTTAGGATGATAATTGTGGTACGCCGTGATCCCATTGTAATCCTCAGTCCAAGATAAGTCAGGCACAAGCTACGTAGGTCATTCCTCAGCCATAGTGAGTGAGTGAGTTAGTCAGTCAAGTCCCTTAACACACTTGAATAGATTCATTCATGCGTGTAGAGTCAGTAGAAACCTTAGGGTTTGCATTAGAAAACACTCTGCATATTGCATATCATTCATCCATTGCATATAGATCATTACAGAAGCCTTGAAATAGCATGTAGTATTTTTAGGATATTTATTAGCATTTATCTGGCATTTTTTTCCATATTTTACAGTATTAAATACTATTTATTGATCATAAACAAGTCGTGTAGCAACATAGCTACAGTCGGCCAGCTTCACAGCCAACTAACCAGCACTTGGGAGCATATGAATAAGCATGCTTTTGCACCATTCCATCATTCATATCATAATTCAGCAATCAAGCATCAACATTGGAGACTTCAGCACAAGGAGCATAAGCGATTGAAGCATTCATCACCTCAGCCCTCAGCGTTTCATCCTTCAGCATCTAGGAGCATCAACGCATGTGCATTCAGCCTTCATCAACCTAAATGCATCAGCATACAGCGTTCAGCCATTAGAATTCTTTGCGTTTTCTGCATAGGAGCAGTTTTCAGCATACATATCATCATCGTTTTGCTTTAGCACTTCGGTGAAGGTAATCCGCATTCATTCATTCATATTCAGCATTCATACATAGTTTAGAACCGTCCCAAACAGTCCCTTTCTCAGCCTCAGATTTGCAGCCTTCTCTCATTCCATTGGGAAGAGTGCATAGACTCGAGATTGGTCATCATTGGTGCTTGTACAACTGTGTATAGTTCAGCCCGACTCTTGGTCCTCTGAGATCTTGCGTTTGGCTTATCGTCAATCCAAAGTCAGTCTCTTCAAAGTAATAAAGCAAATACTATTCCGGTAACGGGATAGGGGGCCCTTCAGTGGGTAATTCGGGACCCATACGGTGTACAGTCTCTCTCTCTCTCTCTCTCTCTCTCTCTCTCTCTCTCTCTAAATCTCTTAAAGTTTAAAGTCATAAAAGTGGATAGCTAAACTCGCGAAACTCAGGATACAGAAGGTGGTGTGAGAGTTGTGTGACAGGATCCTTAATTACGAATACTTCCGCTGCATGGTATAGAACACCATCAAAAATTGTGAAAGTGTCTTGCCTCCAATCAAGAATGGGTGCCTACTCCCTAAACCATTGAATGCCGAGAATTATATCACACCCCAAAAGAGGTGAGACAATGAAGTCTCGCTGAAATGTGGCCTTTTGAACCATGAATGAGAATTGTTGAGCCTTATGAGAGATGTGTGTGTGCAGACTAGGTGTGAACCCGTCAACGTCTAGACGATGGGGTACAAGAGTACAACTCATCTTTTTAGCCAACTGAGGAGAAATAGCATCCTCAGAGCTGTCCATATCAAAGAGAACAATGAATTGTTGTCCCTTTGCGGTGCCATAAGCACGAATGAGGGCTTTCTTTTGCTCTTAAACCTTGCTCTCCTGCTTATCGTCAAATACCACTGTGGATATGGCATTAAGGCGGGCAAGAGTTGGATTGCATTGGTGGCCAATGCGAGAGATGTAGCTATAGCTATAGCTGTTGCGGTGGCTACTGTGGAGGTAGAGGCTTTGGCAGCTTGCCACTTGGTACAATCTTTCTTACCATGCCCCACGGTGTGGCGGAAGAAATATCTGTTCTTCCCCTTATACCGCATTTGCTCTTCTGGTTGGAGATATCCACCAGTGATGCCCATGCCCTTTTTGGCCTTTTCCTCGTGTGTTTTTTTCTCGAAAAAAAAATGATCAAAAGGGGAAGAGACACTTCTCCTTCGGCTGGCCGCTTTGTGAGGAGAAGGCTATCTCATACAGGGGGGAGGGGAGGGGAGGGGAGGGGGGAGGACACAGGTGGTCTGTAAAGCCAAGTGGGGTTACCACCTCTATTTGTGAGAAATGGGCCAGTCCTCCAAAGCCTCAAGAAAGCCTCCCGTCGTTTTCGCATGCGGTCAGAACCTCCCTGTAACTTCCCCCACGGACCGCGGAGGGTGTGAATGATATCGAGCCATATGCTCCTAATGAACTCAGCCAACAGAGTGTGGGTACCCTCCATGGCCTCGCTGCATCTTGCTTGCCAAATGTGCTAGGTTGCTATGCTACTTTAAATCTCCCATCTCTAGCATCCTCAGGTGTTTTCTTAGGTGCAAAGTTTTTATCCTTCTTGCCTCCTGAAGTGCTCTGGGATTCTTTCTTATTATCTTTGCTATTCTGAGTCCCCTTCCCCCCTGAGATGATGACTATTGGGTTATGAACGAAGAGCCGAGGAAGCTAAACGCAAGGATGAAGAAGACCGAAAGCAGGCAGACCAAGCTACTTGAGAAAGGCGTAATCGTAACGCTATGCAACTCCAAAATCAACAGTTGATAGCCGCTATGCAGGTGAATGTTTTCTCTGTTCTCCCTACACTAGCGAACCAAGGAGCAAGTTCCTCCACCACCCAACCACCATCGTCATACGAGTTCAACCGAACTTCAGTAAGCATGATGGTAAGTGTGATCATGCTGCAATATTACAATTCATTCATAAAGTTGTTGCATATTTTCCATTGGCTAAGCTTTCAGATCCACAAGATCGAGTCCATCTGGCGGCACCTCACCTTTCCGGCGAAGGGGTCACTTGGTGGCAGCATTGGTTGAGTCTACATGTAGACCCATTCACAGGGGCTCCACAGTATGTATGGGACACCTTTGTGTCTGAGCTAAAGAAAAGGTTTCTTCCTCCACAGTATATGACCAACCTTGAGGATGAGCTTTACAGACTCAGAAACCGGCCTCTGGTAGAAACCAAAGTGCGGTAGACTAGCAGTCACCCTTCCAATTGTAGTCCAAATAAATAACAAAATTAACAGGAGCTAGAATGCTCCAAAACTGAAAGGAAATTGACACCTGTTGGCCCCAAAGCTTGGCGCCCCTTTCGGTATTTCTTTATTCAAATTCAATGAAATGTATAACTGAGTACAACAAAGCCAGTCCAGGAGAGTAAACCTGCATGTCCAATCTGGCAGCCCTCAAAACCTCTTAGCACAGAGGATTCACACACAGATCTGTGTCCCACAAAAGCAACACACTGTGCTTCCCTCTAATCAACCAAGACAATTCAACAGGGCAGCCTTGAGCACACATCTGGCTATTCCATGAACATGGTTTCAAACTCAGTTCAAATACACATCCACTGTCCAATCTCGGTTTCCACCCTTCAAACTGCCATACCCCTCCTCTCACAAGGGGCCAGATGAAACAACTCTGCAGCAGACATAAGCCAGTGGAAAGAAAGAAAGATTGATATGTTCAGAGCTTACCAATTTTAATGCGTGGTTCTGCACCAGAGGGATTGACCGTACCAGTCTGTACTTGCAACAGCCTGTCTGTACTTTTCTCCCTGCAGTTGCCTGACTGAGGCACCAACTGTACTCTGATGATGCGTCGCAGAACTGCCCCAATGCTGTTTCCACATGCATCACATTGGACAACAAAAGCCTTTCGGAGATCCGGTAATACCAATACTGGATCCGAAGTAAGCTTTTCTTTAAGCTTTTTGAAGGTTGTAATTTCCTGATCAGCCCATCTAAACGGAGTTGCCTTCTTTGTTAAGGCATGAAGGGGCGAAGCAATCTTAGCAAAATACCGTATGTACCGCCTGTAATAGGAACACAATCCCAAAAAGCTGCGTACATCATGCACGGTCCTCAAATCTGGCTAGTTAAGAATTGCTTCCACCTTCGAAGGATCCATACGGACTCCATGCTTAGACACAATATGCCCCAAGAAGTGTATCTCCTGCAAGAAGAACTCACTCTTCTTGCCATTAATGACCAGCCTTTGGTTCCGGAGTTCTTCAAACACAATGGCCAAATGCCTTCTATGCTCCTCCTCAGTGTGTGAATGCACAATCATATCATCAAAGACTGTGCCCACAAACGCTCTATGAGGCCGGAAAATCCTGTCCATCATTCTGTTAAATGTGGCAGGTGCATTTGTCAATCCAAAGGGCATAACCAAGAACACGTATAACCCAAAAGTGGTTCGAAATGTTGTCTTATGCACATCCTGGGGTCTAATACGTATCTGATGATACCCGCTTTTCAAGTCTATCTGACTAAAGACTGTGGAGCCCTGCAAGCGGTCCAATATGTCATCGATCCTCGGAATGGGGAATCGATTCTTGATGGTATTCTTGTTCAGCGCCCTGTAATCAATACACATGCGCCAAGAACCATCTTTCTTTTGCACTAAGAGTATAGGTGAGCAAAAGGGTGATGAGCTAGGCTGTATCAACCCTTTATTCAACAGCTCTTGTACCTGACTCATAATTTCTTCTTGTTGGGCTGCACTAACACGGTACGGCGGTCTATTTGTTGGAGTACTACCCGGAATTAGATCAATGGCATGATCTTGTGGCCTTTCCGGAGGAAGTTCTCCTAGCAATGACTCAGAAAAACAATCTTGGAACTCACATAAGAAATCAGTCCTGTCCTTATCTAACGTAGACAAATTAGATTTAGACTCATCATCTTTTGCATCCTTTACAAAAATCAAGTACGCGGAAAGATGCTTTTTCATTACTGATGAAATTGCTGAAGCTGATACAATAGGAACAGATTCCCCTTTAAGCTTTACATCCAAAACATGTTCTCTCTCTCTATGAGTCAAAGTAATCTTCCTATTGTATGTATTCACCACCACATGTACTCTATGGTACCATGGCATACCCAACAAAACATCACATCCATCAAGTGGCATGATGAAAAACTCCTCGCTGTCCACATAACCCTGCACATGAAGCCTAAGCTTCCCAATAATAGGAGTGATGGGTTCTGCATACCCCAGACAAGCCATATTAGCCTCATATAAAGGCCCCATCTCCTCTGCACGAATCCCCAATCGGCCAGCCAAATCTGGTGAAATAAAGTTGGCTCTAGCACCTGTGTCAAAGAAAATCAAGGCATTTTGATCTCTCACTTTGCCCCATGCCCTGCACAACTCAGTCTCTTCACCACCTGGCTGTTCCCCAACAAGATCAGGAACTAACCCTGCAGAAGGTTTTGGTTTCTTAGACTTGGGCTCCCCTTTAGTGTCAGAGTCCTTTTGGGACTCACGCTTGGGACAATTAAAAGACATATGTCCCTCCTCTGTACAGTAAAAACATTTCCGAGCATCCATCAAAGCCTCTCTCTCCTCAGGAGTTCTCTTGGGCATTGGTAACTTCTTATACCGCTTCTCTGTAAACCCTTTTGCATCACGCGAAGCATGCCTTGACTTTTCAGATTTCTTGCTTGAGCTTTTACTTCCTTTAAATCCAGATGAGACCCCAGTGAGTAACGCATTTGCTGTCATAGCATTCTCTATCATCTGTGACATATTTGTTACTCGAGTCTTTATGCAATAGTCACGCACTTCCTTGGGCAGCCCACAACAATACTTCTCCACTTGCTCAGACAAAGGCACCGCATGATAAGAAGTAACTGGGAGTAAAGCTTCCCAAAACTTCTTATTATAATCCTCAAGATTTTCACGCTTTGATGCATCCAACTTGTGCCATGCTGTCATTACATCCACCTCAAAAGTAGATGTGAGCCATACGGAAGAGAACACCTGCTTAAACTGTATCCAAGTAGATGGTGCTATGCCCTGTAAAAGAAGAGTGGACCACCACTGCAATGCATTGCCCTTGAGAAAAGTCGCAGCTTTTCTCACCTTAGAGGATTCCGTGTAATTACCACCAGAAAAAGCAACATCAAACTGCTGTAAAAAGGTAAGTGCCTTTAGTTTATCTTTGGCTCCACTGAATGTGTCAAATTTCACAGCAGCTCCCCCTTCCTTATAATCCTTCGCCTTACCCATAGGCGTTAGATTATCGTAAGGAAGTGGCTTCACAAGATTGCTACCCCCGGCATTCATGCCCATCATAGGGTCAACATGACCAATTCCCACACCTGGCATTCCATACATTCCAGCCATGTTTCCAAACATACCATTATGCATACCGGGCTGCATGCCCCCATACATGTTGCCTTGCATTCCGGGCTGCATGCCCTGTTTCCTTGCATTCCGGACTGCATACCACGATACAAATTCCCTTGCATACCAGGCTGAAAACTAGCTCCAAAATTCCCTGGAATACCCATGCCTCCCTGAGGATAACCCCCAGTCATGGATTGGAACACAGAGCCACCACCAAAATAACCTGGATGCATAGACTGCTGTGGAATAGATGGCTCTCCGAAAAAGGAACTCTGTGAGTTGGCACCAAAAGTATGTTGCATGTTCGGAAACTGTCCAAAAGATGGATCCTGTGGGAAGGCACCACTATTGCCCTGAGGTAGTTTCTTAGAACGCACTTTCTTCTTCTTCTTTTCAGGCTCAGAATGGGATCTCATAAATTCAGCAAACTTCTCACTTTGAGTGAGCTGCATAAACACATCCATTACACCTGCCAACCGATTTTTAAATTGAGCATCATCTTCCTCTTTACTAGGCATATCTTCTGGCTGTGTTCCATCCTCATATTGTGCATCATCTACAGCCTGTTCTCCTACAAGAATATCCTCAGATTCATTTCTCTCAAGAGAGGTCTCTTGCTCTTCCTCTTCATCATAAAAATATTCGTCTTCTGTGTCTGACATGTTGCTGAGTTTTTCAGCTATGGCTTTCCTCGAGTCAACCACGAGCTCACCCCCTTAAGAAAGTTGATGATGGGTCCCGGCAACGGAACCTTGAAACCGGCCTCTGGTAGAAACCAAAGTGCGGTAGACTAGCAATCACCCTTCCAATTGTAGTCCAAATAAATAACAAAATTAACAGGAGCTAGAATGCTCCAAAACTGAAAGGAAATCAACACCTGTTGGCCCCAAAGCTTGGCGCTCCTTTCCGTATTTCTTTATTCAAATTCAATGAAATGTATAACTGAGTACAACAAAGCCAATCCAGGAGAAACCTCTTAGCACAGAGGATTCACACACAGATCTGTGTCCCACAAAAGCAACACACTGTGCTTCCCTCTAATCAACCAAGACAATTCAACAGGGCAGCCTTGAGCACACATTTGGCTGTTCCATGAACATGGTTTCAAACTCAATTCAAATACACATCCACTGTCCAATCTCTGTTTCCACCCTTCAAACTGCCATACCCCTCCTCTCACAAGGGGCCAAATGAAACAACTCTGCAGCAGACATAAGCCAGTGGAAAGAAAAAAAGATTGATATGTTCAGAGCTTACCAATTTTAATGCATGGTTCTGCACCAGAGGGATTGACCGTACCAGTCTGTACTTGCAACAGCCTGTCTGTACTTTTCTCCCTACAGCTGCCTGACTGAGGCACCGACTGTACTCTGATGATGCGCCGCCTGCAACTGTTCGGGACTGAACAGGACTGTACCCGCCTGTACCCGTCTGTACAGGTCTGCAGTACCCGATTGTACTAGTCCGTACAGTACTGTACATGTAGCCGCATGTGTTAGAAAAATCTGCAGCAACCGTACCTGCCTGCGTCAAATGGCAGCGACTGTACTGTTCTGTACAGTACTCGCCTGCAGCCCCTGTACCGTATAGGTCAGCACCTGCACAGCAGTCGCCTGAACCTGCAGCCGCCTGCTGTCCGTATTCTGGTCGCCAACGCCACTTGAACCAGCTGCCAATAAATCTGCAGCCGCCTGCTCTGTACGGCCTGCAACCACCTGGTCTGTACGGCCAGTGTACTGTATGGCCTGTGTTCTGTACGGCCTGTTCTGTACGGCCTGCTCTTCACGCAGCAAAACCAGCAGCCATACACCTCCACGCAGCTAGCTTCCACGACTCCTCCAAAAGCAAGAGAGAGAGAGAGAGAGAGAGAGAGAGAGAGAGAGAGAGGCGTGTATCTCCAAAAGTAGAGTTGCCCCTTTCCCCAAAAATATCCTAGTGGCCCCTTTCTAAAGTTTATCAAACTTCCTAAGGGCCACTTATGCCTAGGGGCCACCCAAGGTTGAAACATTAAAAATAATAAATCCCTTGGTCCCCCTTCACACTTGGGTGTCCACACATATTTCTATTTGTCCAGGAACCCAAATGTGAATCATTAAATATTTATCTTGCTCACCAACCACCATGCCCACACTTGTGCTGTTCCACTTTCACAGGGTCATGACAGACTCTCCCAAAATGGGTCACCTGTGTTGACATACTCTAATAAAGTAATCACGTCAACATGGCAGTTAGGAATATCTGAGGATAAGTTGAAACAGTTTATTAGAGGTTTGGATACTAACATTAGGTTTACTATACATAATTTTGAGCCGCAATCCTATGAGAGGACTCTCACTCTTGCTCAGAATCAGGAAATGATGCTGAATGGAGGTAAGCCCAAGAAGATCTAGGCTAGCTCCAAACCCCAACAACAGTCATCCACCACCCAACAGTCTTCATCTCAGGGGGGGAAGGGAGCTTAGAATAGCAAAGACACTAAAAAAGAATCCCAGAGCACCTCGGGAGACAAGAAGAATAAAAACTTCATGCCTACTAAAACACTTGAGGGACAAGCCAAGGAGGGCCTCACTGGTGGATATCTCCTACCAGAATAGCAATTGCGGTAGAAGGGGGAGAACAGATGTTTCTTCTGCCACACCGTGGGGCATGGTAAGAAAGATTGTACCAAGTGGTAGGTTGTACAAGCGCCTCTGCCTCCACGGTAGCCACCGTTGCATCTACACCTCCCACATCGGCCATCGACATCATTCAACTCTTACCTACCTTAAATGCAGTAACGACAGGGGTATTTGACAATAAGCAGGAGGGTGAGATTGAGGAGCAAAGGAAAGCCCTCATCCGTACTTATGGCACAACGAAGAGAGAACAATTCATTGTCCTCTTCGATATGGGCAGCTTTGAGGATGTCATTTCTCCTCAATTGGCTAAGAAGATGATTTGTACTCTTGTACCCCATCATTTGGACGTGGACGGGTTCACACCCGGTCTGCGCACTCACATTTCTCATAAGGTTCAACAGTTCTCATTTATGGTTCAAAAGGCCACATTCCAGTGAGACTTCATTGTCTCACTTCTTTTGGGGTGTGGTATGATTCTCGGCATTCGGTGGTTTAGGGATTATGCACCCATTCCCGATTGGATGCAGGACACTTTCATATTGTTGATGGTTTTCTTGAGCCTGTCCTAATTCGCAGGGATAGGAGAATTCTAGGTATTCCACTCATCTCACACATCCAGGCCCAACGAGCTATCAGAAAGGAGCCAAGTGCGCATTGATTTATGTCCGTAGCCAGCAGTCTGCTGTTCACTCAGCAACCCCTTTAAAGCAAAAGTTGAATGGTCACCTAGCATAGTTTCAAGACCTCATGCTAAAGGATGATCTCCCGCCACCGCACCTCCCACCCAGTTGTCCTGAGGATCATCGCATTGAGTTGGTCCCCAGGTTAGAATCGTCCAATAAGTTGCTATATGGCCTTTCTAAGGCATTGGAACGTGAATTGGAGCAACAGCCTTCCCAGTTTCTTCTAGTTGGATTTATCCGGCCTTTGTCCTCGACCTTTGCTGCACCTTTCTTGTTTGTGTAGAAGAAAGACGAGTCTGGACGATTGTGTGTGGATTATAGGGCTCTTAACAAGCTCGCAGTGAAGAATAGGTTCACCGTCCCCAATGCCCATGATTGAGTACATTCTTGACTGACTCAACGGTGCAAAGTTCTTTTTGAAGATAGACCTCAAGAGTGGCTATGATCAGGTTTGGATCTTTACCGGCGGCTGACATTCCAAAAACAGTCTTCAGGATTGAACGTGGCCACTACGAGTTTGTTGTGATGCCATTTGGTCTCACCAATGCACCGGTGACATTTAACAAGATGATGTCTTTGGTTTTTGTGGAGCTCATAGAAAAGTGTGTTTATCTTTTTAGATGATATACACATCTTTTTTGCTACTACAGAGCAGCATGAGTTGGATGTTGAAAAAGTTTTGCAACTTTTACGAGACAATGCACTCGACATCAATGCAAAAAAGAGCAAATTTGGAGTAGAAGAAATTCATTATTTGGGATATATTATCAGAGCAGACAGGATTAACCTCGATCCTGAAAAGTTAAGGGCAATTCTCGAATGGGATGTTCCCAAAAATGCTCAAGAGATTTGCTCTTTTGCTCAAAGGTGTGAAGATGTGTCGACAGAAGGTGTCTGTCATGGGCAAAGCACTCGAGGCATTTCATGCAATGAAGAAAGTTGCCTTTGAGTGTCCAGTTCTCAAATTGGTGCTTGAAATACAAAGAAAAGATCTCGACAATAGAAGGTGGTGACAAAATGCCAAACAATGAAAGAGAACTGAAGTTCACAAATACAGGATGCACAGGAACTGAAGGAAGATCATATACACCAAAAGGTGGTTACAAATCTGGAGTAGGCAGCATGAGGCACACCGTAGGTGCAGCCAATATCCCAGAATATGTGGAAAAATGAGATGATACAATTGAGGTCAAAGCCCATGCTTATATAGCACCTAGAGGGCCCAGTCGGCCAGCATAAAGCAGGTCGATTGGGGCATAATGTGGAACATGCCAAAAAAGGTGCCAAAAAATATGGAAAAAATCCAAAAGAATATGGAAAAATTTCCCAAGCTGGGGGAGGTCCTCTAGAGGTGCAAGAACAGCAATGAAGCACCCTGAACAATGGAGATGATCCCTCCAACACCTCCTCTTCAGCTCCACTGAAGAGGACTGATACCAGCGCGTGGAAGTAAGTGATCCAAAGTTGATTTGGAAAGCGCCTTGGTGAAGATGTCCGCCACATTGTCCCTGGTAGGACAATACTCCACCCTTAAGGTACCAAGGGCCAAGTAGTCATGAACCATATGATAATGAACCACAATGTGCTTGGACTTCGAATGGAAGACCAGGTTCTGTGCAAGAGCCATGGCACTTTGACTGTTGGAGTAGACAATGGAAGGCATCCGAGGAGGGACATGAAGATGATCAAGCAGTTGATGAAGTAAGCACGATACTCTGCTTTTGTTGAAGAACCAGCAACTGTAGGCTGCATCTTCGTTTGCCAAGAAATAAGTCCAGTACCAAGTAAGCATAGTCACAGGGGACGTCTGCTTGGAACGCGGGGATGCCGAATCGGGACGGAACAGCGACGGGGACGGACGAACGTCCCCCACGACGCGTCACTCACAGGGGACAGGGACGGGGACGCCGGTGGGGGACGGCTCTGTGGGGGGACGGCAAAGAGCTGTTGCGTTTTTTTTTGGCCGTTTTTTTGCCATTGCGCTCGCCGTTTCTAGCCGTTTATGGCTGTTGGCTTGGCCTTGGGCCTTGGCCCTTGAGCCTTGAGCCTTTGAGGCTTGGCCCTCTCTCTCTCTCTTGCCCTTGAGGCTTTCCTCTCTCTCTCTCTTGCCTATCTATATAAGAACAAGCCTCTACAAGGCTACAAGCACACACAACTCTCAAAGCTCAAGCTTTCAAGCTTCTTCTAGCTTCCAACTTCCAAGTTCCAAGCCTCTAGGCTCTCACACAAGGCCCGTGCATTCTCCTAGTAATAGAGCTCCATCCCCTGCACACCCAGATTCAGCTTTTTTATTCAGTACTTTTTCATTTTGTTGGGATGACAGAGGATACCCCATACAGGTACTCCGATTTGTCTCATAGGCCGAGTTCGGTCTTTTGGAAGACGTTAATAAAATCTTTCTTTCTTTCTCTCTCTCTCTCTCTCTCTCTCTCTCTCTCACCTCTCCCTCAAGCCTCTTCAGTCTTCCAACTTCCAAGCCTCTAGGCTCTAGGCCTCTCTCTCTCTCTCTCTCTCTCTCTCTCTCACCTCTCCCTCAACTTTCAAGCCTCTTGAGTCTTCCAACTTCCAAGCCTCTAGGCCTCTCTCTCTCTCTCTCTCTCTCTCTCTCTCTCTCTCTCTCTCTCTCTCTTTCATTTCATTTCATTTCATTTCTCATTCCTCAAGGCTCAAGAGTCAAGCCATCTTCAACCATGGCATCCTCCTCACGTGCCGGGGCTTCTTGTAGAAGGACAACGGGATGGACATGGTGGGAGGAGGTTAACTACACCCCATCCGCTCATGGAGGCGGTTCTCGTCCATGGGTATGCAAGCTTTGCCCGTACTGGCGAATGGGTGGCGCCGACAAAGTGCGAGCCCACCTCTTGCATGAGAGTGGGCATGAGGTGAGGTTTTGCACGAATGTCACGCCCGAGAAGAGATGGGAACTTCTTGACAAGCTTAGCGTCTACGAAGCGGTCGAAGCGACAAGGAGGACACCACGAGTGGCCGTGGATCCCGTGACGATGGGGAGAGGAACTCAAGCCTCTACAATGGAGTCATGTGGTGGATCGGGATCATGCACACCATCACCTTCACCATCAAGTTGGAATGTTACTCCATCCACGACGCCGGCACCCTCCATCTCCACGGCCTCTCAACCATTACGTGGCCCACGGCGACAATCTACACTTGGGGAGAATTGGAGCCCCAAGTTGAAGGAGGAGGTGGATATGGCGGTGGCCCGCTTCTTCTTCCACGACCACATTGCCTTTCAAGCGGCTAGGTAAGTGCAATCGATCATTGCCAATTCATCATTCATGTTTTCATCATCCTAGTCCCCTTCTCATTAGTAAATTACTTTCTTGAATAGGTCGGAATACTTCAAGTTCATGGTTAAGAAGATTGGGGAGTATGGCTCAACCTATACGCCCCCCTCATCCGAGAGCTTGCGCACTACATTGCTCGAGAAGGAGAAGTGCATTGTAGAGCAAGCGGGCGACAACACAAAGCGGCAATGGGAGAGGAACGGAGTCTCCCTCATTGTGGATGGATGGAGTGACACCCGCAAGAGGAGTATTCACGGCATGGTTGCATATTCCCGTAGAGAGATGTACTTCATCTCATCTCATGATGCATTCGGCACTGGGAAGAGCGCGGATGTGCTTGCGGCGGAGTGGGCTACCACCATGGAGATCGTTGGCCCCGAGCATGTAGTGGGCTTTGTTGCGGATGGAGAGCCTTCCAATAGAGCGGCGGGAGCTATTCTCCAAGGTATGTATGGACATGTCACGGTGTCCTTTTGTATGGCTCATTGCCTAAACAACCTCCTCAAGGACATCGGGGCATTACTATGGATCAGCCCGCTCATTGAAGAGGCCAACACCATGGTCTCCTTTGTCCTCAACCACGAAAGACTTCGGCGTGAGTTCAACAAGAGGTCCTGTCTCTCTCTCCTCAAATATTCCGACACCCGGTTTGCCTACAACTTTCTCATGTTGGGCCGGTTGAAGGATTGCAGCGGTGCTTTGAGGGGGCTTTTCCTTAGTGACGAGTTTGTCGCCATGCAAGAGTCCCATACAAACACTGGCCAAGAGTGTAGGCTACGGGCGGATGACGCCTCTTGGTGGGAGCGTGTGAAGACCACAAATGCTATGGTGAGGCCCATAGTTCACCTATTGAGGATTGTAGACGCTATGCAACCATGCATAGGCAAGGTCTACGAGGCCATGGATCGCATGATAGAGAAGTTGAAAGACTTCGTGCCTGACGAAGACAGATACGAGGAGATCCATGCCTTGTGTCTAGGAAGGTGGAATTCCTACTACTCTCCATTGCATGCAGCAGCTTATGTGGTGGACCCAGAATTCCAAGGCAACAAGCAGGAGAGCGACCGGGAGGTGAGCGCTGGATGGAGGATCCATCTTGGATCGTCTTGTGCCTGATGCATCGGTTAGGCGCAAGATCAGGGACCAGCTTTCGATGTACAGGTTCATGGCTCCTATGGCTGTCATGATGCACAGGTTGACTGGAGCTGCAGCAGCTTTCCATCCGCATACTTGGCCAGGCCGTCAGCTCCTCTTGCTTGGAGCAACTTTGGAGTACCTACAGCCACATTGCCTCTAGGAAGAGGAACCGACTCGGGGTAGAGCGTGCCAATGATCTTGTCTTCGTCAGCGCGAACTTGCGAATGCTTTGCAAGAGCGTGACCAAGAAGGTAGATTCCTTCACCGAGTGGGAGATGAGTCAACAAGAAGAGCAACAAGAGGATGAGGTGCAGGAGCAGCATGCCTGTGAGGATGAGACTGAGGATGAGCTTGATGCTTCTTTGGCACAAGCTACCCATGACCATGAGGCGAGCACTTCACGTGGATGATCATTCATGGATCATGATTCATGGGCCTTACTACTTAGCTCTAGCCTCTAGCCTCTAGTCTTCAGCACTTTTTTGTCATTGACTCATTTGAGTCCGTCCATGTATTCTGCCTCCTTAAGGCTTAGTCCTGACTCCTGACTCTTGAGTCATGACTCATTTTGTATCTACTTAATTATTAATATGACTCAAAAGCTTACCATTTTAGTGTAAATTTGTGCTCATTTTGATGTACTGTCAAAGTAGAATAAGTGTAGAGTAGAAAAATTAAAAAACGAAGTATTTTTTGAGTGCCGTTCCCTCCCCCGTCCCCGTTCCCTACTTATGGCTGTCCCCCGTCCCGTCCCCATCCCCGTCCCCCGTCACCGTCCCCCGTCCCTTGTGACTATGCAAGTAAGTAGCAATAGCCCATAGTAGACCTCCGGGTATCTAGATCACCTGCACAGTTGGAATCTGAATATCCAACCAAATCAAGACTAGAGCCATATGAAATCCCATGTGTCAAGGTGTCCTGTATGTATCTGAGAGCAAGAACAACAGCCTGCCAATGAGAAGTATGTGGTGCTGAAAGAAACTGACTTAGGATACTAACGTTGTAAGCAAGATCAGGCCTAGTAATGGTGAGATGAATAAGTGAGCCGACAAGCTCTCTATACTGAGTAGGATCATGATAGGGTGGAGAGTCATCGTTTTTACTCAACTTCTGATTTGGGTCCATAGGGCAAGATAATGAGCGACAGTCCTTCATACCAAACCTCTTGGAATGTGTGGGTTAACACCATATTCTCACACATGACATGGCAGACATATACACTGGCAGAGTAGAGGATGGGCTCCTCCTACTCATGGATCCCCTGGCATCTATGGATACCATTACAGCCCAGCTCGCATCACTCCTACACACGGCTGCATTACAGAGCTTCCCACATCGTGTACACTCAGGAGAGCCTGCGAGACCTGGGACTATGCCCCAGAACAGATGGTATGATGACGAGTGCAGAGCCCTATACTCACGACTCCGCATACAGAGAGCCTTGGGAGCCATCACAGAGCAGGAGTCGAGGAGAGAGATGAGGAGACTTACTCGCCGCAAAAGGCGGGCCTTCGCAGAGATACAGGAGCTAGAGATCTTTCATTTCTTCATGAGTAGAGATAGCCCTGTCTCATGGCGGCACTTCAGAGAGCCCCGGA
Organism: Cibotium barometz; assembly: GCF_041138505.1. Classification (NCBI taxonomy): domain Eukaryota; kingdom Viridiplantae; phylum Streptophyta; class Polypodiopsida; order Cyatheales; family Cibotiaceae; genus Cibotium; species Cibotium barometz. The sequence goes on from NC_141075.1 coordinate 45,155,873, forward strand.
CCCCGACACCTATTGCAGACCCACAGACATGGCACACATATGCAGAGGGTCTATACCATGCCCCACAGCAGCCACCTATACCTCAGCCACAAGAGCCTCGACCTACCACAGCTAGCTTCTTTACCCACTCGATGGTACAGGAAGCTATCCGCCGCCTACAGCATGGACGGGCCGCCGACCATATGGGCCTGCAGGGTGAGCATCTCATATATGCAGTAGATTCTTTAGCTCCTTTTCTTGCACACCTGTTTAACAGGGCACTAGCAGAGGGTTTGCCTGCGGAGTGGACGATGCACACCATTGTGCCGATTCACAAAACAGGGGATATGCTCGATCCGAGCAACTACAGGACAGTTATGGTTGGCCACGTGCTGGCCAAACTCTATGGTGCAGTGCTGGAGCAGGAGCTTAGCTTATATGCTGAGCGAGCAGGTTTACGCTCATCAGGGCAGGCAGGCTTCAGGAGAGCTTTCTCTACCACTGACCATGTATTCACTTTGAGATGTATGATTGATCAGGCCAGAGTGAGGAAGAGAAAGCTCTATTGCTGCTTTGTGGATTTCCGCAAGGCATTTGACACAGTACCACGAGAGAGGCTCTTTCAACGCCTGCAGTCTCTTGGCATACCAGCAGATATGACATGGGGCATCTATGCATTATATGAGCAGGTTTTTGGGCGAGTCAGGTGTCCAGGAGGTATGTCCGAGACTATTGCTAGCACCATTGGTGTGAAGCAAGGATGCCCACTTTCCCCCACGCTATTTGGGTTATACATTGATGAGGTGGCTGACTTCATTACACGGGGAGGCGGAGATGGAGTTGATTTAGCAGGTACCTCAGTACATATTATGCTCTATGCTGATGATATTGTATTAGTGTCTGAGTCCCCCGGTGGTCTACAGCAGCATCTACATGCACTCCATGATTTCTGCACACAGAGGGGTCTTACTGTGAACCTTGGGAAAACCAAGGTTATGGTCTTTCATACATCGAGACAGGACAGGAGTCAGCTGACATTCACTCTCGCAGGATGCCAGGTGGAGGTGGTGACATCATACGTGTACCTAGGGGTTACCTTCTCTGCAGCAGCCACACGCTTTACCATGGGTTCAGCAGCCAGAGCTAGATTGACACGGGGATATGCAGCATTGGCTATGCTAGAGAGACAGTGCCACCAGGCGCATTTTCAGGAGCCCCGGACGAAGGGGTGGCTATTTGACACATTAGTCACACCGGCATTGATGTATGGAGCAGCAGTATGGGCGCCAGGCCTTGCTACCCATTGGTGGACACAGATAGAGAGACCACAGGCCCTCATGATGGCACGCATGATACGCAGCAAACCGTCAGTACCTCATGACATTATCCGAGCAGAGTTTGCTGCGCCTCCTATGATGGTAGAGGCCATATTTCAGACTATATGCCTGCTAGACAGATTCAGAGAGATGCCACAGGACAGATTATCATACAGAGCTTTTCAGGCATCTAGACAGTTGGCTGAGGCAGGAGACAGAGGATCATGGTATGCACAGGTCACACATTGGTTCTCACAGCATGGCCTAGACATGGATCATCTACCACCATTCCAGTATGACAGGGATGCACCACATATCCGTCTCTCTCATAGTGAGAGGAACAGAGTATTGAGACAGGATCTATGGCAGCTCTATACACGAGAGACATGGATATCGCCTACACAGCCTCTTCCACCGAAGATGCTATACTACAGAGATCACTTCATGAGTATCACTGATGATGGATTTATAGAGAGGCCTAGATACATGGAGGGCTTTTTACCACACGGCTCCCGAGTGGCTATTGGTCAGCTCAGAGTTTCATCACACCGATTGGAGATTGAGACTGGCAGAGCAGCACGGATCCCCCGAGAGGAGAGGGTATGCAGATTGTGCAGAGAGGAGGTGGAGAGTGAGGAGCATTATGTATGCAGATGCAGAGCATATACAGCCATCAGAGAGAGATATCCCATTTTATTCAGAGAGCCACATTCCCTACGCCAGATCTTTGAGGCAGCAGACCAGCGCATACTGGGGAGATACATTCTAGACATACAGCGCCACAGAGAGACATTATTACAGGCTCAGACAGCTCCAGAGGGGGGGCGACAGACACAGATTACTACATTTTTTCAGAGATCCATACCCCTCCCAGCCCCTACACGGCAGGGAATTACTCTCCAGAGAGCAGAGACACTTAGAGCCCGCAGGAGACAGAGGACACCTGGCTTTCGGACACCACGCCTATACCAGAGAGAGATGACAGAGATCAGAGCTCAGTTTCACAGAGAGGGTGAGGAGCGACTGGCTCGCTTCAAAGCACACCCAGGCATGTTCTTCAGGGAGCTGTGGACACCCCCTTCACTGATGTATACCATTTTATACCCCCAGTATGGTACAGGATGGAGCTAGCTAGGTTGCATATCATGATTGTATACTCCATGCATATAGCTTTGCATTCTCCTAGTAATAGAGCTCCATCCCCTACACACCCAAATTCAGCTTTTTTATTCAGTACTTTTTCATTTTGTTGGGATGACAGAGGATACCCCATACATGTACTCCGATTTGTCTCATAGGCCGAGTTCGGTCTTTTGGAAGACGTTAATAAAATCTTTCTTTCTTTCTTTCTTTCTTTCTCTCTCTCTCTATATATATATATATCTATATATATATATATATCTATATATATATATATATATCTATCTACATGTATATATACATACACACACGTGTGTGTGTGTGTCTGTCTGTGTGTGTACATACATACATACATACATATATATATGTGTGTGTGTGTGTGTGTGTGTGTGTGTGTGCAGTTTATTTAGCGACAAACAAAACCTTTCAAAAAAAACCTTCGAAACCTACGAAACCATAAAACCTCGAAGCGTTTCTTGGGACTATGGATGTATCACAAAGTAACAAAGATGATTTAGTAATATCAACTATTGTTGTTAGGCTAACCACATGAGCCTTTAAATTTGAAACGTTCTTAATTGAGATATATTTTCAGTAAGCCAACTGAATTAACATCCTTATAGATGAATGGGATGCTTGTTTGCTAAATCCATAAATCTAAATAGATGACTATATCATAAGATACTGCTATCGTTCGAAACTTCAATTGAAGTATCACTCTTCATGAGAGTATCAATGTCATGGATGGTGGAATTCACAGATATATTTGGATGAATGGGATGCTTGTTTGCTAAATCCATAAATCTAATTAGATGACTATATCATAAGATACTGCTATCGTTAGAAACTTCAATTGAAGTATCACTCTTCATGAGAGTATCAATGTCATGGATGGTGGAATTCACAGATATATTTGGCTTTGTCATGTCTGGTTTTGGCACGTCATGACTCAGTTCTTGTTTGATCAACATGATGACGTGGTGGCAGAGACCTTGAAAGATTGTTTTGTTCTCCCTGCCGCGTATATTCCACTATCAGGCGGCCAGCGGTCTACCTGCACAACTCCACCACAAGGGCAGAGCTCTTTCTCATCGGCATTGATCATGTCTCTCCAAAGAGTGCAGAGCTCGTCCGGAGTGTGAGATTCTGTACTTTCCTGTTTCTGTCTTCTTTGCTGTATTCTCATTTTCTAAGTGTTTGTGTCCTCTGCGTTGCCTTTTTGTCCTGCAGCTGATCAGGGACATCCGGCCAAATGTGGTTGCAGTAAACTCCTTGCTTTGATCTGGAGTTTTTGGCATGTGGGATGCATGTTTTTATTACTTGCATATATGACACCTTGTCGGGCCTATTGTAGGTCGAGCTTTGTGAGGAAAGAGCCAAAACTTTACTCTCTGGCCAAACGGAGCTCAAAAAATTGAAATTGCGGGATTTTTTTGCAATCAAAGGAGGTCTAAGCCAGAAGCTTCTTACTTTTATCATCAAGAATATGTATGCTGACCTTGCTTGCACAGGTCTTAAGCCTGGAGAAGAGCTAAGAGTGAGTATATGTATGCTAATCAGCTTTTTACAAGGTTGGGCAGTGTGATACATAAACTTTAATGCAGGTTGGATATTTCAGGTTGCAATGGAACAAGGAAATGCACTTGGAGCAAGTATTTCATACATCGATCAAAACGTAAATGTAATTTTCTTGCACAAGTATCTTTCGTTTATTGATGTAGTCTGACTCTTCACTCCATAACTTTGCTTTTGTGAAACCAAACTGGAATGTTTGCTTTTCTTGGGCACCGCCAAACTTTTTCTACATCTTTCATAGAATGCTGGGGAAATCCCTGAGTTAGCCTTATCTCTTGCCCCCTTCTTCTCCTCTGTACATATATGGAGCCTCGGAGATCCACACTGGTTCAACTCCATCAGAAATCTCTCCCTTCTCGCTTCATTTCTTCTTTTCTCATGGCACCCCAACCTTGTCAGAAAGTCCTTTTTGGAAGGCCCAGTTGAACCAGTCGCCTGCATTATCTCAGGAGGAACCACCTGACCCCCCGCTCCCCCCCCCCTCCCCCTCTTCTCCTCTTCCTCCTCCTCCTCCTCCTTCTCTTAAGCCTCTCTTTTGCAGGTGGCTCAGCTTCGAGTGCGGGGTTCTCCTACCAAGCCCAAAAAGAGATTGAGTGAGGGGTTTGCTTAGGCAATGAATGAGCAAGAATCTAAGGACATCTCTCCTGAGTCCTCGCACTCCTAAGAATGCAGTCCAAAGTGCCTGAACTTCCTCATTGCTCTCTATGAGGAGGTCAATGAGGGCCTTGAATATTTGCTAGAATTCCTTCCTGGAAGACATGATGGATGCTATTAAGCAGGAGCTGACAGGATCAAGAGAGAATATGTAGGTACTCCGCCAAGAAGCTGCGCATAATCAAGAGAAGCTCAAGAATTTGTGGAAGCAAGCTTTTGAGGAGCTAAAATTCTATAAGTAATGGAATCAAGCTGGAAGGCTGACATGTGATGGAAGATGCAGCTAGCCAACTTCGCAGTCTTCAGCTCCAAGCAGTATCAACTGTATTCCAAGGAGAAAGCTCTGTCATCGTGTTCTGATGCTATCCCATGCACAGCACTTCCTAGCCAAGTCCCTGAATTCTGTTATATGATGTCCCCATTTGTCTCGTGACTCATCTGCTGTCAGTTGGCCAAGTTTTGAAAATAATATGTTTAGCTAGCCGGTTGGCTTGTATCTGGTTATTTTTTATACAATTTTTTTCCAAAAAAAAGAATGCTGGGGAATATGCCATGGCATCAACAGGCCCGTCTTTTACATGTGGGTATTGTGCCATGGCATCAGCAAGTATACTGTCGTCTAGGCGAATGCGTCACAGATTACAACCCTTAAAAGAGGAAAAAAGCTACAAAAACCGCCTCATACAGGGTCATATAAACCAAAAAGAAAGCAAAGGAGGGGGCCTTCAACTGCTGGACGGTTTTGGAGGGAGGCTACATCATCGTAGAGAGAGGTGGTGCACATCATTGTTGACTACCATGAGTATATAACATGCACGTTCCTAAAAGGTGAATTTGGGCATGTTCTTGGATTCATCTAGGTATAACATGTTCTTGAGTATATAATTCAGCCGTATTAGCGGACATGCAGGTTTAACATTGTGAAGTTTTCGTCCGAGTTGCGGCCAGTTGATATTGTGCTAATTCTTTCTATCTTTAGCGGTGTATTTTCCCTATCAACTACTTATTTGCTGTACTAATTCTTTCTATTTGCTACTTCCCTTAGTGCTAGGCTTCATTATGGCTGAGTCTGCCCTGCATCTCCGGAGGTTTGACAGAAACTCGGTACGAAGGGCTTTGTGTGAATATATGCTCTTGTGTGTGTGTGTGTGTGTGTGTGTGTGTGTGTGTGTGTGTGTGTGTGGATTGCGTGTGTGAGCATATCTTGATACAGAGTTCTACACCCACTATTGGGCACTGATGATGTTAGTGGGGATGTCGTAGTATCTAGTCCATACTATGCATAATGGAGTTGATAGTTATATAGTCTTGTGGGTTGACTACCATGAGTATATAACATGCACCTTCCTAAAAGGTGAATTTGGGCATGTTCTTGGATTCATCTAGGTATATATATATATATATTTTCTTGCTGCAGGTCACTCTGGAGAGAGCTGGACAAGGCTTCTATCTGACAGAGGTATTCAGGTTTTTCCTGAAACGAAAGGAAATTGTAAGGCAGTATCAGAATTTTTTTAGAGCACTCAGCTATGAAGACATCAACCACTGTGCTGAAGCCATGCTGAATCCAGAAGCCCTTAAAGAAGCAGTGGAAATGGGGGAAAAGTATTTTCCTGGACTGGTGCGTTCTCTCCCCATCACAGCTCAATGTCTAATGAGCAAGGCAGATTTTGGTTGATTGTTTCAACTTTCATGTGGATTCTTTTCTTTAAGAAGGTACCATGCTTATGCTTAGGTTGAAGTGTGTGATTACATTCTAACAGGTGAAAGCTATCTTGCACGAGAGAAATGAGTACATGATAAAGAACCTTAGAGAGATGAAGGGAAGCATTGTGGGTGTAGTAGGTGCTCTTCATGTCCAAGGGATGCAAAAGCTGTGGCGAGAGGCGGAACTTGAGTGCTCTGGAAGGGAGAGATCTCTCCCGATCATGTAATGTGGAGGATCAATCCATGTAGCTGACTGCGGGCTCCATGGAGGAGCAACATTTTACCTTTTTTACAAGAGCAAGTCATGGGGGCCCTACGGATTCTATGCCTACAAGGAATCTCTTTTTGAAATTACAAAGCATAATATAGGATCTCTAAATCCCAAAGGGGTTTCCCTAGACATGGCTAGAGGTGTTCGGCGGCTGCCCGCCAGCATGTATTTATCCTCATCCAGGCATTTGCAGAACCTGTTTTTCTTTGGCTTTACAGTATTCTCCAAAATTTAATCAAACTGTTGAGAAATTTAGTGGAATATAAAGTTGGAATCCGATAAGGCTCTCTCTCACTCTCTCTCTCTCTCTCTCTCTCGTGGAGATGAGCTGACAAAGAGACTCTCTATAGAGAATCTCAAGCCCAGGTACAAGATGCATCACAACCAGCTATCACCAGTTTTTTCCAGCAAGTCATGGTTGTAGACACTTGGCCATGACCACAGAAGCCCCTAGGCAACCTCACCTGACAGATTAGGCAGTGCACATTGACAACGCTGCACTTCAGCTACATTGTGCCGAACGTCCATGGTCCTCAAGATTGAGGCTCCTCTCCGCATGGCAACTTTGAATCCAAGGGATCCTTCAATGAAGACAACCCATATGAGGTCAAAGATGAGGAGATACACTGACCCCTTCACCACATAGAGGGCTTGTACTTGAGATGCTGAATCTTTTTCTTTCTTAGTGAGGTTTATCCTCGCTACATGATAGTCACCTCCTGGATGTATTGTGACAGTTTTTGGGGCCTAGTAGACCCTCGGGGTCTTTTGTGGACATTAATATAACGTCACAAAGGCCCTATTAGTGTTTTGAAAACGAGTGATGAAGCTAATGGCAAATGGGAAACGGGGGTGATGAAGCTAATGGAAAAAGCGTTTCTTTTTTAGTATATGGGGGGTATTCTTAAATCATGTCAGTTTGGACAATGGTAGAGCCGGATTGGCATTCAGCTGACCAATGTAGTTGCTAGATAGAGGACACAATCTTTCCAAAACAATAATGGCCTTATTAAAGTTGTATAGTGATAGAGCCAGATTGGCATTCAAAGGACCAATGTTGTTACTAGATAGAGGGACACAATCTTTCCAAAGAGCCACATAGCAATTTGTGGTGATTTAGATCCTCTTTCCCTGGCAATTCCAGATTAGCATCATAGAGATGCATCGACATGGGAGGTGGATTTTGAGGCTATATACTGTCTGTCATGAGGATGCATGATTCCCTCTTTTGATTGGATAAATTACAATAACTAATGTTTGTAGTGTGAGTGCACTTGAAAACACACGCTGTGGACCTCTGTTTTTTTTCTCTATTTTTGTTTTGACTTTGTGTATTGTGATGCTCCCTCTATGCTATGATTTGCCATAGCTACGTTATTAGCAAAGCTCCCAACTCCTAGTTTTTTCTTCAGGTGGTATGAGAGCTTAGGCTAAGCGACATTACGCTAGGGTAGCAAAGGAGCTCAGTGCTAGTTGTATACCTCATTTAATAAGCAAATATTCTGGTTATGATGTGATTAGGAGGTAGTTAGCAATATTAGGGATTACAGGCATTGGAAGAGCTCTTCCAAGCTCAAAGTGCCTTGGAAGAGCTCTTCCATTAGGGTCTCAAAGTGCCTTGGAAGAGCTTCATTCGGTTTTAGAGAAGTTCTATACTCAGCAAGATTACAGGCATTGTAACTGAGAAAGAGAGAGATAGAAAGACGCCTGATAAAGATTGCGATGGAAAAATCGCAGGCTCCTCCTCAGACCTCTTGCAACGCACAGGTATATCGCTGGCCTCTTCAAATCAGCACATTAGCCTCGGAGAAAGCCGAGCTTCTGCAGTCGTGTCAAACCCTTGTATCGACATGGTGACAACTACACGAGTTGGAAGGGTTCTTGTTCATAATAGCACAAGGGTTGAAAGGTTAAAACCCTAAGTGTTTAAGGATGGTGTAAAGAGTGTTTTAAAAATGGATTTGAAGTCTTTATTAAGAGAGCATATTCACATGGGGTCAATAAAAACAAATGTGTGTATGGGCATCTTCATCATTGATGTCATGCACATCATCAAAGAAGAGTACAAGCAAGGGATTGGCATCAACAACACGATCGTCGTCTCGATAAAAAAAATGTCAAAAAATCAAAGAAAAGGTAACAAGAAGAAAACACATGCCAACTTTCCGAGAAATGAAGATGAAGGTGGTGAGAACACTCTAGCTTAACAAAAGAGGAAAACATGGTAACTACGATTGGGCATTCTAAACAGCAAAAGCCTAATTGCAAAACCCCTTTGTAATCAACTCTACTCATTGTAAACGCGTGAAGCTAAGATGTGAAAACCTATAGAAAAATTCATATAACCCAGGATACCTAGTAAGATGGTGAAAACCTATAGAAAATTTCATATAACCTGGGATAGCTGGTAAGATGGTGAGTTCTACAAAAAGGTCAATCCATATATGCCACATCAGGTGGATCTTACATAGTAAGATGGTGAGTTCTACAAAAAGATCGATCCATATATGCCATAGTAGGTGGATATTACTTGGAGGGGGAGTTTAATGGGAAAGTGCCCACACACTTTTTGGGAAAGCCAAAATGCCAAAGATGTAAACCTAAGAACCTTAGAGTTAAATCAAGCCTTGTAAAAGCTAGCTAGTCTTGCCATCTACCACCAATAAAGAACCCTTGATAAAATGCCAAAGATGTAAGCCTTAGATTCTTAGAGTTAAATCAAGCCTTGTAAAAGCTACCTAGTCTCTATCTACTGCCAAAGATGTAAGCCTTAGATTCTTAGAGTTAAATCAAGCCTTGTAAAAGCTACCTAGTCTCTATCTACTACCAAGTCTAAGGGGAGTCAGTCTGTTAACCCCCTATGTGGCACGTGCATTCAAAGGATATTTAAAAAACCCCCTACTTACGGATTTTTGAATTTTAAAAACACCCCTTCTGTAACATAATGCGAACCATGTTATTGAAATTTATCCAAAGCTATTTGCGCATATTTACAAGAGCTAGCATTGGACAATCTACATTTGTGGTGATTGCACACAGGTCTCTCCAGAGTCCCCAAGTCTTCTTTGAATTCTCTATGTTTGCGCCTGCTTATTCACTTCAATTTTCACGTTTTCGCCATGGCAGCCCAAAGAATTCAAAAGATGCTCTAATTTACCAAGGGCTGCAACTTTCCTCTCTTGTGTAGGCATTGGGAATGCATAATCGATATGGCACTTAAGCAATCGATCAAAGATTCTCACATGAATACATGAAGTGTACAAAAGTGAATATTCTTTAGTGGAAAATTAATGATGGGGCTCCAATTTGAATTCCTGTTTGGTTCTCCTAGCATATCAGGAGGCATGACACCTTCCACCCATCTTGCATTTGGTTGTTCCTCATCTTCATCATCAATTGACTCGGTTGGATCCACTGCATCTTCCTGTTGCTTCTTCCCTTTCTTGGGACCTTTCGAGGCATCCTTCCCAACAGAACCAACCTTCTGTATACCTTTTCCATTTGTCTTTTTCTGCCTAGGAATATCAATCTGAGCATTGCAGCATGGACAAGGCCATCTTGATGTCGTGCCTTGAGCACAACCCATCATGCATTTAATTGTCTTCAAATCTCCCCCAAGATGCCAATCCACCTTGAACTTTCCTATGTTTTCTACATCTAAAAGTTGACCATCAATTTGCTTTTTGATTACATTTGTTATCCAAAGAGTCCTTTCAAACATCCATGTCAATACTTCATGTGTCTCCTTCGGTACCTCGAATGCACCAAGCCACCAGACCTCTTTCTCAGATTGCACACTAAAACTTGGTTTGGTAGTCTTTTCCCATGCACATATCATGGCCTCATTCATGAGCGTAATGCTCATACGTTCCAGCTTCCGACCTTTCACAATTTGGCACTCATCTAGCTTGAGCACAAATGAAAGTGTGCTCCCCAAAACTGTAAATAAACGGTAATTTACAATATTGTAAATAAACAATAATTTACAATATTCAAAACAAAATAATCGTCTTCATTTTCTACTGAAAAACATGAATAGTAGCAATTGCAAGTTCTCACCTTCTGGTGAAAGACCATAGAACTTCACCATAGCTTGTTCAATATGAACAAAGATGTTATTGTAAACATCATAGTGAAATTATGTACTTGTTGTCTTAATTTTCTTTTTGTTTGACCCTGTGTCTAATGTTAGTGTGCCCTCAATGTGATAAAACTGTCCTATAGCTCATTGCACATCATCATTATTGATACACGACGTTGTGAATCACCTTGAGTGTAGGAAATAAAGTGCCAGTGATTCCTTGTCTTAGAAATGTATCTTTTACAACCTGATGGATTGCTTGGTACCCTTTCATGCTGATTCCAGCTGCATCACAAGCATGTTGAATTAATGAAGAATCGATGGAGATGGTAATCTCACTCGCCACATTGCTGACAACAACTTGGCGTATTTCAGGATGATGAGGGTTAGTAATAATTGAGAGAATATCCTTGGTATTCAGAATGGCTTTGACCAAATCCTTCCATCCCTCTTCGTTAGAACCACACACCTCTTACAGAAAATTCCTGGCAGAACACAAATCATGACGATTTTGTTTAAATCACTGAGTGCATAATGAAAGTTTATGTTACTTACTTTGTTGTACGAATCCTTTTCTTCTGTGCTCCACCTTTAAACGTAAGAGATTCTATACCAGCCAATGTCTTTTTGCGTTCACAAGCACCATTTGGCATTGCTTTGAGTTGTTTGATAAGTTCCTCTAGCCTTTGAATCTTTGCATCCTTCTCCACATTCTCTACGAGGATCTCTTTCATTTTATCTGATGATGTTTTAAGTCCTTCTTGACAGTGTAAAAGGCTGAATTGTGATGCTTGCAATTGAGATTGGAGAATATGGGTTTTCCAAGCTCCACTTGTAGTCAATCTTCTGCAGTATCCTAACAAGCCTAGCTCTCCTTCACACCAATGAAAAATCCCTGTCCCCATCGTGCAACGAATCCTGGGGTGCTAGCAGCGGAAGTAGCACTTCTTGCATGGAGCAGGATCCTTCACTCGGGGCCTCGCCCACGAATATCCGGACAAGAGACTAATCCCTCGATTCTTCCAAAACCGAACCTGAAAAAACTTTCCTCGGTCGGAAAGCACGGGCGATTCCTCCATGATATTTTTACTCTAACGTAGTTAAGAGCCTTAACTAACTGAACTGATTTGACCGAACCCATAAGTATCATGGTCAGATCAAGGAAAAGACTTGCACTTGGATCATAGAGACCAACGCTTTTTTCCTCATTGAGAGGCACAGCCGGTGATTCTTTTCCATAGAACAATTTTTATCCGGGATTTACTTCATCTATCGTACTATAACAGAATTGAGTCTCATTTTAGGGATCCATCAGTCCAGCCTAACAGTCCCGTGGGTTAGCCAACCACCTAACCACCACTGTAGTGATGGGATCCATTTAAGAATTTGGTTAGGTTTCGTCCCGGGTACCAGGGAAAAGAGTTCCCAGGTCCCCTAGCCAGATATTCATGCAAACTTAAAACTAGTCACACCACTTACACACCTAATATGAAATTGCCTTTTTCACAAATTCAGCTGTGAAAAACAATCTTTTAATGAAACTATAGTATCACTAATCATAATCCTCCAAAATTATCTGGTTGAATCCTAATTTTTAATTTTTCCTTCATCGATGTACCTATGGCATCATTGGCAACCAGAACGCTCACCACCTGTCCACTCAGGGGGAGCCTTTTCAATAGTTCCTAGCTCATAGTACTCGGCAATATTTTCACTTATAAAAAATCAAAATGGAATCTCCGTTGAAGATCGGCAAGATCAACCAACAGATCCATATAAAAGAGCCATGGACTCATCCGTTGAGGACCAGGAAGGTCAATCAACCAGATCCATGCCCGAATTCAGAAAACAACTCTTACTCCTTGTTCCAATATCTTCCACAACGTACGTGTGGGTATCTTTGGCGACCCAGAGCCCGAGCACCGTATGGTCACCACCCTCTAGGATCCTTCGCAGGTCACCTAGCGCTTCATTCATAGGCCGCTTCCTTAGTCCCTCATCCACCGTACCGGAAGCTCACCATTTAAATCGAACTGAGGCTAGTCAAGACCTCGGCCGAGACCTTGCTATGCAAGATGTCCTCCGTTGACTCTCCGTCAATTGTTCCAACTTTATCAGATAGGTCTCCACGACCTCATTCACAAGACGGTCAAAATGCTTCCCCAGCATTTTTGACATAAAACAGTCATTTAAAAACAGGTCATAATTACAGTTTCTATAACGAACTCTCATCTTTCCACATTGTTCCACATCAATCCTCATTTATTTCATATGTATTCCTATTCTCATCACATCATTTTCCATCTCATCACATCTTTCCTCATTTATCCACATCAGATCTCATCCACTCGCATCTACTCATATCCACATCTCATCTCATCGACTCGCATCTACTCATATCCACATCTCATCACATCATATTCATTCACATCACATATCATCCATTCACATCTATCCCAATTTACATCACATCTCATTCACTCACATCCCGATTCACATGACATCACATATCATCCATTCACATCTATCCCAATTTACATCACATCTCATTCACTCACATCCCGATTCACATGATATCACATCTCATTCATTCATATCCATCGCATTCATTCATTCATATCCATCACATTCATTCTCATCACCATCCCATCACATACATTCTATCCACATTATATCACATCACTTCTATCCACATCATATCTCATTCATACACATCCATCCAATCCTTCACATGTACGACTACTCACATCTATCCATACATTCATATTTATCACTTCACATCCACATATATTCATGTCACATCACATTCTTTCACATACACATACACATCCACATCCATTCTTTCACATACATCCACATCCATTCTTTCACATATTCATCCACATCCATTCTTCACATACACATTCACATCCATTCTTCACATACACATCCACATCCATTCTTCACATACACATTCACATCCATCCATTCATTCACATCTATCTGATTCACATCACATCTCATCACATCTATTCACATCCATCCATTCATTCACATCTATCTGATTCACATCGCATCTCATCACATCTATTCACATCACATTTCATTTCTATGCAAGTTTTCAGTTTGATTTTCTTTTGAATAAAAGGAGTATTTCTTGAATCAGTATCCCCAAAACTTCTTGATCGGAATTCTGAATTTCATACTAGAATTCCTCGAATTCTATAACCTTGATCCACAGATCAATTTGAAGGGTCTCAAACTTAGTTTTAGATTTGGCGAGAGTTTTGAGTGTATTTTTCTAAACTGGTCACTCCTTCTTTCCTTGAAACTGACGAAAGAGTTTGGTCTTGGTCATAGTTTGATTCAAGGTTCGAGTCGGATAAGATTTTTTCTGAACTATCTTTCTCGAAAAGGTTTGATAATTCAGTTACTATTTTACTGAATTTCTTTCTTTGAATATTCACTTAATTGATTTCTAAATTAGTTATACAAATTTCAATGAGGAATAGATTAATTATTTATCTGAATATTTTGATCTCGATAGATTTCTTAAATTCTCTTTTTACAATCCGTGTGAATATAAAACGATAGAAATTTCTCTCTTAGAGTATTTAAATTATTCATTTATCAAATACTCATAGAGAACATAGAATGTAAGAGAATTCTAATTTTGATATAAAAATTAGAATTTCTCTCTTAGAGTATTTAAATTATTCATTTATCAAATACTCATAGAATTTAAACATAGAATGTAAGAGAATTCTAATTTTGATATAAAAATTCTTTATGCATCTATTTATGCATAAAAATCAACTTCAGTGAGAATAACACTTTTATAAAAAATCCTTTTATGCATCTATTTATGCATAAAATCAAATTTAATAGGAATAAAACTTTTTAAATAAAAAGAATTTCTGTATGCATCTATTTATGCATAAAAATTAAATTTGTTATAAGAATAACGCTGTTATAATAAAAAAATTTCTTTATGCATCTTTCTATGCATAAAAATTAAATTTAATGAGAATAAGACTTTCGAAATTAAAAAAAATTTCTTTATGCATCTTTCTATGCATAAAAATCAAATTTAAAGAGAATAACACTTTCGAAATTAAAAAAATTACTTTATGCATCTTTCTATGCATAAAAATCAAATTTAATGAGAATAACACTTTTGAAATAAAAATAAATCCTTTATGCATCTTTCTATGCATAAAAATTAAATTTAATGAGAATAACACTTTTGAAATAAAAATAATTCCTTTAAGCATCTTTCTATGCATAAAAAATAAATTTAATGGGAATAACACTTTTGAAATAAAAATAATTCCTTTAAGCATCTTTCTATGCATAAAAATCAAATTTAATGAGAATAACACTTTTGAAATAAAAATAAATCCTTTATGCATCTTTCTATGCATAAAAATCAAATTTAATGAGAAAAATACTTTTGTAATTAAAAAATTTCCTTTATGCATCTTTCTATGCATAAAAATCAAATTTAATGAGAATAACACTTTTGAAATTAAAAAAATTTCTTTATGCATCTTTCTATGCATAAAAATCAAATTTAATGAGAATAACACTTTTGAAATAAAAAAAATTCCTTTATGCATCTTTCTATGCATAAAAATCAAATTTAATGAGAATAACACTTTTGAAATAAAAATAGATCCTTTATGCATCTTTTTATGCATAAAAATCCAATTTAATGGGAATAACACTTTTGAAATAAAAATAATTTCTTTATGCATCTTTCTATGCATAAAAATCAAATTTAATGAGAATAACACTTTTGAAATAAAAAAATTCCTTTATGCATCTTTCTATGCATAAAAATCAAATTTAATAAGAATAACACTTTTGAAACAAAAATAAATCCTTTATGCATCTTTCTTTGCGTAAAAATCAAATTTAATGAGAATAACACTTTTGAAATAAAAATAATTCCTTTATGCATCTTTCTATGCATAAAAATCAAATTTAATGAGAATAACACTTTTGAAATAAAAATAAATCCTTTATGCATCTTTCTATGCATAAAAATTAAATTTAATAATTAATATCAATGATATCCATGCATATTTATAGGTGAATATGTACATGGAGTAATTAGAATATTTCTTTTAGATGCAAAAATGGTGGGAATTACTCTTTTGGAATTACATAAAAACAGACTTTCTTTTCCTCAAAATTCTGTAAAATCTTGCCATAATCTCTTTTGTATGGCAAACCATTTCTCATTTTATCATTCTATTTTTAACTTAAACTAACCCAAATTAGATTCATAGAACTCTAATCTACACTATTTTCTAAATTTAAGAGAGTAAACAATAAGAAGAGTTTAATTAATCCCTTAGTTAATCTTTCTAGGATTAAGAAAGGCTGGAATGTAAAGAAGAGAAGGGGGTGGCCTTTTCCTCAAAAGCATAGTACTTGAATTTAATTCAATCAACTGTAAAACATGAAAATCAAGAAAACCATAGATTTAAAATCAAACAAGTAAGAAAATTAACTTACATAGAGCTTGTAAGCTCTTCTTTGGCGTGAGGGATTGAGGGTTCTACTCTTGTTTGAAGCAAGAGTGGCCACCAATTCACTTTGGAGAGGATTAGGATAAAAATAATTAAATTATTAAAAAATTCAATGGCTCAGGGACAGGAGCAGAGTAACAGTGACACTTTTGAAATAAAAATAAATCCTTTATGCATCTTTCTATGCATAAAAATCAGATTTAATGAGAATAATACTTTTGAAATAAAAATAATTCCTTCATGTATCTTTCTATGCATAAAAATTAAATTTAATGAGAATAACACTTTTGAAATAAAAATAAATCCTTTATGCATCTTTCTTTTAATATCAGTGATATCCATGCATATTCATAGGTGAATATGTACATGGAGTAATTAGAATATTTCTTTTAGATGCAAAAATTATGGGAATTACTCTTTTGGAATTACATAAAAACAAACTTTCTTTTCCACAAAATTTTGAAAAATCTTGCCATAACCTCCTTTGTATGGCTGACCATTTCTCATTTTTATCGTTCTATTTTTAACTTAGATTAACCCAAATTAGATTCATGGAACTCCAATCTACACAATTTTCTAAATTCAAGAGAGTAAACAATAAGAAGAGTTTAATTAATCCCTTAGTTAATATTTCTAGGATTAAGAAAGGCTGGAATGTAAAGAAGAGAAGGGGGTGGCCTTTTTCTCAAAAGCATAGTATTTGAATTTAATTCAATCAACTGTAATACATGAAAATCAAGAAAACCATAGATTTAAAATTAAACAAGTAAGAAAATTAACTTACATAGAGCTTGTAAGCTCTCCTTTGGCTTGAGGGATTGAGGGTTCTACTCTTGTTTGAAGCAAGAGAGGCCACCAAATTACTTTGGAGAGGATTATGCCAAAAATAGTTGAATTATTAAAAAATTCAATGTAAATGGCTCAGGACAGGAGCAGAGTAACAGTGCATAAACACCATTAAGATTTTACAAATGGGGAGGCTTCTATTTATAGGAAAAATCTCTAACCAAGCAAACTGATTCTAGAACTTTCCAGATCAATTTGGTCAATTTTTGACCATTTTTGGGTCAGTTCAGAGCTTACCTTTCCAGATCAGTTTGGTCAATTTTTGACCATTTTTGGGTCAGTTCAGAGCTTACTTTTTAGATCTAGTTTTGAAATAGGAGAGAGGAGAGATGAAATGTCGTATTTTATTAATTAAAAATTGGGAGTAATGATGAGAAAAAAGGTGCCTCCTTCATGAGGGGAGATCCCCACTCTGAGGTGTCAAAATTCAATTTTTTTTAATTGTTTTCTTTGGTCCTTAGTCCACTCTTCATCTCATGTGAGCATTTACTCATTTTTGGGGGGTTTTCTTTTATTCTTCAATTTATCTCCTCCCTACATTTGGATTTATCTCCTCTCTACATTTGGATTAATCTTATTGGTCCATAGGAATCTCAATTGGACCACCATAATCCAAAAATTTGTGAAAATTTAGACCCTTAGGCTAAGGTCCTTTATACCTATTTTCAATTAATTCCAATTGTACATTGGAAAGTTCTTTTTGAATTTCTATTTCAGGGGAAACCATTTTAGACACTAGGAGGATTTTTATATCCAAAAATATCTCAATTTTGAATTACCTCCCTCTAGACATTTTCTCTCTCCAGGCCAAAACAAGGTAAAACAGGATCTTTCTTTTATTTCAGAGAGGGGAATAATTATAAGATCAGAAGGGGAGGTTCTTACACCTGCACACCTCAAAAGCTGGAGGGAGGAATCTTACAGCCTACCCCACTTAAAAAACGCGAGATGTCCTCATCTCGCAAACTAGAGGACAACTCTTTCTCTTAAGATCCAACTGATTTTGGGGTTCCTTATAGTCTGGTGAACCTAACAGAATCTTGGGATAAAGATCCCTTATATAGAACTCATCATCAGATAACAATTCATTCAAATCATATCATTCATATCCTCAACACAAATATGGTCCATTAGACCGAAATTTCCATCTGAACATTCCTCCAAGGGGAATGTCAATTATATAGGTTTTTAATTTGTCATCCCTTAACTTGATCCACTGGGTTAAGTGTTAACAGTAGCAATCTATCAGCACAATCCACTAATCTCATAGTGATTTGCTGAAGTCATTAACGTCATTCCAGTTACGAACATCATCACAGGGACTCGTCCCTTTCATCCTCATTGTGGTTTTGCTCAATTTATCTCGCTTTTCAATCCAAATTCAGGAATCATCATTTTTCAATCAGAATCCAAATCAACTCATCAGTTCTCAACCAAAATTTTAAAATCATATCAACCACATTCAAATTCATCATCTGGATAGCATTTTTGCTTATAATTTCAAGGTCTTAGATTTACTCGTATACTGCCAGTAAAGAGCTACAGTTATACCCTCGGTATATACGGGTAGTCACGGTCCTTGGAATTTTAAGGTAAATATCATCATGTCTAGGCCTCAAGCAAGTCAGGGATTCCATACAATTGCGGTACTTCTATTTGAAGACCCAATTACCTATTTATGAATCTTCATTCTGACTATCCATGTGTATGAATTTCATCACACAATTACAACCTTTTACTGCTACTTCATAAATTTTGACATTTTTGGCTTCTCGGTTGATTCACTTTTGCCAATTTGCTCTAATACCAGCTGAAAGATCCCTGTCTCCACTGCGCAACGAATATTGGGGTGCTAGCAGCGAAAGTAGCACTTCATGCGAGGGGAAAGGTCCTTCACTCGGGGCCTCGCCCACGAATATCCAGACAAGAGACTATTCCTCCGGTTCTTCCAAAACCGAACCCGGAAAAACTTTCCTCGCCTGGAAAGCACGGGCGATTCCTCCATGATATTCTTACTCTAACGTAGTCAAGAGCCTTAACTAACTGAACTAATCTGACTGAACCCGTAAGTATCATAGTCAGATCAAGGAAAAGACTTGCACTTGGATCATAGAGACCAACACTTTTTTCCTCATTGAGAGGCACAGCCATTGATTCTTTTCCATAGAACAATTTTTATCCGGGATTTACTTCATCTATCGTACTATAACAGAATTGAGTCTCATTTTAGGGATCTATCAGTCCAACCTAACCCCATCCAGTCCCGTGGGTTAGCCAACTGTCCAACCACTATAGTGATGGGATCCATTTAAGAATTTGGTTAGGTTTTGTCCCGGGTACCAGGGAAAAGAGTTTCCAGGCCCCCTAGCCGAATATTCATGCAAACTTAAAACTAGTCACACCACTTATACACCCAATATGAAATTGCCTTTTTCACAGATTCAACTGTCTTTAAAACAATCTTTTAATGAAACTATAGTATCAGTGATCATAATCCTCCAAAATTATCCGGTTGAATCCTAATTTGTAATTTTTCCTTTATCGGTGTACCTATGGCATCATTGGTAACCAGAACGCCACGTGTCCACTCAGGGCTTCCTAGCTCATAATACCCAGCAATATTTTTACTTATAAAAAATCAAAATGGAATCTCCGTTGAAGATCAGCAAGATCAACCAACAGATCCATATAAAAGAGCCATGGACTCATCTGTTGTTGAGGGTCAATCAACCAGATCCATGCCCGAATTCAGAAAACAACTCTTACTCCTTGTTCCAATATCTTCCACGATGTACGTGTAGGTATCTTCGGCAACCCAAAGCCCGAGCACCGTATAGTCAGCACCCTCTAGGATCCTTCGCAGGTCACCTAGCGCTTCACTCATACGCCGCTTCCTTAGTCCCTCATCCACCGTACCGAAAGCTCACCATTTAAATCGAACCGAGGCTGGTCAAGACCTCGGCCGACTACTCGCATCTACTAATATCCACATCAGATCTCATCCACTCGCATCTACTCATAACCACATCTCATCACATCATATTCATTCACATAACATATCATCCATT
This sequence comes from Cibotium barometz, assembly GCF_041138505.1. NCBI lineage: Eukaryota > Viridiplantae > Streptophyta > Polypodiopsida > Cyatheales > Cibotiaceae > Cibotium > Cibotium barometz. The sequence continues at coordinate 45,176,026 of NC_141075.1, forward strand.
CACATCTATCCCAATTTACATCCAATCTCATTCACTCACATCCGATTCACATGACGTCACATCTCATTTATTCATATCCATCGCATTCATTCATTCATATCCATCACATTCATTCTCATCACCATCCCATCACATACATTCTATACACATTATATCACATCACTTCTATCCACATCATATCTAATTCATACACATCCATCCAATCGTTCACATGTACGACTACTCACATCTATCCATACATTCATATTTATCACTTCACATCCACATATATCCATGTCACATCACATTCTTTCACATACACATCCACATCCATTCTTTCACATACATCCACATCCATTCTTCACATACACATTCACATCCATCCATTCATTCACATCCATTCATTCACATCTATCTGATTCACATCACAGCTATTCACATCACATTACATCCATCCATTCATTCACATCTATCTGATTCACATCGCATCTATTCACATCACATTACATCCATCCATTCATTCACATCTATCTGATTCACATCGCATCTCATCACATCTCATTTCTATGCAAGTTTTCAGTTTGGTTTTCTTTTGAATACAAGGAGTATTTCTTGAATCAGTATCCCCAAAACTTCTTGATCGGAATTCTGAATTTCATACCAGAATTCCTCGAATTCTATAACCTTGATCCACAGATCAGTTCGAAGGGTCTCAAACTTAGTTTCAGATTTGGCGGGAGTTTTGAGTGTATTTTTCTAAACTGGTTAGTCCTTCTTTCCTCGAAACTGACGAAAGAGTTTGGTCTTGGTCATAGTCTTATTCAAGGTTCGAGTCGGATAAGATTTTTTCTGAACTATCTTTCTCGAAAAGGTTTGATAATTCAGTTACTATTTTACTGAATTTCTTTCTTTGAATAATCACTTAACTGATTTCTAAATTAATTACGAATTCCAATGAGGAATAGATTAATCGTTTATCTGAATATTTCGATCTCGATAGATTTCTTAAATTCTCTTTTTACAATCCGTGTGAATATAAAACGATAGAAATTTCTCTTTATCAAATACTCATAGAATTTAAACATAGAATGTAAGAGAATTCTAATTTTGATATAAAAATTCTTTATGCATCTATTTATGCATAAAAATCAACTTCAATGGGAATAGCACTTTTTTAAAAATTCCTTTTATGTATCTAATTATGCATAAAATCAAATTTAATAGGAATAACACTTTTAAAATAAAAACAATTTCTTTATGCATCTATTTATGCATAAAAATCAAAATTTTTATAAGAATAATGCTTTTATAATAAATAATTTCTTTTATGCATCTTTCTATGCGTAAAAATCAAATTTAATGAGAATAACACTTTGGTAATTAAAAGAAACCCCTTTATGCAACTTTCTATGCATAAAAATCAAATTTAATGAGAATAACACTTTCGAAATAAAAAAAATCCTTTATGCATCTTTCTATGCATAAAAATCAAATTTAATGAGAATAACACTTTTGAAATAAAAATAAATCCTTTATGCATCTTTCTATGCATAAAAATCAAATTTAATGAGAATAACACTTTTGAAATAAAAATAAATCCTTTATGCATCTTTCTATGCATAAAAATCAAATTTAGTGAGAACAACACTTTTGAAATAAAAATAATTCCTTTAAGCATCTTTCTATGCATAAAAATCAAATTTAGTGAGAACAACACTTTTGAAAAAAATATTCATTTATGCATCTTTCTATGCATAAAAATCAAATTTAATGAGAATAACACTTTTGAAATAAAAATAAATCCTTTATGCATCTTTCTGTGCATAAAAATCAAATTTAATGAGAATAACACTTTTGAAATAAAAAAATTTTCTTTATGCATCTTTCTGCATAAAAATCAAATTTAATGAGAATAAAACTTTTGAAATAAAAATAAATCCTTTATGCATCTTTCTATGCATAAAAATCAAATTTAATAAGAATAACACTTTTGAAATAAAAATAATTCCTTTAAGCATCTTTCTATGCATAAAAATTAAATTTAATGAGAATAATACTTTTGAAATAAAAAAAATCCTTTATGCATCTTTGTATGCATAAAAATCAAATTTAATGAGAATAACACTTTTGAAATAAAAATAAATCCTTTATGCATCTTTCTATGCATAAAAATCAAATTTAATGAGAATAACACTTTTGAAAGATGCATAAATCCTTTATGCATCTTTCTATGCATAAAAATTAAATTTATTCATTAATATCAGTGATATCCATGCATATTCATAGGTGAATATGTACATGGAGTGATTAGAATATTTCTTTTAGATTCCAAAATGGTGGGAATTACTCTTTTGGAATTACATAAAAACAAACTTTCTTTTCCATAAAATTCTGGAAAATCTTGCCATAACCTCCTTTGTATGGCTGACCATTTCTCATTTTTATCATTCTATTTTTAACTTAAATTAACCCAAATTAGATTCATAGAACTCTAATCTACACAATTTTCTAAATTCAAGAGAGTAAACAATAAGAAGAGTTTAATTAATCCCTTAGTTAATCTTTCTAGGATTAAGAAAGGCTGTAATATAAAGAAGAGAAGGGGGTGGCCTTTTCCTCAAAAGCATAGTACTTGAATTTAATTCAATCAACTGTAAAACATGAAAATAAAAAAAAACCATAGATTTAAAATTAAACAAGTAAGAAAATTAACTTACATAGAGCTTGTAATCTCTCCTTTGGCTTGAGGGATTGAGGGTTCTACTCTTGTTTGAAGCAGGAGTGGCCACCAATTCACTTTGGAGAGGATTAGGCAAAAAACAATTGAATTATTAAAAAATTCAATGTAAATGGCTCAAGATAGGAGTAGAGTAACAGTGCATAAACACCATTAAGCTTTTACAAATGGGGAGGCTTCTATTTATTTATAGAAAAAAGTGAGCCTCTAACCATTTTTGGGTCAGTTCAGCTTACTTTTTGGATCTAGTTTTGAAATAGGAGAGAGGAGAGATAAAATATCTCATTTTATTGATTTAAAATTGGGGGTAATGATGAGAAAAAAGGCGCCTCCTTGATGAGGGGAGATCCCCACTCTGAGAAAGTTTTGAAATAGGAGAGAGGAGAGATAAAATAGGAGAGAGGAGAGATAAAATATCTCATTTTATTGATTAAAAATTGGGGATAATGATGAGAAAAAAGGTGCCTCCATGAGGGGAGATCCCCACTCTCAGGTGTCAAAATTTAATTTTTTTAATTGTTTTCTTTGGTCCTTAGTCCGCTCTTCATCTTATGTGAGCATTTACTCATTTTTGGGGGGTTTTTCTTTTATTCTTTAATTTATCTCCTCCCTACATTTGGATTAATCTTATTGGTCCATAGGAACCTTAATTGGACCATAATCCAAAATTTTTTGAAAATCTGGACCCTTAGGCTAAGGTCCTTTATACCTATTTTCAATTAATTCCAATTGTACATTGGAAAGTTCTTTTTGAATTTCTGTTTCAGGGAAAACCATTTTAGACACTAGGAGGATTTTTATATCCAAAAATATCTCAATTTTGAATTACCTCCCTCTAGACATTTTCTCTCTCCAGGCCAAAACAGGGTAAAACATGATCTTTCTTTTATTTCACAGAGGGGAATAATTATAAGATCAGAAGGGGAGGCTCTTACAACTGCACACCTCAAAAGCTGGAGGGAGGAATCTTACAGCCTACCCCACTTAAAAAACGCGAGATGTCCTCATCTCGCAAACTAGAGGACAACTCTTTCCCTTAAGATCCAACTGATTCTGGGGTTCCTTATAGTCTGGTGAACCCAACAGAATCCTGGGATAAAGATTCCTATATCGAACTCATCATCAGATAACAATTCATTCAGATCATATCATTTATATCCTTAACACAAATATGGTCCATTAGTCCGAAATTTCCATTTGAACATTCCTCCAAGGGGAATTTCAATTATACAGGTTTTTAATTTGTCATCCCTTAACTTGATCCACTGGGTTAACTGTTAATAGTAGAAATCTGTCAGCACAATCCACTAATCTCATAGTGATTTGCTGAAATCATTAATGTCATTCCAGTTACAAACATCATCACAGGGACTCGTCCCATTCATCCTCATTGTGGTTTTGCTCAGCTTATCGCTTTTCAACCAAAATTCAGGAATCATCATTTTTCAATCAGAATCCAAATCAACTCATCAGTTCTCAACCAAAATTTTAAAATCATATCAACCACATTCGAATTCATCATCTGGATAGCATTTTTGCTTATAATTTCAAGGTCTTAGATTTACTCGTAAAGAGCTGTAGTTATACCCTCGGCATATATGGGTAGACACGGTCCTTGGAATTTTAAGGTAAATATCATCATGTCTAGGCCTCAAGCAAGTCAGGGATTCCATACAATTGCGGTACTTCCATTTGAAGATCCAATTACCTATTTATGAATCTTCATTCTGACTATCAATTTGTATGAATTTCATCACACAATTACAACCTTTTACTGTTACTTCATAAATTTTTAACATTTCTGGCTTATCGGTTCATTCACTTTAGCCAATTTGCTCTGATACCAGCTGAAAGATCCCTGTCCCCACCGCGCGACGAATCTTGGGGTGCTAGCAGCGGAAGTAGCACTTCTTGCGCGGGGCAAGGTCCTTCACTCGGGGCCTCGCCCACGAATATCCGAACAAGAGACTAATCCCTCGATTCTTCCAAAATCGAACCCGGAAAAACTTCCCTCACTCGAAAAGCACGGGCGATTCCTCCATGATATTTTTACTCTAACGTAGTCAAGAGCCTTAACTAACTGAGCTGATCTGACCGAACCCGTAAGTATCATAGTCAAATTAAGGAAAAAACTTGCACTTGGATCATAGAGACCAACGCTTTTTTCCTCATTGAGAGGCATAGCCGTTGATTCTTTTCCATAAAACAATTTTTATCCGGGATTTACTTCATCTTCGTACTATAATAGAATTGAGTCTCATTTTAGGGATCCATCAGTCCAGCCTAACGCCATCCAATCCCAAGGGTTAGCCAACCGCCCAACCACTATAGTGATGGGATCCATTTACTTCATGCTATCGTACTATAACAGAATTGAGTCTCATTTTCAGGATCCATCAGTCCAGCCTAACCCCATCCAGTCCCAAGGGTTAGCCAACCGCCCGCCCACAACCACTGTAGTGATGGAATCCATTTAAGAAATTCATTAGGTTTTGTCTCGAGTACCAGGGAAAAGAGTTCCCGGTCCCCTAGCTGGATATTCATGCAAACTTAAAACTAGTCACACCACTTACACACCCAATATGAAATTGCCTTTTTTACAGATTCAGCTGTCTTTAAAACAATCTTTTACTGAAACTATAGTATCACTGATCATAATCCTCCAAAATTATCCGGTTGAATCCTAATTTCTAATTTTTCGTTCATCGGTGTACCTATGGCATCATTGGCAACCAGAATGCTCACCATGTGTCCACTCAGGGGCCTTTTCGATAGTTCCTAGCTCATAATACCTAGCAATATTTTCACTTATAAAAAATCAAAATGGAATATCCGTTGAAAATCAGCAAGATCAACCAACAAATCCAAATAAGAGAGCCATGGACTCATCCATTGAGGACCAGGAAGGTCAATCAACCAAATCCATGCCTGAATTCAAAAAACAACTCTTACTCCTTGTTCCAATATCTTCCACAACGTACGTGTGGGTATCTTCGGCGACCCAGAGCCCGAGAACAGTATGGTCAACACCCTCTACTATGATCCTTTGCAGGTCAGCTAGCGCTTCACTCATAGGCCGCGTCCTTAGTCCGTCATCCACCGTACTGGAAACTCACCATTTAAATCGAACCGAGGCTGGTCAAGACCTCACCTTTCTACACGAGACATCCTCCGAGCCGTCAGCTGTTGCAACTTTATCAGATAGGTCTCCACGACCTCATTCTCACAAGACGGTCAAAATGCTTCCCCAGCATTTTTGACATAAAACAGTCATTTAAAAACAGGTCATAAATACGAACTCTTGTCTTTCCACATTGTTCCACATCAATCCTCATTTTCATATGTATTCCTATTCTCATCACATCATTTTCCATCTCATCACATCTTTCCTCATTTATCTGCATCAGATCTCATCCACTCGCATCTACTCATATATCCACATCTCATCACATCATATTCATTCACATCACATATCATCCATTCACATCTACCCCAATTTACATCACATCTCATTCACTCACATGTGACATCACATCTCATTCATTCATATCCATCGCATTCATTCATTCATATCCACATCACATTCATTCTCATCACCATCCCATCACATACATTCTATCCACATTATATCACATCACTTCTATCCACATCATATCTCATTCATACACATACATCCAATCATTCACATGTACGACTACTCACATCTATCCATACATTCATATTTATCACTTCACATCCACATATATTCATGTCACATCACATTCTTTCACATACACATTCTTTCACATATTTATCACTTCACATCCACATATATTCATGTCACATCACATTCTTTCACATACACATCCACATCCATTCTTTCACATATTCATCCACATCTATTCTTCACATACACATCCATTCTTCACATACACATTCACATCCAACCATTCATTCACATCTATCTGTGATTCACATCTATTCACATCACATATTACATCCATCCATTCATTCACATCTATCTGATTCACATCGCATCTCATCACATCTTATTTCTATGTAAGTTTTCAGTTTGATTTTCTTTTGAATACAAGGAGTATTTCTTGAATCAGTATCCCCAAAACTTCTTGCTCAAAATTCTGAATTTCATACCAGAATTCTTCGAATTCTATAACCTTGATCCACTGATCAATTCGAAGGGTCTCAAACTTAGTTTCAGATTTGGCGAGAGTTTTGAGTGTATTTTTCTAAACTGGTCACTCCTTCTTTCCTTGAAACTGACGAAAGAGTTTGGTCTTGGTCATAGGTTCGAGTCGGATAAGATTTTTCCTGAACGATCTTTCTCAAAAAGGTTTGATAATTCAGTTACTATTTTAGTGAATTTCTTTATTTGAATATTCACTTAACTGATTTCTAAATTAGTTACAAATTCCAATGGACATAGATTAATCATTTATTTGAATATTTCGATCTCGATAGATTTCTTGAATTCTCTTTTTACAATCTGTGTGAATATAAAACGATAGAAATTTCTCTCTTAGAGTATTTAAATTATTCATTTATCAAATACTAATAGAATTTAAACATAGAATGTAAGAGAATTCTAATTTTGATATAAAAATTCTTTATGCATCTATTTATGCATAAAACTCAACTTTAGTGGGAATAACACTTTTATAAAAAAATCCTTTTATGCATCTATTTATGCATAAAATCAAATTTAATAGGAATAACACTTTTAAATTAAAAAGAATTTCTTTATGCATCTATTTATGCATAAAAATCAAATTTTTTATAAGAATAACGCTTTTATAATTAAAAAAAAATTATGCATCTTTCTATGCATAAAAATCAAATTTAATGAGAATAACACTTTTGTAATTAAAAAAATTTCTTTATGCATAAAAATCAAATTTAATGAGAGAAACACTTTTGTAATAAAAAAATTCCTTTATGCATCTTTCTATGCATAAAAATCAAATTTAATGAGAATAACACTTTTGAAATAAAAATAATTCTTTTATGCATCTTTCTATGCATAAAAATCAAATTTAATGAGAATAACACTTTTAAAATAAAAATAAATCCTTTATGCATCTTTCTATGCATAAAAATCAAATTTAATGAGAATAACACTTTTGAAATAAAAATAATTCCTTTAAGCATCTTTATATGCATAAAAATCAAATTTAATGAGAATAACACTTTTGAAATAAAAATAAATCCTTTATGCATCTTTCTATGCATAAAAATCAAATTTAATGAGAATAACACTTTTGAAATAAAAATAAATCCTTTATGCATCTTTTTATATGCATAAAAATTAAATTTAATGAGAATAACACTTTTAAAATAAAAATAAATCCTTTATGCATCTTTCTATGCATAAAAATCAAATTTAATGAGAATAACACTTTCAAAATAAAAATAAATCCTTTATGCATCTTTCTATGCATAAAAATAAAATTTAATAATTAATATCAATGATATCCATACATATTCATAGGTGAATATGTACATGGAGTAATTAGAATATTTCTTTTAGATGCAAAAATGGTGGGAATTACTCTTTTGGAATAAATTAAAAACAAACTTTCTTTTTTCACAAAATTCTGGAAAATCTTGCCATAACCTCCTTTGTATGGCTGACCATTTCTCATTTTTATCATTCTACTTTTAACTTAAATTAATCCAAATTAGATTCATAGAACTTTAATCTACACAATTTTCTAAATTCAAGAGAGTAAACAATAAGAAGAGTTTAATTAATCTCTTAGTTAATCTTTCTAGGATTAAGAAAGACTGGAATGTAAAGAAGAGAAGGGGGTGGCCTTTTCCTCAAAAGCATAGTATTTGAATTTAATTCAATCAACTGTAATACATGAAAATCAAGAAAACCATAGATTTAAAATTAAACAAGTAAGAAAATTAACTTACATAGAGCTTGTAAGCTCTCCTTTGGCTTGAGGGATTGAGGGTTCTACTCTTGTTTGAAGCAAGAGTGGCCACCAATTCACTTTGGAGAGGATTAGGCCAAAAATAATTGAATTATTAGAAAATTCAATGTAAATGACTCAGGACAGGAGCAGAGTAACAATGCATAAACACCATTAAGCTTTTACAAAGGGGGAGGCTTCTATTTATAGGAAAAAGTGAGCCTCTAACCAAGCAAACTGATTCTAGAATTTTCCAGATTAGTTTGGTCAATTTTTCACCATTTTTGGGTCAGTTCAGCTTACTTTTTGGATCTAGTTTTGAAATAGGAGAGAGGAGAGATGAAATATCTCATTTTATTGATTAAAAATTGGGAGTAATAAAAAGGCGCCTCCTTCATGAGGGGAGATCCCACTCTGAGGTGTCAAAATTTAATTTTTTTAATTGTTTTCTTTGGTCCTTAGTCCACTCTTTATCTTATGTGAGCATTTACTCATTTTTGGGGGGGGGGGGGGGGGGGTTTCTTTTATTCTTCAATTTATCTCCTTCCTAGATTTGAATTAATCTTATTGGTCGATAGGAATCTTAATTGGACCATAATCCAAAAATTTCTAAAAATCTAGACCCTTAGACTAAGGTTCTTTATACCTATTTTCAATTAATTCTAATTGTACATTGGAAAGTTCTTTTTGAATTTTTATTTCAAGGGAAACCATTTTAGACACTAGGAGGATTTTTATATCCAAAAATATCTCAATTTTGAATTACCTCCCTCTAGACATTTTCTCTCTCCATGGACCAAAACATGGTAAAACAGGATCTTTCTTTTATTTCAGAGAGGGGAATAATTATAAGATCAGAAGGGGAGGTTCTTACACCTGCACACCTCAAAAGCTGGAGGGAGGAATCTTACACCAACAAATTGCATAAAAGATGATAAATCGCAGAAAGGAGGGTTTGCTCTTAATGGAGGGTCAATTGGATAGAGACGCCCATCAACCCAAAGATCTACATTTTTCTCCTTAGCTATCCTACGAGCTTGGATAGATTGTGAATCACTAGAATGGGTTTTTTTAGAGCTACCATACTCTTCAGGAATACGAATGTGTAAATCAACCTTTCGTTTTCTAGCGTCACAAGGGGCTACACACACAGCTTGCAAAGGCTCCATAGGTAAGCAGAGGAAGAAGCTAAAGCAGAGAGATCCTCAGAGAGGAGGGGGGAGAGAGAGAGAGAGAGAGAGAGGGAGAGAGGGAGAGAGTGAGTGAGAGAGACTATTAAAACTTTGTTGTTAGAGGTTTAATACAAATCCGTTTTTCTAAGTAAAAAATGATATTTTTAATATACAAATATACTAACATGGAGTTTTTTTACAATAAATTATATTTATGAGAAAATTTAAAAAATAATAATTTTTGGGGTCCCCACAATTTCGGGATCTCATGGATGTAGTGGTTCCTAACAGTTAGTTATGTTTATGGGGTTGTGGGGACCTGACAGTTAGTTATGGATGTACTGGCTCCTGACAGGCTTCTAATGTGACCCTTGAATTATAAGCTTTTTGGAGAAAAAAATTTATTTTCATCATACATATTGGTTGGGTGGTGTTTTTTCCACCTCAAAATGTTAAAAAAATAAAAAATAAAAAAATTTCACTTTTTGGGACCCACCTAAATACGAGAATATTTTGCTGATATGGAAGGAAGATATGGTGGGAGTTAATGTGAAAGGAGATTTCAAACTGACAAGAAAGATTCAATTTGTAGAGAGTGAAGATAAAAAATTCATACATAATATTGGTTGGGTGGTGTTTTTTCCACCTCAAAATGTAAAAAAATAAAAAAATAAAAATTTTCACTTTTTGGGGTCCACCTAAATACGAGAATGTTTTGCTGATGTGAAAGGGAGATATGGTGGGAGTTAATGAGAAAGGAGATTTCAAACTGACAAGAAAGATTCAATTTGTATAGAGTGAAGATAAAAAATTCAAAAAGTAAGAGAGAAAGTATTAGAAAAGTCAAAAAGTAAGAGAGAGAGTATGAGAATATTCTCTTTAAAAAGTAAAACTAGGGGGGTATGGCTGATGTGGCAAGGTAAAAAAAATAGGGGCCATCATAGCCTTTGTCTCTCTTAAGCCCAGCTTTTTAAGCTCTAATCCCTTAAAATTAGGAATCCTTAGAAGGCCCTTTTTGGGTCTAAAAATTTCCTAATGGAGAGAGAGAGAGAGAGAGAGAGAGAGAGAGAGAGAGGTCGGCCCACTGACAGGAACGATGAAAACATGGTTGTGTTGCTAATCGTTTGCGAGAGAGAGAGAGAGAGAGAGAGAGAGAGAGAGAGAGAGAGACAAAAGCCTGCATGTCCAAGTGCACATGAGGCATGCCTCTACTATTTTAATTGGATTTCAGAAGATTTGTTTCTAAAATAAAATAAAATAGGTCTTTCAACCTTTAAAAATTTGTTGGAACTTTCATTTTCCTAAGGTTACAAAACAAGATTTTAGGACACCAGCACTATTTATTTAAGAAAACATTGGTGTGGGTACTTATTGGGGGGGCAACAACAGTGTGCCTCATAGCTGCACAAGTAAGTTGCTATATTTCTATGCTGCCCATTGGGACGCCCATTTGATACTGTGCCTGGCTGAAAAGAAACATATATATGTATATATATGATGTTGGGTCAATTCAGCTCATCACAGACCTCTTGGGCAAGGTGAGGGTACTTGGCCTGCACCAGCCCTTTGACACACTTCCAGTATGAGAAGTCAGATCTGGACCCATCTTTGTGCACCACAAAGAAGCAGCGCGCCCGGTGATCGGCATGGCAATCTATCATCACATACTCTACCCCACCAGCCAGCTTTGCCTCTCTGTCAGGATGATGCACCAGAGCCCCCTCTAGCACCTCCTTTTCATCTGCTGCCCTCAACCTGTCACCATTCTCATACCCACTGTTATGCAATATCCAGTTCATGGTCTTGAAGAGCGTGTTCACTTCACTGTATTGTGGCAACAGCATCAAGCTCTTCAGTTTATTCTTTCCACCTCTGTTTTGTGGCCCTAATCTGTGGTTTGGCCTGTTTTGCTGCCAATTTGCATCAGATTGTGGCCTGAAGTTAGGCCTCCTATTACCATTGAAGCCGGGTTTGGGCTGCCCACTTGCAGTGGGTCTTGCTGTGAAGTTCCCCTTTCTGTCACCATTAAGTGATGCAGGCCCATGTTTCCAAGGTGCATTTGCAGCTGGGCTGAAGCTTCCTTTCCTGTCATTGTTGAAATCAGGCCTGTTTTGAGGAGTTCCATTCATGGGGCTTGACCTGAAGTTTCCCCCTCTGTCACCACCCCCAGGAGCTGATGCAGCCCCATTTTTCCGAGGTAGTGGTGCATTTGGGCTTGGGCTGAAGCTCCCTTTCCAGCTTTCGATAGCAAAGCCAGGCCTGTTTTGAGGAGTTGCAGTGGGGCTTGACTCAAAAGTCAACCTTGAAACAGGCCTTTGTTGTTGCCATGTTGCATTGGGGCTCCACCAGCTTGAACCAGGCCTTTGTTGTTGCCATGTGGCATTGGGGCTCCAGCTTGAACCAGGCCTTTGTTGTTGCCATGTTGCATTGGGTCTTGTTTGGAAATTCTCCCTCCTGTCACCATTTGGTCTTTGCCATGCCGCAGGCGGCGGGCTCGTCGGGATGGGGGGCCTTGTTGGCATGCTGTATCTCCTCTCTCCATTCAGGCTGGCAACAAACAGCATTCGCTTTGAGGCACTCATGCCCTTTCTTGGAGGGGACAGGCAAGATGGTGCTGGATTACCATCCATCCCATTGAAGGTATATAAACCAGACCTCCACCCACCTTCAGGCATCTTGTTCATGTCATCCCAGCCAGCTGATTCACCTGACCCCTTGTTGGCTCCCCAGCTATTTTGATCATCAGCTGGCTTAATCCAGTCATCATTAACCTTGCTGTTAGTGTTAACCATCCCCCCAATCGGATGAGATGAAGAATTGGATGATTTCCAATCATTTGCCTGTGCCCCACTCTGACCTTGAACATTGCCAACCACACTCGTTTCATCTCCCCAGCCCCCAGGTACATAACCTGCTAATGTTTTAGGTGATGCCCACACATGGCCCTTCTGTAGACTATGTTGATTCTGATCCACTATTGTTTTCCTTTCCCAGCCAGCTTGATCACCTGATGCCTGACCCTTACCTGCAAATTTCCACTCACCTTGAGCTTTCACATTCTGCTCATGTCCCCCCCGAGATGCTTGACCAGCTCCACTAGTGGGCTTCAATGCTGAATCGCCCTTCCCATCAAAGTTTCTAGCTCTTTTCCCAGGAGGAAGCGCCGGAGAATCCATTGGACTGCTTACTGATGTTGTTCCCCATGGATCTTCCTGCTTGTTTGGCTGCCCTCCAGCTACTTTTGGGAAGAATCTGCATTTTCCCAAGGGCACAGTATTGAACCCTGTTGGCCCATATTTGCCCTTCTGTCGTTCATTGTCATCATCCTCAGAAGCTTGTAAAGTTTGTAAGGTTCTTCCACTGATATGAATTGTAGAAGCTACCCTGTTTGTAGTTATAGCCGGCCGGGGTGCCATTATAGGAGGAGAATTTTCCATCAAACCCCATGCACTATGCTTGCCAGAAGGGTTATCTTCCTTTGCTATGTCAATTCCATTTTTCACCACACACCCCCATTCATTGCTAGCAAGGGTATCCTTCTTGCTTTGGTCCCATGCCCCCTCGTTTGCTGCACCCCATGCACTCTCAGATGGATTCCCTTCATTTGCTGCACCCCATGCACTCCCAGATGGGGTCACCCCCCACTCACTGCCAGAAGGAGCATGATTCTTCACTTTCCTTGTCTCGTTCTCACAATGTCTTAATGCATTCTTGGTCTCCACTATCACCCCTTCCAGGCTATTCACAGGCTTCATATATTCTGGCTCCAAGTCTTCCACAAATTCTATTTTTCCAATGTTATATTCCATCGGCTGCAAGCTATGTGGCATCCCTGATGTCATGTTTGTGAGGACATTTCTCCTCAAGCATACCAAAAATTCATGTATGTCACATGGAAGACATTTCTCCCCAAGCATGGAAGACTCCATTGTCACATGCGCTGACAGGTCGTTGCCCTACCAAAAACAGAACTGGGTTTGTCAAGAGCAGGAGCACAAAACATAATTTTCACCTCATGAAAACTGCATGAACATAAAACACAAGCTTCCTTTGACCCATGCATTCACATATGAGCATGCATGTATGTGCTGGGAGATGCTGACTTGCATTCCAGAAAAGGAGCTAAAACCTTGGGTTATAAGATAGCCTAAGTTGTTGAACGCCTTGGAAATGAAAACGCGAGGAAAAATTAGGAAAAAAAGACCCAAAAAAGTACTGTGCAAATCATGGTGGTGGTTTTTGTTATAGGAGGTTCAACTGGAGGGTAACAGAGGCTTTATTGCAGAAGAAGGTCAGTGGGTTCGCGCACACATACACACACACACACACACACACTGAAATGCAAGATGTTCAACTGGTCGAGGTTAACAGAGGCCAAAAAAGTACTGTGCAAATTATGAAGATTGTTTTTGTTATAGGAGGTTCAACTGGAGGTTAACAGATTGCAGAAGAAGGTGTCACTGGGTTCTCGCGCACACAGTGAAATGCACTTTGTGTGTGTCTCTGTGTGTGTGTGTCTGTGTGTCTCGGAGAGAACACAGTAAAATGAGAGATGCCCAAATGCAGATTGGCTTACTTGGGAAGGTATCCCAGTATTTTTGTGTACTTCTGGGTGTAGATACGACTTGGCTGATCTCAACGAGCTGTTCGCTGCAACAACTTACGTATGATCAGTAACAAAGCTTCTTCAGTTCTCTCTCTCAGCTCACTGTACAATGACAAGCAAAGCACGATAAACAAGAAGCCTTTACGGTCTGCAGCAAGATTAAGAAAAGGCACTCGAAACCCAACTCCTCTGTGAGGAGTGTCACTGCACAGAAAGGTTGCCGGTGCAGAGAGAGAGATTGATTATACCTCGGTATACAGTATACTTCTAGAAAGTTTGCCGTTGGAGAGAGAGAGAGAGTGTGTGAGAGTGTGTGTGTGTTAATGAGGTGAGTGAGTGGAAGAGTGAGCACGGAGGACACACAGGGTGACAAAAACATGGGCGCATGGCTGCGGCTCGTGTGTGTGTGTGCATGTACCACCCTATCTATCTATGCTTCCATATTTGAATATAATCATGCGGGCATGACCACTCACTCCATTTCCTAATCCATAATGACTTCCCACATAAATAACCCACAAGTAGTAACTGATTGATCCTAACCCTCGAGATTAACTATGATCAATCTCGAGCTCTTGTAAAATCTCTGGCTCAAAAATCAAAAGCTCCTTGCTTGATTTTTCCATTAGCCAATTGCTTCAAGTAAGCATAATGCATAATTTTTCAATGCTTCCTTAATTAAATGACTTCCCATTTAACCAAACTAAGGCTCTCTGCACTCATCCCTTCCCCCCCAGGACATCCTAATGGGCAACACCATCCATCATTGCTTGCCCATGGTGTTGATGAGGCTCAAAGCATAACTTGCATCATACATCTTGCCACATTAGCTTAACACATGGTGTTCATGAAGCCACAATGTCAATTGCATGCATCCTAGTAGATTAATAAGGTCTCAAGGATAGTAACTTACTCAAACAATTCAAACCAAGAAAGCTGCTTGAGGGATTAAGCTAACCCTTTATCAACAATCTTAACATGTGAAGTACCATTTGCACTTTCAACAAAGCATTGCAAACAATTGTTATTTTTACATGTGAGAAATTTCCCTTTTTGGCAAGTTTTTCTTTCTTATGACATGTACAAAGTTATAATGTGAGAAAGGCTATTAAATTGAAGCTCAAGAGCTTCACCTCCTCTCGTGCTTATTGCCCCATCGAGACAACCCCTCACCTAGTAGGTGAGGCTCATGTGGTTGTTGTCTGATAGCTTAGATCCACTTGTCGATAGCTTTGATTCAAAGAAGTGAGAATGGAGAAAAGAAAAAGTGAATATAAGAAGAGACACACACAAGATCTAGAGGAGGGCATTGCCTTCCCAAACCCTAAACAAAGACATGCACTACCACATAAATGCAATGAGCAATGTATTTTCACCATCATAAAGGCCAAAACTTTATACATCCTCTCTAGTTTTCCCACAAGTATATACAAAATCAAGCAAACCCATGATGGTATAACGTAACACAAAGTCGAGATTCTAAGTTGCATGATGCTAATAAATAACTAAGAACTTCTCTACCATTCCGTATGTGAGAAACCATTGATTGTAAACCTAGTAAAAAATGTGGCTACAAACTTTACAAGCTCTTTGGAGAAAATATCCTACTCTAGGCATAAGGTAAAGCTCATGAGTTACACTCTGAAAGAGGTAGAAAAATATGCCCACATTTACAAGTTCTCCCCAATGAGAGCTCTTAAGCATCACTAGAATGAACCTAAAGAACATGAATAACTATTACAAGATCTCTTGAGCATCAACCCTAACATTCCAAGATTGAATATAAGTTCCACTAAAGAATGAACCTAAAGAACATGAGTAAATATTACAAGCTTACAAACAAGAAAAAGGACCCAAAATGACCACCATTTTGTTATATGTTGGCTACATCTAGAACATTTCCCATGATGACATCCACATAGGTGTGATAATAGATATCTATGCATATACACATGACTAAGCTAATGCATCTATACCAAGCATCTATATCAAGACCCATAGATACTACTTTAAACCATGACTATGCATATACACATGATAAAGTTAATGTATCTATACCAAGCATCTATATCAAGACCATCCTACTATTTTAAACCATTGAAAGAAGTCCTAGAATAAGACATCAAGTTAATGCTTTACCTCTTTATTGTGTGGCAACCTTTTTGGGATTATCATGTTTGTTACAAGTCTTGCACTTTCCCTTGAGAAATCCAAAGCACGTTTGCTAATATCCCTAATTCTTGTTGATTATGTTATAAAGCTAACCTTTTCTTTATACTAAACCCTTCTATTCATTATCATGGCTAGTTAACATGTCTTGGATTTTTGTAAGTATAGTGACATAATGTTATATTTTTTGCTCTTACTACTTAATGTAAAAAGGGATGATGGGCATGTGGGATCCAAACGATAAATCTATGAGTTGAAACCACTTTTATAACTAGTATTTCACATTAGACATGTAGTCTTAAGTGGCCACATGTAGAATGCCTTGTAATGAGAGGTCTTAAACCCTAACATTCCAAGATTATGTAATGAGAGGTCTTAAACCCTAACATTCCAAGATCATGTAATGAGAGTTTCACCAAAGAATGTAAAGAGAATGCGGGGGAGAGGGAGTTGAGCACACACACAACAGAGAGCAAGACATAAGAGAGATATAGGTGGTTGAATTTTCTTCTATCTTCTTCTCTTCTCTACAACCATAAACTAAAGTGATGGGTGGTTGTGCAAGATGAGGTTATCTAGTTTCACGTAGTAGGCGCCCTTGGTTTTAGCTGAAAAACAGGCATTTTTTCAAGAAGAATAGCCAATCTCTCCTAGCCAAGGAGTTTCACTCTTCAAGGTCTTCTAATGAAACATCATATGCAAAGTTGGGCACCTAAAACTATAATCTGATCGAATATCCAATAATTGCAAATCCCATTTTCTTTGGGAACCAAAATTGTATACATGCCCTGTCAAAGGCTTAGACAGGTACAGTGAATGTGAGTAAATTACCTATAACTACATTATTACTCATATGATGTTCCCACTTTGCATATCACAAATACAAATAACATAGAGCTTAACTTGATTTATCGAGTAATTTTTTATGTGTTTTACTATTTTTTATATTATTTAAAATGTATTAGAATTGTTAAAAAACATACTATTTTATCCTTCCACCACATCTACCATTTAAAATGCTCAAATTGTATGGATCTAGTGATGATTAGATTGGGAAAGATTAGTATAATGTGGGTATAAAACACCATATTAGATAATTTGGAAAAAATCCCATTCCCATTTGAAAAATGGGATCATGGTGAACTTGTCCAAAATTTTGTCAAAACCCCCTCATGTGACATATCATTGGAAAGATCTTGAAGAGTAGAATCTAGATCTATAATCTTCGACAAATTTGGAGTTGGCATGTTTAAGATATATCCAAAATTAAATGGAGTTATTGATTCCCAAAATGTGAGATTTTTCCCTAATTATCTAATATTGAATTATAAGGTAAAATTACAAATCTAACGGTTGGATTTTTGTAGATTTACTTTGGAAAATTTGTTATGACTATGAGAGGCCCATTAAATCAATTGTAATTTAATTCTAGAAAATTAAATATTGAATCTTTCAATCTAAAAACTCTAGGGATCAATTAAAAATATTTTAGCTTAATTTGAGTATGGGAAGGTCCATTTTCAATCCTCCCAAGTGAAAATTCCCATATTGTGTCCACTCTCCCCTTTTCAAGTCTAAAGTTAGGTTTGGACATCTAGGCTTGGTAAACTTCAATGCTTAGATATCATTCCATGTGTGAGGCTTGGGTAGGCACAAATCTTATATATGCATGCCACTTTATGTCCACATGAGCTTCGAGAGGATCCACATAAGCAGCTTGCCACCTCCACCCTCCATGTCAACATGGTCAACCTAGTTGACTCCCCACCTCATCATCCTAGTCATCATTAATGCCACATCTTCTTGCCACCTTTGCATGCCACCTCGCACTTGGTGACATGGCATGCCACATCATGGAATTGCCACATCAACCATAATAGTACCACATGTCAAGAGAATGCCACGTGTCATGCACACATGTGACACGTGGCACCTCCTTCCCACCTCTCTTTTTTTTTCAAAAATATATTTTTGAAAAAGTTAATTTAGTAATTCAGAGAAATAGAATATAGAATTTTAAATAATAAAGTATATATAACTTATTAAATAAAAGAATTTAAAATCACTAATTTTAAAGGATTATATTTTGGAATTAGATCAATAATATTATTATTAAAGTTCATATTATTCAATTTAGAAAAATAAATTTTAGCTCACTTACATTGTACTTAGATTTTTTGGGAGTGACTAATCTCAGAATAGCTGGGGTAGCTCATTTTCAAAATACCTTGATCTTTTGAGTTAGTGGCTAAACCCAGAGTGGCTGTGTTAGCTCACATTCTAATGTACTTAGTTGATGTTTATATCATTATGAGTTTTCTCATTATTGTTTGAGGATCATTACATTTTAGTTGATGTTCATAGTTTTCTGATTTTTTAACACTTTGGCTATCATATCGTTTGTTGAAAATCACCATCACCATATTGTTTGTTGAAAATCACCAAACTTTGCAAGCACTGGGCGCTAATTACTAACCCGAACATGCTCCGATCATGACCAAACTTTGCAAGCATGTGGGGGTGGGCCCTCCCACATGCTTGAAAAGTTGGGTCCCCATTGGAGCATGCTTGGGTACGATGGTATGGGGAAGGCCCGGATTTTCCATGGCCTCTAAGCACCAAGAGACTTGAAAAATCCACACTGGGCGCTAATTACCAATCCAAACATGCTCCGATTATGACCAAACTTTGCAATCATGTGGGGGTGGGCCCCTCCCACATGCTTGCAAAGTTTAGTTCCCATCGAAGCATGTTTGGGTATGATGATATGGGGAAGGCCCGGATTTTTCATGGCCTCTTAAGCACCAAGAGACTTGAAAAATTCACATTGGGCGCTAATTACCAATCCAAACATGCTCCGATTATGACCAAACTTTGCAAACATGTGGAGGTGGGCCCCTCCCACATGCTTGCAAAGTTTGGTTCCCATCGGAGCATGTTTGGGTATGATGGTATGGGGAAGGCCCAGATTTTCCATGGCTTCTTAAGCACCGAGACTTGAAAAATCCGCACTGGGTGCTAATTACCAATTCAAACATGCTCTGATTGTGACCAAACTTTGCAAGCATGTGGGGGTGGTCCCCCCACATGCTTGCAAAGTTTGGTCCCCATCAAAGCATGTTTGGGTATGATGGTATGGGGAAGGCCCGGATTTTCCATGGCCTCTTAAGCACCAAGAGACTTGAAAAATCCGCACTGGGCGCTAATTACCAATCCAAACATGCTCCGATTGTGACCAAACTTTGCAAGCATGTGGGGGTGGTCCCCCCCACATTCTTGCAAAGTTTGGTCCCCACCATCGGAGCATGTTTGGGTACGATGGTATGGGGAAGGCCCGGATTTTCCATGGCCTCTTAAGCACCAAGAGACTTGAAAAATCCACACTGGCCCGGATTTTCCATGGCCTCTTAAGCACCAAGAGACTTGAAAAATCCACACTGGCCGCTAATTACTAATCCAAACATGCTCGATTGTGACCAAACTTTGCAAGCATGTGGGGGTGGGCCCCTCCCACCCCCACATGCTTGCAAAGTTGGGTCCCCATTAGAGCATGTTTGGGTACGATGGTATGGGGAAGGCCTGGATTTTCCATGGCCTCTTAAGCACCAAGAGACTTGAAAATTTTTCACTGGTCGCTAATTACATTCGCTAATTACCAATCCAAACATGCTCCGATTGTGACCAAACTTTGCAAACATGTGGGGATGGGCCCCTCTCCCACATGCTTACAAAGTTTGGTTCCCATCGAAGCATGTTTGGGTATGATGGTATGGGGAAGGCCCGAATTTTCCATGGCCTCTTAAGCACCAAGAGACTTGAAAAATCTGCACTGGGCGCTAATTACCAATCCAAACATGCTTCGATTGTGACCAAACTTTGCAAGCATGTGCGGGTGAGTCCCCCCCACATGCTTGTTGCAAAGTTTGGTCCCCATCGAAGCATGTTTGGGTACGATGGTATGGGGAAGGCCCAGATTTTCCATGGCCTCTTAAGCACCAAGAGACTTGAAAAATCAGCACTGGGCGCTAATTACCAATCCAAACATGCTCCGATTGTGACCAAACTTTGCAAGCATGTGGGGGTGGGTCTCCCCCACATGCTTGCAAAGTTTGGTCCCCATCGGAGCATGTTTGGGTACGATGGTATGGGTCCCCCCCACATGCTTGCAAAGTTTGGTCCCCATCGGAGCATGTTTGGGTACGATGGTATGGGGAAGGCCCAGATTTTCCATGGCCTCTTAAGCACCAAGAGACTTGAAAAATCCACACTGGCCGCTAATTACCAATCCAAACATGCTCCGATTGTGACCAAACTCTGCAAACATGTGGGGGTGGGCCCCTCCCACATGCTTGCAAAGTTTGGTTCCCATCAGAGCATGTTTGGGTACGATGGTATGGGGAAGGCCCGGATTTTCCATGGCCTCTTAAGCACCAAGAGACTTGAGAAATCCACACTAGCCACTAATTACCAATCCAAACATGCTCCGATTGTGACCAAACTCTGCAAACATGTGGGGGTGGGCCCCTCCCACGTGCTTGCAAAGTTTGGTTCCCATCGGAGCATGTTTGGGTACGATGGTATGGGGAAGGCTCAGATTTTCCATGGCCTCTTAAGCACTAAGAGACTTGAAAAATTTTCACTGGTCGCTAATTACCAATCCAAACATGCTTCGATTATGACCAAACTTTGCATGCATGTGGGGGTGGGCTCCCCCCACATGCTTGCAAAGTTTGGTTCCCATCGGGGCATGTTTGGGTACGATGGTATGGGGAAGGCCCGGATTTTCCATGGCCTCTTAAGCACCAAGAGACTTGAAAAATCCACAGTGGGCACTAATTACTAACCCAAACATGCTCTGATCATGACTAAACTTTGCAAGCATGTGGGGGGGTGGGCTCCCCCACATGCTTGCAAAGTGTGGGCTCCCCCCATCGGAGCATGTTTGGGTACGATGGCATGGAGATTTTCAATAAACAATATGATAGCCAAAGTGTTAAAAAATTTAAAAAAATCAAGAACATCAACTAAAATGTAATGATCCTCAATAATAAAAAAAAAACTCATAATGATATAAACATCAAATAAGTACATCAGAATGAAAATGAGCTACCCCAGCTAGTCACTGCCCATAAATCTAAGTACAATGTAAGTGAGCGAACCCAGCTAGTCTGAGTTTAGTCACTATCAATGGCAACCCAATCAAAATCGTCATCTCTAACTGCTGGTCGACATGCACGTCGAGGCTGCTGTGCACATCGAGGAGGCTGTGCCGGCTGCGGGGGTCGTCGAATATCTGCGGGGAGGTCTGCCTCAAAGGCAGGATCATGAGCTGGTGCCGGTGTACTCGGGAGCTCACAAGTCCCATAAGTTGCTATAGCCCTCTCCCTCTCTCTACGTCGTGCTACTGTAAGACGTCTCTGTCTATAAACCCAAAATCTATAATCAGCAATGGTACATGTCTGCCACTCTGCTCGTGTAAGCTCATCTATGTAAGGATACGCTGCTCATGTGAGAAGCAGCACTGCTGCTAGCACCATCACCCGAGGTGCCACTAGGACCAGCACCACCCACACTCTCGTATGCTGTGATCTGGCTCTCGTGAAGGACTCTCTGGTATGCATCAAACTCATGTGCACTCCACTCAATCTCTGGAGGCACCTCAGGCTCGTGATCTCTGTCATCGGCGGTGTCGAGTCCCAAGTCAGCAGTATAGCTGAGGTAAAATCAAGAGGCCTGCCAGTCCTAGCATCTACTCGAACGAGGCCTGGGTGAAGATCATCAATGTCCAAAACTCTGTATGTCGCTAGGTCAACGCGTGCACGGCAAGAGGGACATGCTGAGAAGCGTACTAGCTCCTGGGTGATGCAAGACAAATGGAAAAAATGTCCACATCCTAGGGCATATCCACCAGTACTGTCAATGTCCTCGATACATAGAGCGCAGCAGGCATCACGTAGGAATGGTGGTGCATCCTGAGGGAGAGGTCGCAAAAAATCTCTGTAATAACAGGCCGTGGATATAAAGGCAAGTAGGGCTTTGTCACATCTGAGGATCTGCAGAACTCTCGAACATGCAGCATCAACTGAGTAGGGCACTATCACATCTGAGGATCTGCGGAACTCTCGAACATGCAGCATCAACTGCTCTGTCCTATGCTGTGCAATCCGCTCCATAACCATGTGATGCTGCGCCTCAGCTCTAGAACTCTCTACCTCAGTCCGAGCCTACGCAAAAAAGTAAAGCATAAAAATAATTGATTAGTCTCTCTCATTAGATATTACTTAAAGAAATTTATAACTTAGGACCTTAATTATAACTCTTTTACGTGCAAGAGAACACAATCAACCATGCCGCTCGCTCATGTAAAAATCTAGAAAAGTACATATAAACATGTAAATAAATGACTAAAAAAAATTAAGAAGTAATAAATATGTAAATACCTCGACATCTATCGTCGGTATCGATCGTGAGAACAAGCGCACCACGTGCTGTTGGATGCTCTCCGTGTGGTACTCCGTACGTCGATGCCAACCTGGGTGCCAAGAGCCTCGACTGTCGACATAGGCAAAAATGAAGGATCTGTAGGAGCTACACGAAGGGCTGGTGGAGGCCGCCTACCCTGGTCCTGAAGACGGCCTCGGCACCAGCACCACCACCCGGCCGATGGCTAGTGTAATCCACCTCCTCCCCTAAGACAAACTCCGCATATAATTGCTTTACGAAGTATATGGGAATCTGGCAGTTGTTTGGCATCCTCCCATATGTGGCAGCATATCGACTATAGATATGTGCCGCCATATGAGGATGCGAACACCGCGAAATAGTAAGGGGCTTCCCCGCCCCAGGCCGCCTCATCCCACGACTATTGAGGAAAAGATCTAAGTAGGCTCCATCCCTAATCAGACCAAGATCACAGACCTGACAATATGTCAAGCCATGTGACACAAGAGGAGCAGTGCGATGGTGGGCTATCCACTCATCTACATAAAGAATATCGTGAAGGCTACGAAGGGACGAAAGCATCGCCTCCAAGTCTGCCACAATATGTAATGTGGACCGTGTGTGAACATACCTCGGTCGTGATAATGACTTAAAATCTAAGCCGTCCATGTACCTCGAACAAGATACTAATATCAAATCTTAGCCGTCGATCCTTCACCAACCCTAAAATTAAGTGTGTATCTTGGCCATTTGTTTCACTAACCCTAAAATCTAGAGCGTACATCTTGCAAACCCTAAAGTGCATGATGCCACCAAACCTCGTTCGAGGTTATAAAACCGAAAAACTTTTTTTTTTGCCTCATTGTCAGAAGTCCTTTTCACTCTCCTTACTCTCTTGATTTGGATTAGCATTAGTGGGCCCATTAGCATTGTTTTATAGCTTCATTAGTGCTACTTAGCACTAAGCATTGGACCCTTCACATTGGACCTTTCACATCGGACCTTTCACATTGGACCTTTGTGTTAGGCTTAGGTTTTAGCATGGAGTCACATGAGGAGGGCCGCTCGTCTATTGTGGACCTCATCGCGAAGATAGACTGCGAGTTAGCGGCTATCCGTAGGAGTTCCCTAGTTTGAACTCGAGTACA
Source organism: Cibotium barometz (assembly GCF_041138505.1). Lineage (NCBI taxonomy): Eukaryota > Viridiplantae > Streptophyta > Polypodiopsida > Cyatheales > Cibotiaceae > Cibotium > Cibotium barometz. The sequence goes on from NC_141075.1 coordinate 45,200,193, forward strand.
TGAGTTGGTGCCATTGGGGTGACATATCAACCATGCCAGTGGCATAAGTGTGGAAGCTATCACCCCCAAGCAGGTCATCGATGCGTGGATGTCCCAATTTCAGAGAGAGTGAACAAAAATGAGTACCCTCATCTTGCAACCGCCCTGATAAGAGTACATACTATAAGGAAAATTACTCTCCTACTATAAGATAAAATGATCGATCCATAGTTTGAACTCGAGTACATGAGTTGGTGCCATTGGGGCGACATATCAACCATGCCAGTGGCATAAGTGTGGAAGCTATCACCCCCAAGCAGGTCATCAATGTCCACCCCATAGCACTAGTTGAGCTCTCCTACTCAAGCTAAACTTCACTACACTCCAAGTAAGCTCCTAAACCTATGGAGCTTCTCCTTTCCAAGTGCCTTCATGAAGATGTTAGCCACATGATCCTCTGTGATGATATAGACCAGATCTGCATCACTTGTCAGTTGTATGCGACTCATGCCAAGTGCCTTCTTCCTAAAAAGTGATAATACACCTCAATGTGCTTCTTCCTAATAGGACATACTGGTTTACTAGCCAGTTTTGTATGCTACTCATATTGTCACAATAATAACAATGGCCTATCCACGAGCTCACCCATATCACCAAGTAGATTCTGAAACCAAGCCGACTCACAAGGTGCCATAGCAGCGCCCGTGTACTCTACCTCTGTACTCGACAAGAAAATTGTCGACTGTTTCTTGCTACTCCAACTCATGGAATCACTCCCAAAAGAAAACATAAAGTCGTTGTAGATCTCCTGCCTGCAATGGTACTAGCCTAATCAGCATTTTGTGTACCCATGTAATTGTATCGCTATACCAGCCTCATAGAAAAGTCCATAATCAACCGTGGACTTTATGTACCTGAGAATCTATCTGGACACATCCAAGTGTGGCTTCCTAGGGGTCTGCATAAACTTACTCACAATTCTAACAACATAGCTCAAGTCTGACCTAGTAATGGTCTAACAACATAGCTCAAGTCTGGTCATGTAAATTAAGCTACCTACTATGTGCCTCTACATAGTGGGATTCTCTAAAAGCTCACATGTATCTATGGAAAGCTTTGTGTTCTACTCCAATGGCACTAAAATAAGCTTATAGCCTGTTATACCATACTTGGACAGCATGTCCAAGTATGGCTTGGACATGCTTGGATAGCATGTCCAAGCCATGAGGTGATCTCATCACCTTTATACCCAAGATATATCGTAGCTCACCCAAATCCTTCATCTCAAACTTGTGCTTCAAAAGTCTCCTGACATCATGTATGTCAGCATCATTGTCACCTGAGTGATAATCAAGTCATCCACATAAATGACTAATAGCATGATCCCTCTATCTATCTTTTTCACATAAAGGTAGAATCTGTTGAAAATACAAGTGAATAGGGTATGTGTGGGAACAAGCTCTTGGTTAGAGTCTGTAAAAGAGAAGATGTAATTGTGAAAGAACCTGTGAAAAGGTGAGAAGAATCTACTGGGAGAGAATAAAGGGTAGCATGAGAGAATTTAGGAGTGTGGAGTTATTCTGGGACATATTCAGGGAAAAGAGAAGAGGTGGAGAGAATCAGGCAAAAGGTGGAGATATTCTGGGAGTGAATCATGGAGAAATCAATGGGATTTGATGCTTGATGTAAACTCTATAAATTGAGGCATAGCCCTAATGAGAATTTGCTAGTTTTTGAGTATCCATGCCTACATTAATCTATTTGATAATTATTGACTAATTACGTCTTAATCATTTACTAATCACTTTATTAATGATGTTGATTCTAGTGTTTGATCCACCATAGCTCATCATTATGCTCAAATTTCAACATGTTATCAGAGCCATGCCTAGAATCAATTAGGTTTATGAGCCCATTAGTTAATTAATTAGGATTAGTAAAAAATTAGCAAAAAATTCAATTTTTTAGTTAGTTTTTCACTTCCCCCTTCACCCCCAGCCAGTGGAGGGTCTCTAGCACCTTGCACACATAAAATTAGGGCAAAAGCTTCTAAGCATAGCTAGCTAACACACTTGGCTACAAGCCCATCCAAACGGCACAGCAAAACGTGAAAGCGTTGAGAAGAAATCACGATTTCATTCAGCGCAGTTTTTTCTGACAGATTTGCAGATCTTGTGCTCATCAAATCAACTTGCTTCAATTCCTCTTAGCCCCGGGGGTTTTCAAGCATGCTCTACAAGCTGGTGAAGACAGAATTCAATATCATCAAGTCTACAGTGAGATCCAAGCTCTTCATCAAATCTGCAGGTGACTTTGGTAAAACAGAGATTAAGCTTTCAATATTTGGTCAAATCTTGTGTTTCTTGGCTTAATCCTCTACTAGACTCATTGCTATTGATGCCTTTGAAAGCATTTGAGCTCATTTGAAGCGGAAGGCACTAGATCTGGACTCCCCGCATACTCTGTTTTCTGCACACAAAATAGAGCATTAATTTGCTAATCAGTGATTAATCAATGCTAATCACTATACTTTGGTGCAATTGAGGGTTCAAATTAACCATTAGGTATCTGATACAGATCCCTATAACTTCATATTGCAATTCAGAGTTGGTTTGATACTTGTGCGCTTTTGCCGCACAGGTCGTAGCTGGGGACTTGCCGAACACTGTATGCGAGCCACGAATGGCTGCAAGCATACAACCAGGAAAGCAAGCTCAAACAGAATGCAAAAGGTGTGTCACTCACCGCTCAACCGCCGCCTTGAAGGATTCTCGCGTCGCAGCAGTGAAGGAGGAGCCGCCGTCGCCGCTCTACCGCCTCTCCGCCGCCGTGCGGCTACACAGTGCTCGATCGCTCTCTCACTCTTTCTCTCTCACACACACACACGCAGGAGAAGGAAACCCAAGAGATAAGGCAAGAGCACTCTTGTATTCACAACACATGAGAATGAGGATTTTAGGGTTACATTTGACTCTTATAGGTGACTTGGCCGTTCACACTTGGGCACCCATACATGGCCGGCCAATCCTAACCCTTATCCTACCGATATTCAAGGTGCACCTCTCATCAGCGATCACCCAATCCCTTTATCCTTAACATATGGTGCCAACAAGCCCGGCCCATGACTCAGAATATTTAAATTAATGACGTAAAACATAGTACGTCTCAATGTCCATCATAGGTTAACATGTGCCCCCCTTCCTGATGTAGATTCCGTCCTCGGAAGCTATAGTATGGTAAGCTCGAGAGGGTTGTTGTGGTAGACTGTCTGCAAAACAGGGAAGTAGAGTGAAAGTATGTTGGAATTCAAAAGATATAAAGTGTATAAATTCAAGCATGTTAGACCACAATGGATGCTGCTATGAGAACTTAGTTTAAGGGTCACACGAATGAGCTAGTGGAGCAAATTAACAGGAGTTTAAAATTATTGAAAGTAAATCAAGAGTTAGCAAGGTGTCAAAGGTTAATCAAGGTTTATAACTGGCCTAAGTCAAGGAAAATAACCAAGCTTAATAAATAAACAAATGACCACATTGTGTCTACTCTAAGAACAAGTTAATACCACGAGCCCTAGGGACATAAGAAACATCAGAGTTACAGGAGCCTTTTGCCTTTATTTTTTTTATGCACGTGATAATTTTTACACACAATGGCGACCTTCCTAAAGCAAAACTAACATCGATCCTGGTACCATGTTTAACACAAGGCATTATCCAGGAATCTATTAGCTCACTTTAGGCAAGGCTACCCCCTACCAACCAAGGCATCGGTCTGGAGTAGAATACACCTCGCCTACCAAGTATCAATAAGGCGATAGGCCAACATTAAAGCACATCATATACGTGTATTGCCATTTATTGTAGGCTTTTTTTTTAATAAATTTCTTTTAATCTTCGCTCCTGAACTATAATTTGTCTTGCATCCTTTCGACAAAGGGGTAAAAGCTATGTCCTAGAGGTCAACACACACATGGCCAGGTGTCAAACATTAAGATGGTTTGATCCGAGACCTAAGACAATCGTATTCCAAGGTTAACTAAAGACTGCATGCATTCTCAAGAATATATCCAATAAGGTTAAACTCATTAATGATTCACACTAGCACGTCAGGCAACTTCAAAAACTAAGTAGTACATTGACAATTTCCATGTGGTCATGCATTATAGTTCATGCAATTAATTGAATAGAAAAAACGAAAGAGAGTGGGTATGGAAGAATTACACCTGTATTTTGAAGATCTCCTTGATTCGATGAGAGAAATGATCGCAATTTGATGAGATATTTATGTATGAGCGTTGCGGCTATCTCAGGACTTGAAAGCGAACCCACCTCAAACTTTTTAACCTGTACAATCAACTAACAAGCACTATACCTCGAGAGGCACATCAGTGTGAAAAATTAAGGGCTTGTTTAAGGAATTTAAACTAGAAAAAACTAAAAAAAAACTAGAAAACACTAACCTACCTACCAGTCACCACACTACTACTGAGGGTACGGTAAGAGGATGTTGTAGAGTCCTGGCTCTAGCCCTAAGGCTAAGCCTCTATCCGCATCCAAATAAATAAAGTCAACCTCAGTAGTGCCATGAGTTTCATCCATCCATTCATCATTGTCGGATATTTCCTTTTCATTTTCCCATCCGCATAAACTCATCAAGAATGTAACCATGCGAGGATAGTCATCTTGTGGAAAAGGAAAGCATTGGGCTATCGGGGATATTTCCTCTACGGAGTAGGGGTCCGTCATGGTCAATAGGCAAATTAGCCATTCTAATTCCTCAACATTTTCCTCTCTGGCTAGTACATCTATGTGATCCCATTCAGTTTCAATTACAGGATAGCACATGTGAAATATCTGAGAAAGGTACAGATGATACCTCTCATCAAAGGTGGGAGTGGATGAAGTGTATGATGATCGTGCATCTGCCATATCTGCAAACATAGATATAGCATCAGTAGGTTTATGACAGGTCAATCTAGTTCTTGATTGTATATACAGATATTTCTGCTCTTAATGTGCTCCTGCTCTTTTTACTATTTTTTGCTTTTCTTTTCTTTTCTTTTTTTTTGTGTATGAAGCTATATATATACATCCCCTTGAATTTGGCAATTACATGGTCAGGGGAGAAGGCTAAGGAGGAAGCATTAGAATGTCGAGCGTGAGTACATGCTCCCCCTTTCCTTGGGTAGATCATATTATTTGCAATGATGTTGCAGCCTCTTGGAACCAATTTGTCCAGCGGGTTATAGGTTGTGATGTGGGCAGATAGCTTTTTATGACCCTTGTGGCCACATCCAATTGCAGAGATGGTAGTGTACGCTCCCATTGACGAATGGAGGAAATGGTTTTCGACGATACTATTACAAGGGGAGACGTAGACTCATCGGTTTTTTGTTGGGTGTCGACAAGAGTAGGTGTAGAGCATGTAGAAACTTCTATATGAGTGTGTGCCTGGTATGAGGAGCTAGAAGCTTCATGTGGCTCCCCCCTTCCTGAGCTAGGTGGTAATGATCTATATCGTTTGGGAATCCAAACTAACTCTGCAAGAAGTGGTGTGGAGCACTCTGTTACCTTTCCCTTACCACGGTCTTGAATTGTCATTGGGGTGGCAACAATTGGTTTGCAAGGTTTTACAGGTGATGTAGAGGGATTCAGCTTATGTTTAGGGACCCAAATCTGGTCATTCGCCTCGTAGTACCCTTGGGCTACTAATAATTTTTTAGGGATCCATCGTGATATTACATTGCCCTTTCTCGGGTGGTATAGTAAGCGGAGCTTTAGAGACCACCTTGCCTGTTTCCACTCTTGGCGTTGAAGCATTAGAGGGGTGGCCCACAATCGAAGATGGTTTTGCCATTGGACTTGGTGATTTTTCATTATCCAGCATTTTGTCCAGAGTCGATGGCTTAGGAGCGGGATTTTGAGCGGTCAGACCTAGTGTTGGTTCTTGCGTTGTGACCCGTCTGGTTGCCCAATTGATATTGCACTTGGTGGCCATCATCCATTTATGCCCTAAGTTTACAGTGCCTTCCATGGTACCAGCAGGCATAACCAAAAAGCTTTGAATTACGATCCCCTTGTCATAGGCAACCGGAGTGTGCAGAATTCCTGAGACAGGGGTTTTCTTCTTGTTGATACCTTGAACTTGGATAGCACTATTGGATAAAGGTGGTTTTCCAAGTTGACACCACACGCCATATGATAGCAAATTGTGTTGAGCTCCTGTATCTAATAATGCATTATACAGCACCTCCCCGTAAGGACTCTGTAACTCAATTGGGTATCTTAGAGGTGGGTCAGATTCCAGTGAATCCTCCTCTGCCTCCTCGAAAAATACTTGCGTAATTCCCAAGTTGGCTTCTCAATTGGCGCCTAGCACGCTGTTGACGTTCTTTGGCTTCGACTCTCGCTTGTATCTTTTTAAGCTCAGCTTGTTCTTTAGCTGCCTTCTTTTGATGGATTGCATATAACTCCTCTTGGCTCAGGGGGTCATAGTATCTTTTGAATTTACTCCCATTAAGGAATCCAATGGTTTCAACTTTGTCGAGAGTCTCCACTCTGATGGTACCTTGCGGGGTAATTTCACATACTCTATACGGTCCCTTACCAGCATATTTGAGCTTCTTCTTTTCGTTTCGCACTCCATACATCAGGACTTTATCCCCAACCTTGATGTCCTTGTCCTTTAGGTGGCGATCAAACCATTTTTTCCTTCTATCCTTCTCCACAAGGGCATTGTACACAGCCAATTGTCTTTCTTCGTTTAGCCGCTCAAGGATATACAGACGCTCTGCTAAGGGATTACCATCCCAACCCTCTTGAGTTGCAACACGAAGACTAGGAATGACAAATTCCCACGGCATGACTGCTTCTTGGCCATATACCATTTTGAATGGTGCAATTAATAGCCACTTTGTACGCAGTACGATAGGCCCATAAAGCTGTCGTGAGCTTTAGATCCCAATCCGTGCGATGAGCTTCAACTGTGTTTGTCAAAACAGAGATTAATGTCTTGTTTGTACTCTCGGCTTGGCCATTCACTTGCGGATAATAAGGAGTAGATTTATGATGGGATATCATGAAATTTGTTGTGAGCTCCTTAATCACGTCATTTATAAAATGCATCCCATTGTCGCTCACAAGTTCAAAAGGACAACCGAAGCATGTGATTATATTTTCAAAGAGGAACTTGGCTGTTGTCCTCGCATCTGCCTTACATGTCGCTTTCGCTTTAGCCCATTTGGTCATATAGTCAGTGGCCACAATAATATAGCGAGATTGTGTGTTTCGGGCCGCTCGGCTAATTGGACCTACAAAGTCTAAACCCCACTTTTCAAATGGTTGGTTTACTTTGATTGGATGTAGGGGCATCTGATCTTTCCGCTGGGGTTTCTTGTATCGTTGGCATTCATCACAACCCTTCACAAAGAGTGATGCATCTTGGAACATACTGGGCCACCAATACCCTGATTGTAAGAACTTTCGCGCAGTTAAGTCTCCTGAGAAGTGACCACCGGCTACGCCCATATGTGCCTCTTGCAAAATGTATAGATACTCATCCTCTCGGGCACAACGCCTAAGAACGTCATCCTTTCCTCTTTTATAAAGAGTCCCGGCTATCAGGCAATAGGGTTCGCATTCTTTGATCAGCTTTCGAGCTAGATCTTTACGAAGCTCCTTGGGTGGAAAGCCATTAACCAAAAAGTTAACAATCTTCTCACTCCATTCAGGCATTGTCTCCACCATGAACAGGGAAGTGTCAGGTAAGTCATCATCAACCCCCGTAGGAGCCTCACCATTAGGTATGCGAGACAAATGATCAGCCATAACATGTTTTTTGCCAGGTCTCACAACAACAGTGAAATCAAACTCAAGAAGAATCAATAGCCATCGTGTGATTCTTCCTGTGGAGCATGGTTTGTTTACCAGATACAACAATGCTTGATGATCCACATAGAAAACAAACTTGGTGGCAAGGAGGAAATAACGAAATTTCCTTACTGCATATATCATTGCCAACCCTTCTCGCTCTGTAGTGGTGTAGTTCATCTCAGCATCATTCAACTGGCGACTGGCAAAGCTAATGGGGTAGTCTAGCTTGTGTTCTCCAGGTTGAGTTAACACACACCCAATAGCAAAGTTTGATGCATCAATATGCACATGGAAGAGTAAATCCCAGTTAGGCATTCTCAAGATTGGAGCACTCGCCAAGGCCTTCTTTAATAGCTCATAGGTATGGTCACATTCTTCGGTCCAAATAAACTCGATGAGAAGCTTATATAATGGTCGAGCTATCTCGGCGAAGAATAGAATAAATCTTCGATAATAACCAACGTGGCCCATAAAGCGTTGGACTCCCTTATAGTTGGTGGGTGGGGGTAATTCCAGAATGACCTTGATTTTACTCTTGTCAGTGGAAATCCCATTTTTGGACACTATATGCCCTAAGATAACTCCATGTTTAACCCAGAATTGGCATTTGAAAGGATTCAATGAGATGCGATATAATCTACACCTTTCAAATATTTTTCGTAAACACATGCTCATCCCAAGAAAGAGGAATGAACACAAAGATCATCTAAGAAAGCTTCACAGAAGTCCCTTAGATATTCCTTAAAGGCCATGTTTATCAATCGTTGGAATGTTGCAGGTGAATTGGTCAAGCCAAAAGCCATGACACGAAAGGCAAACACTCCAAACTCCGTGATAAATGCTGTTTTAGCTTGGTCCTCGACTGCAATTGTGATCTGATTATAACCCGAGTACCCATCTAAAAAGCTATATGCCTCTTTGCCTGCCACTCTTTCAAGCACATGTTCAGAATATTGCAAGGGGTAATGATCCCGTCTGGTAGATGCATTAACCTTTTTGAGATCAACGCACACTCTGAGTTTCCCATTCTTCTTTGGTACGATGACTATCGGAGAAACCCATTCTGAGTGCTCAATAGGGTATATGAATCCACATTTTACAAGCTTTTCAATTTCCTCTTGTACAATCTTTGCGTACTTAGGATTCATTGGGTAGGGACGTTGCTGGACTGGTTTAGCAGTGCTAATCATTGGAATCGTGCGTTGCACCACCGAGGGTGGAACACCCTTCATATCATGATATGTCTAAGCAAATATGTCCTTGAATTCTTTAAGAAGCTTCGTAAGTGCAGCTTCTTCCGCCTTGGTGAGGTCTTGAGCAATAAAAACTGGTTTAGACTCCTCACCCGGATCTGCTAAGTCTATCTCCTTAACTACCACCGCAGGGCCATTGTAGACACCGCTACTCCCATTGGTAGGCGTTCGTTGGGCTTTTGTGTAGACCACTTTACGTTCCCCTATGGTAAATGATTTGAAATGCTCGGGTGCGGGGTGTAAGTCTACTGGTTCTTGTTGTGCCAGGCTTTTTTCTTTCAATTTCGCTTCCTTTTGTTGCTGAGCCAACTCTTGGTTTTGCCACCTTCTTGCAGTATGACTTAGTTTCGGCTTCTCTTCGATTTCTAATTGGGCGACGTCATGAGGTTGCGGAATACACCACATGACACTTTGGAGGTATTGTCCCCAATTATCCGCTAACTTCCGCCGATGAGCATCAATGGCTCCTACATAACTAAGCCATTCTGCAGTGGATCTTTCCTTGTTTATTGCAGTGCATACATTAGCTCGATAGCGTTGGCGCTTATGTCTCGTTTTCTTCTTACCAAGTTTTTGATTTTTGTTTCTATCAGATTCGGACTCACTTGGTCGATCTTCACTTGTGTCCCCCTCACTTTCGGATGAACTGCAAGAGGTCGCTGTCCTAGGCCTTGAGCACCTTGCTTCCACATTTGGGTGAATATTTGATTCATTCCCCCCATCAGGCTCAAAATTAGTTTCTTCTTGAGATTCAGATGACTCAGAGTTGCATTGGTTAGAGTCTTCGCTACTGTCAGTTGAGTTTGCCACTTTCTCGTCATCAGGAGTCAAGTGCATAACACCTATCATGTTTATTGGCACTAACGGTGGCATATCTTGCCCCTCAGGTGTTACCCAACTTGTGCCTTTATTTCCCCATGTGTCTATGGTTGCTGCTAGGTGTACCCAATCCACGTTATCCGACTCAGTCATACCCGGTAGGACATCCATATAGGGAGAATCTTTCCCATCATCCGTCTCTTTTTTGCACGTATAGCAATACCTTAATGGGGCGGAGTGAACAGTGGTATCCGATCAATTATCAATGATAACCTTGCTTCCTAAAGGATGTGCACGGCCATCTTAACCACTATGTTTGTGACTTCGAGGTGAGGTCTCCCCATAGATTCCCAATAGTTTTTAGTCACAATGCTCACGCCAGCACCACCATCAAGGATTCCCTTTAGAGTTAATCCCTTGGTAGTAATGGGGAGGGTTGCATTAGATTCGTCCCCTTCAAAGTACTGTCCCAACTTGTTAACAGGTATTTCAACGATCGAATCTTCATCTAAGTTGGGTTGTAGATCCCAATGCTCCCCTTCATCTTGAAGCGTGTCAGGTCTATCCATATTTGCAAATTGTGGTAGCCCCGCCTTTAGTTCTCCATTGAGAAATGCCCGAAGAGCTAAGAATAGCTCAGGATCTTCGTATAATTTGGATATGATCGTGGTTCTGATTTCAGAGGACATGAAATCCATTAGCTTAGACACATTCAACGGTACTTTTCGAGACATCGCCCCTTGACTAGGGATTGGTGAAGATGGAATCACTTCCTCTTCGATGGGGTCAGGCATTCCCTCACTAAACATTCTTTCAAGCAAAAAGGGTGTTTGCCCACTTCCTGATGTCCTATCCTCACTTTCTTCTCGAATGATACTAGGTATAGCTAACGGTTTATGGTTCCTGTGAGGCTGAGCTTGCATAGGAAACACTGTGTCTGGAATTTTGATTTTTCTCAAGTTTGGCTCCAGTTCTCTTTGTGTTTCTTCCACCAAACCCCTTAAGTGTTGCACTTGTTTAATCTCCTCAACTGGGTTTGGGTAAGTTCCAATCTTTTTCTTGAGGGTTTTGGGCCCACGTGGCTTGTCTTGGGGAGTCTCAGTCAGTTTGGGTGGTCGAGAGGGCATTAACTGACATGGTTGTGGGGCCGAGGAAATTTCCTTCTGTTTCCCCTTATTTATGTACTCGCTTGATTCTGCTTCATTGAGCTCCCGAGTGGGTTCCTCCCTTAAGGTAGTGGCTTTGGTCCCCATGGTTTCTATTGAATCGGAATCATCTTCAGGATCATTCATCTACACGGGGTCGTCTCCTGTCCCTATGTTAGTCTTTGAACTAGGCTTGGAGCTCGTGGCATTAAGCGATCTCTTTTGCCGTGTTTTCTTTTTCTTTGCTTGAGCGATTGATGCAGTATCCCTCTCTTCAAGAATGTAGTTTTGATTTTGAAGCATTGACCGTGTAACTACATTCGCGGGTACAACGGGTGTGGATCCTCGTGCTTGGTTGGTGACCTCAACCAAATTCAATGGCGTAATCTTGGGTGCATTAGGATTATGTGGACATTGAGCGATCAAATGATCTATGCCACAACGATTACATGTAAGTACCGGCATTCCCGATGTGCTCCCTTGATTTGGTTGCATTTGAGTAGCGATCTTCTGTAGCCTGTTAGGGCACTCCGCTACACGATGCGGTCCACCACAATCGTAGCATTGAAGAGGTGGTCTCCTCGCCAAGGTATTAAGGTTTTGCCCTCTTGTGGCGAGAGCAGTCGCTTGATATACGGGCTTGACTTGCCTGAAATGATCCTCCATGTAGTACTGGGGAATCATTTCAAACGTATCAATCCCATATGGAGCAGTGGGGTCTATCTCCTCTTCATAATCCCCACACACACTATGTGACTCACAACCCATCTGGTTTATTGGGGTAATCCTTGGATGTGGAGGTTGTGGTCCTAACACTGGCGGTGGTAATGGCACAGACTCGACTACATTCGGATTCCTTGGAACTATGTGCTGTGACGGTTGCTCGACAGGTTGTGCAGGCATCAGCACGGGTACTTGAGGTGTCTTTGACTAGGCTAGTGGTGCCTGATTTGCCAACATTCACTTAAGTACTAGGCAATGTTTAGATTGATGGCCATACTTACCACATGCATTGCAATTCCCATTGAATTTGACTCTGAATGTGGGACATTCACTCGTGCTATGTGGTCCTAAGCACATCGAACACCATTGTTGCTCTCTTCTTGGGTACATATGGCTATTCTGAGGAGCTCGATTACCCCTAAAGTATTCTTGGAGAGCCTTAGTAAGGTCGGTCACACAGACATTTCAGATATCTTGGGCTCCTTGGCAATAGGTTTCACCGTCATTGGCTCGTACCCAGATACTTGCGAACTAACGGATTTTGTTTCCGAAGACACCTTTTTACCTGCAATCATCAAGTTGTCTTCTAACTGGATTGCATTGGCAGTGATGACTGCTTCCCACGTTGTAAGACTTCTAATGACTAGGCCATTGTATATGTCCTCGTGGCGCAATCCTCGGATGAATCTATCGAGCAGTTTGTTATTATTGAAGCGCTCATCGGGAGTGCAGCGAGAATTTAGATGCTTCAATCGACTTATAAAGTCTCTCACTGACTCCCCTTCCTCGCGTTCAGCTTTTTGGAGTTGAGATGCTACTCCCCAAAGCACACCCTCACGTATGTATTCTTTCAAGAACAATCTCTTGAAAATGGGGTAGTGAGTGCGCTCTTCAACACTTAAGGTTCGATACCAATCTCCGGCCTTCCCACTGAAGGTTAAGCCTAAGGCTTTACACTTATGCAGCTCATTGTGCTCTTCCAAGGAATCACACATGTGTTCAAAGACTTCAATGTGCTTCCTAACATCCTCGTTACCACTGAAGTTTTGAGTGAGCTTAGCCACTTGTACTGCCTTGCTTCTAGGTTCTCTCTCAGGCATACCCCGCATGTTTTCTGCAATAGATCGTCCGATCGTCTGAGCAAACGCTGCGAGATCACCTAGGTGAGCAGGCATAGCTGGTGGAGGCACTTCTGGGATAGCCTGGCTTATAGGAGTTGGCGTTGGTCTGAGTATGTTGGCAAATGACGTAGGATATGATATGTGGCTAGGCCTAGCTCCTCTTGGATAAGGGTTGTGATAAGGCGGTCGTGGAGCATACGCCATTGGCATACTAAGAGGCGTAGGAGCTACATGAGCATGAGTAGCGATAGGTACATAGGGTCGATAGGCACTGGCACGCACTGTTGTAGGTACTGTTCCACTAGGTAGCGGTGTCATACTAACTACAGTGGTAACAGGTGCGCTTTCCGTCATGCTCATCATTGGGATAGGCATTGTGGATTCCCTAATGGAAAGTTGAGCCAAGGTTGGGAAGCTAAAGTTACTGCTCGTGGGCTCAACCTGCATTGAGACTCTAGGCGAAACAACATACGAAGGGTCTATGGGACTCACCGAGGGAGTCTCCAATTGTGATAGGGTTGGTTGTTTGGCCTTGCCCGTATCCAAAAACCTCACAGGGCCAGTGGAAACTAGATTCACTCACCGAGGGAGTCTCCAATTGTGATAGGGTTGGTTGTTTGGCCTTGCCCGTATCCAAAAACCTCACAGGGCCAGTGGAAACTAGGTTCACTCCCCTATTTTGCCTCTCAATTTGGATAATTCTATGAATAATGTCACATATCATTTGCTGTTGCTCTTCTAGATTAGTGGCGCTAGATGTAGATCGTAGGACTTCTAACCAACCCACATGGTATGTGTAACCCGTGTATAGGTCCGTTAGAGTCTCTGTGTGTAGATCATATTCCCAATTTTCATTGAGAAATATCCCATCCAGACTTGGTGTGCCACACGGTTCTCTTGAAGTGGACGCAATGTCACTTCTTATGGGTTGGCTTCTAGGGACCTCTACTTTAGGAAGAGCATCGGAATGTGGTAGCTCAGTAGGGCCCTCATTAAACGAAGTGGGTAGAATATCCACATGGACACTCTTTGGGAGGGTAGGGTCCACATAAGATGTGAATGGTGAATCTACTACCCCTCCTTCTTCATTTACTTCGCTTGTCGCATGCTCAGAGCATGTAGCTCTACTAAAGGTCTCTATTAGACGACTAAACATGCTAGATCCGGGTTGTGGGACCCAACCTGGCATGTTTTGGCTTGTCTCCTCAGGGTTCTTGGTAAGGTGCCCTTCCATGGCTTCTGAGTCAGACGAGTCACTATCCACTATTCGTGGATCTTGGGTTGCACTCCCTTGGGTTCCAGCCGAAGGCCAAGATGCCAACGTGGAGGGATGGTGTGAGCCTACGTAAACTGAAACGCTTTCTAGTGGTTCAGGTTCTAGCACCCGACCAGAACGTAGATGCATGTGACGTGGGTACCCTACGTGTGTTGGTAACTACCCTTGAAACTCACACAAGTGGTTTCTTGGGTATTTTGCACCCCGTTTTTTCTTGTTTTTAGATTGTTTTTAACTCGTTTTTGACCCCCTTACTTACGGTCGAACTTGGACTAGGGCGTGTGATAGCTCAAAACGAGTGTATCGTTTAAAGGATCCTAGCGTGCTTTACAGCACCGTGTTTGCTTATCCAGAGCTCTTGTGGTCCTCAAAACAGTCCGTTTCCCTATGGGGGAAGGGGCGAAAGCCTATTTGCTTGTGGAGGAAAGGGTGAGGGCTTTATCCCACATGCTCACTTTACTCCTTGGGGAGTGGGCTACATATAGGGCACAACTTCCCATAAGCTCTCACTTGAAAGAAAGCTATGGAGGCTCACTCGCCTATATATATATATCAAAAGACCGAGACCGAGGCTGGGGTCGATTGGGGTTCTTTCTTTTTAAAAAAATTTTCTCTAATTAGAAAATCTTTCCTCTCCACACATTTGGTTCTTTCTTTAAAAATATAATTTAATTTTTAATTTTTATTTTCTATTTTTTTTGAGATAAGTTTTCTAGGGTTTCTTTAGGGTTCAGCCTTGGCCGCGGCGTAGTTCGCACACAGCACAGATCTGGGGATTTCGAAATCCCCCCCCCCACACGCAGATAACCAAATAACAGAACGCACACCCACACGCTGAGTGGAAAAATAACAAAAGAAACAGAAATGCAGAAGACAAATTTCAGAAACAGATTGCAAAACACAGAAACACCTCAACAACAAACACACAATCGCTTTCCTACAGTGTAGATTAAACTTCACGCAGCAGCCGAGCTGCAAACTGGAGCTTGGTGCAGGGCAACTCCCCGGCAGGCGGCGCCAAAAATGTACGCTTTTGCTGCATAGGTCGTAGCTGGGGACTTGCCGAACACCGTATGCGAGCCACGAATGGCTGCAAGCATACAACCAGGAAAGCAAGCTCAAACAGAATGCAAAAGGTGTGTCACTCACCGCTCAACCGCCGCCTTGAAGGATTCTCGCGTCGCAGCAGTGAAGGAGGAGCCGCCGTCGTCGCTCTACCGCCTCTCCGCCGCCGTGCCGCTACACAGTGCTCGATCGCTCTCTCACTCTCTCTCTCTCTCTCTCTCACACACACGCAGGAGAAGGAAACCCAAGAGATAAGGCAAGAGCACTCTTGTATTCACAACACATGAGAATGAGGATTTTAGGGTTACATTTGACTCTTATAGGTGACTTGGCCGTTCACACTTGGGCACCCATACATGGCCGACCAATCCTAACCCTTATTCTACTGATATTCAAGGTGCGCCTCTCATCGACGATCACCCAATCCCTTTATCCTTAACATATGGTGCCGACAAGCTCGGCCCATGACTCAGAATATTTAAATTAATGACGTAAAACATAGTACGTCTCAATGTCCGTCATAGGTTAACAATACTCCAACCATCCCGTACAAATTGGTTACCCTTAATTTAATGTAATTTTTGGTAAAATTGTGCTGATAAAATTGTGAAAATCATCATTTTGCATTTAACCCTTGGTTAATGCCTGTAAATCTCACTCAAATTCAAGATTATTCATAGCCAGAGTTGCATTTGGAATGTACATAAGAATGAATGCTATATGCATTATGTATTGGGCACATTGCATCAATGTAAAAATGGGAACAGACACTGCCCTTGTCCAGAATAAGGCAAGAGGTAAGACCTCCCGCATAAATTTGGGTTTGCATTGCATAATGATACAAGATAAACATAAAAAGCCCAAAGGAACTGTCAGCAAAACATTGAAACATGTTGCTCACATAGAGCAAAATGACCTGACGGACGAGCTCATGGCCCCAGCCATGGAAGAAGAAGAATATCTCTTCCCAAGAAGAGGATCCACACCAAGAAGATCTAAAGGAAGACATGGACACGAGAAGAGAAGCTGCCACGAGAAGAGAAGCTATCCCAAGAAGACTGAAAGAAGAGACGGACACATGGAGAGATGCTGCCACGACAAGAAGACTGAAGAAAAGAGAAGATGTGAGGCTCCAAAGAGTGAGGAGCCATGTAAAAATCTCTGAACGAGAGAGAGAGAGAGAGAGAGAGACCCCACAACCCAATGTAACCTGCCCCAATAAAGTAAAACCAACCTCTGAGCCACCGATGATGTAGGCCATGTGGTAGATGTATGTGTGAGCACTTTAGTCAAGGTCGCGGGCACTTATAGTAGCCTTGGACACATAGAGAGAGAGAGTGTCAAGGACTATGGAGTTTAGGGACTTGAGGCACTGGTCGCGGACTGTCAAGTAAGAAAGAAACTTGATACAGGATCCAGGTGTGCTGAGATAACTTGAGGGGAGGAGTAGACACTAGTCGCGGACTAGTAAGGGGAGGCAAACTTGGTATAGGGTCTAGGTGTGCTAGGATTATTCACTTGAGGGGAGGTGTTGAAAATACAAGTGAATAGGGTGTGTGTGGGAACAAGCTCTTGGTTAGAGTCTGTAAAAGAGAAGATGTAATTGTGAAAGAACCTGTGAAAAGGTGAGAAGAATCTACTGGGAGAGAATAAAGGGTAGCATGAGAGAATTTAGGAGTGTGGAGTTATTCTGGGAGATATTCAGGGAAAAGAGAAGAGGTGGAGAGAATCAGGCAAAAGGTGGAGATATTCTGGGAGTGAATCATGGAGAAATCAATGGGATTTGATGCTTGATGTAAACTCTATAAATTGAGGCATAGCCCTAATGAGAATTTGCTGGTTTTTGAGTATCCATGCCTACATTAATCTATTTGATAATTATTCACTAATTACATCTTAATCATTTACTAATCACTTTGTTAATGATGTTGATTCTAGTGTTTGATCCACCATAGCTCATCATTATGCTCAAATTTCAACAGAATCTACATTAGATATCTAAAATCCAACGGTGATAAGATACTCCCTAATTTGTTTGACCATGCTCTAGGTTCTTGCTTTAAGATATACAAGGTTTTGCATAACCGACACATAAAATCTAGGTATGCATCACATAACCGACACATAAAATCTGGGTATGCATCACTATCATAACCTGGTGGCTGCATCATGCAAATCATCATGCACAAGAAAGCATTCTTTGTAGAGCCATCTCATGTAAAGACCAACCCTTTGTTGTGCATCCATAGCAATGACAGCTCTCATAGTTTGTCATTCTCACAACTGGGTTGAATGTCTCCTCATGTGGTCAATGCCATAGGTCTGTGCATAATCCTTTTGGTAACTAATCTTACCTTATACCTGCTCTCACTGATCCATTTGCATTATGCTTGACCTTATACACCCACGTACATCTAATTACCTTTTTTTTCCTTAGGCAAAGGCACTAAATTCCATGCTACATTTGTATCCAATGCCACCATCTCCTCATTCATGGTATCTTTCTATTTTTTATTTCCAAGTGCCTCCTCAAAATAAGTGGGATCCAAACACATCGATCACTACTAGGTAACCTTAAAACTATTGTGGTTCTCATTGTACTAGGAGTAACCAATGAATTCCAAGCTCCTCATCAAGGCTCTACTCGGAGCCTCTAGAGCTACTATCCACATGTGAGTGACCTGATCTACATTTTCCTTCCCTTTGCATGGTACATGTGTACCTACATCTATCCCTGGTGGGAAACCTGCTTGAACATGGACTAACATTGGATATACTACTAGAGGACTTTCTAGACCACTAAGTTTTCAAGTGAGACACATTTGGGTTTATGCCTATAAACTTTTATTCAGTCATACCATGAACAACTACAATGGGAGTCCTATTCATAATGTAGATAACAGTTGTTATACTGCTTCAGTCCAAAATAATCTAGCATATTCTTTTCAAACATTAAGGCACGTGCCACGTCTACAATGTGCCTATTTTTCCTTTCTTGCACTGTAACACCATTCTATTACAGAGTGTACCTACATGTAAACTTTCTCTTAATTCCCTAAAATCATGGAACTCATTGGATAAATACTCTCCCCCACCATCTGATCTCACGCATTTTATTTGTATGTCTTTTTCCTTCTTGACCAAGGCTTTAAATCTCTTAAAGTGAGCAAACACCTCACTTTTCTCCTTCATGAAAAAAAACCCACACTTTCCTAGTATGATCATCATCAATGAATGTGACATAGTACCTGCAACATATAATTATTGTAGTCTTGGTTGGTCCCCACCAATGGCCTTGCACTGACATACTTTTCATGCAAGAAAGCATGTTTTGTCTACTTACCAAGCTAGTGTGCTTCACATACTTTGTGCATACCATCAACTTGTCATATAACCAATGCACTTGTGCCATATGTCAATATCTGCAATGACACATGTTACATGTATAAACATGGATTCACTCACCTCAGGCATGTTCACATCTAAAGTAAACATCTCGCCATTTTTGTTACCCTTTGCAACTAAGCGGCACTGATTTTTGAAGTCTTCTACAATACTTCCTTGAGAATTAAACCTCACTTGTAGACCCTGCTCAAACCAACAGAAAACCAAGTTCTTTGTAATATTTAAAACACGAAGTACATATGCCAAGCACTTCATTTTGACATCCTGCATAGACAATGTTACTTTACTACTAACATGCACAATGGGATGCATAGTATCATCACCGGTTTCTACATAACCTGGTTTTTTCATTTTCTGCATGTCTCTAAACCACTCTCACCATGATTGGTCATATGGTTAGAGGCACCAGAATTCACATACCAAATATCTCTAGATCTTGACACATCTCCTATTGTGGAACTGAGCATATGTTGCATCATAAACAACTGCTCACTTATGTCATCACCACCATGTTTACTTGATGATGCATAGTTAACTTACTGTAACCTTCCACTTTTAATATCATTCTACTTTTTATAGTAGTCCTTTTCCATGTTCTTTTCTCAAGTTTACCACAATAATACCACTCTATGTTATTTGCACTTTGATTTCTTTGCCATCCATCGTGGCACCTTTGGCTTGCTCCCACCTTTAGAGTGGCCTCTTCCACCTATTTGTACATTCGAATGTTATGTTGCTACCCATGATTTTTGTTTCCAAAATGACCTCCACCTTGGTCTCTAGATGATGATCTCCCTCTGCCTCTACCTGTACACCTGAGTAAAAGTCCTACTCATTTGAATTTCTAGAGGATGAAACTCCCCCAATATTCATCTCCTCACGAATGGGAAGAGAAATTATTTCCTAAAAATCAGGAAAGTGCTCTCAAACTCTATGGAGGCCTGAAAAACTGGCTATATTCTTTGCCAAGACCATTCAAGAACACCATATCATTCATCATTATTGGTGATCCAATAGAAGCAAGGGCATCTGCAAGCCCTTGCTAACCATCTCACTGAGTAATCATTGTACTCAACTTTCCTCTTGTCACATTATGTAGCTCCTGCTTTAGCTACATCTTCTGAGCTTGGGTGTTTATTTTGTACATCTTTACCACACTTAGGTCATTGTACTCAACTTTCCTCTTGTCACATTATGTAGCTTCTGCTTTAGCTGCATCTTCTAAGCTTGGGTGTTTATGTTGTACATCTTTACCAAGGTGTCCCAAGCCTCCTTAGGCATTTGTGCATCCTGTGTTTGCACAATCATATCTGTCACACTGACGATAATCAATACACCACCTTTATGGCTTTTTCATGTTATGCTTGCACTTACTAAGGGGTCAAATTTTTTTCAGCAACAATCTCTGGCTTCTTTTCATCACCAGTAATGTACTCCCAATATCCTTTTCCCATAAGGAAATTGGTCATCTTGAACTTCCATGCTTGGAAGTTATTCTTGTCTAGCTTCTCACTCACAATTGAGATAGACTATCCAGCGCAGACATCTATACTTTCTACAACTTACCAAATAGTGCCTGCAAAAAAACTTTTGCACTTGCAACAAATCTATAACCTTCTACAGCAGTACGATAAACCTAATGTAATGCCACTATATGTGAACTAATCACATACATCTACCAACACCTGTAACACTTAGATTCTCTGCACAGACTATCATGCAACCAAATTTCTATTGCAACTTTGCATTGAACCAAAAATTGGGCACACAGGGACAAAATCGACACTTCACAAAGTGCCTACAGAAACTTACAGAGCCAAAACGTGCCCGAATTGCACCAAAACACACAAAAACACAATTATCTATATTAATTCTACACAATATGGTTTTCTTCCTTCACCCAAGAGGATGCCTCAATATCAGACAAATGCCTTCCCTAGCTCTCACAACTATCTATATTAATTCTACACAATATGGTTTTCTTCCTTCACCCAAGAAGATGCCTCAATATCAGACAAATGCCTTCCCTAGCTCTCACAACTACCAAAGGTGTTGCTCCAAAATTAAAGAGGGAAAGAGATGGAAATATCCTTACCCGTGTACCACTTCCTTGCTTGCTTTGTTCTTACATCTTGCTTGCCTCCTTAGCTCTCACATAAGCCAGAGCTCTGATACCATAAAGAGAATACGAGGGAGAAGGAGATGTCCGCAGTACTAGTTGAGATCAATATCTCAATAGAATAAATATAAAGAACACTAGTAACTCTATGAAAATCTTACAAACAAGAAAAAGAGCCCAAAATGACACCATTTTGCCGTACTTTGGCTATACATCTAAAACATCTCCCATGATGATGCACACATAGGTTTGATAATAGAAATCTATTCATATACATACGACTACACTAATGCAACTATAATTTTACATCCTACTACTAAGACTATTGAAAGAAGTCCTAGAATAAGATATTAAGTCAATACTTCAAGACCTCTTTATTGTGTAGTAGGCTTTTTGGAGTATCATGTTTGTTAACATGTTTTACACTTTCGCTTGAAAAATCCAAATCAAGTTTGCTAATATGCCTTATTCTTTATTGCTTATGTTGTAAAGCTAACCTTTTCTTTATAGGAAACCCGTCGGTGTTGACATGCCCTGGTTTTTTGTAATTGTGGTGGCATCTTAAAATAAAAAGAAATTATGGTATGTGGGCTCTAAACGATAAATCTACAAGCCCGAATGACTTTTATAAGTAGTATTTTTTACCTTGGGCACCCTAGACAAAGTGACCCCCAATGAGAGACTTGATTCTTGAGTATCAACTAACATTCCAAAATCGTGTAACGAAAGTTCCACCAAAGAATAAACATAAAGCCTATACAAGTAATTATCACAAGCTTACAAACAAGAAAAAGGACCTAAAATGGCTTCACCATTTTGTCGTACATTAGCTATATCTCTCACAATGATGTTCATAAACCAAATCCCCTTCCAAACAAGCACACACCTCATCAAAAGTAGTACCGCCTTTAACCCTAATCAACAAGGTTTGTGTGGTAATTCTCTTACACCTTCCATTTATTTCTTTTTTGGCTCTCCCACCATTAAGTCGATAGAGAAGCTCCCTACCATTGATGAGTGGGTAAAGTAGCTCCCTACCACTAATACCACTGATGAGTGCGTAGAGTAGCTTTCCACAATTGATGAGTGGGTAGAGTAGCTCCCACTGATATACCACTGATGACGAGTGGCTAGAGTAGCTCCCCACCACCACTAATGATGAGTGGCTAGAGTAGCTCCCCACCACCACTGATGATGAGTGGGTAGAGTAGGTAAAATTGGCATTGTTTTGCAGTAAGTACACACCTAGAAACACCTAACTATTACATATAGTTGGATAGTTCAAATACAAACACCACACACATAACCTACCTCTTGAAGGAATGCAGAATTACTTTGCTTGGAAATATATGGGTATCATGTTACGGTAGTGGCAACACATCGACACACGAGGAGAGCTCTAGATTACCACCCAAGCCATAAAGGGAATGGGGTAAGGTTCCCCATTGTCGAGTACATATATGGTGGCCTACTTGCCCACACATACACAAACGTGCCTCCTTGCTCGCACATGCATAGACTACCGTGCTCTTAATCAAATTACGATTAAGAACAAATACCAAATGCGATGCATTGATGAGTTGTTTGACCAACTTAATGGTGCAATTTACTTTTCTAAGATTGATCTTAGATCGGGGTATCACTAAGTTAAGATAAGGGAACTTGATATTCCCAAGACCAAAATTAGGACTTGTTTGAACATTATGAGTTCCTGGTCATGCTGTTTGGCTTGAAGAATTCTCCAATGACATTTATGACACTGAGTCATTTCCAAATTTGCATGCCCATTAGAGCTTATGAGTGATCAGGATCACTTTGTTTGAACATTATGAGTTCCTGGTCATGCTGTTTGGCTTGACGAATTCTCCAATGACATTTATGACACTGAGTCATTTCCAAATTTGCATGCCCATTAGAGCTTATGAGTGATCAGGATCACTTTTGTCAAAAGGGTTTCTTGGTAGTACATCAAAAATCCTTACCATATTACCTACAAGCCAATGCCACGCCGAGAGCACTATGCATAATCCTTACAAAAACTATTAAGGTTAGTTATAGTGATGGGAACATAAGCTTACAAATTTTCACTTTGGGCTATCGCATATCCTCCCACAACTTTGCAACAAACTCGACATGCACCATTTTGGTAAACATATAGAGTGGATGCAACGATCCCCATAGAGTGTACCAAAAGCTTGATAATTATAGTTATTGAAAAAATGATTAAAAACTCCATGGCTGAAAAATTGATAGCTCTAAAAAATGGAAGAGACCATGCATGGCTTGATGGCATATTTATAGAAAAAAAAGGTTTCACTAAAATGTAACAGACAAGGAAATTAAAAAAGCTAACTTAGTCCTCTTGTTTGAGACAGATAGAAATAAAAAGGAAAGGAATGTACCAAGGAATGGGACCATTCAAAATCTTGAAGGAATGTACCAAGGAATGGGACCATTCAAAATCTTGAAGATGACTCCATAGGGTTCAAGGCAAATCGAGACCCTTGATAGCAAATTAGACGTAAAGGTACACACATCAATGGGAGTAAGCTAAAGAACGGAACCCTAACATAATATATGTTAGCACAAGTACATAAAAAGAAACAAGAAAAGAAAGAAGCCGAGAACATGAAAAAACAAACCCAAAGGATACCAATGCCCATATAGCAAGAAGAAGAAACATGAAAAAATAGAGTAAGGTGTTGAGAATTCAAGCTCAATGGATCATGGATGATGAGTAACTTTATGATACATCAAAATGATGAAAATAAGTTAGAACACTATCATGAGGCATTTACAAATATGCCAATTTTGTATTGAGTTGATGTGCATGTATGTAGGATCAATAAACACCACAAGACCAATGTGTGATTGAATATGAGTAGGTGTGTAAGCCATATATGAATGTGGGCTTATAGTCAAGTCTACTTTAGAACAAGAATAGGATCTTAGAGATGATTGGATTAAAACATTTTTTATTAGAAGAGTTGATTTTCAAGAGCCCTATTGTGTGAGGTTTAACCTTTTTATAAGCTAAGTGGATGTGATGATATCTCAATAAAAGGTCAAATCATGTGTGATTAATGCTTGCTCAAAGTTGAGTAGGAACAAGAATAGGATCTAGATGATTGGATTAAAACATTTTTTATTAGAAGAGTTGATTTTCAAGAGCCCTATTGTGTGAGGTTTAACCTTTTTAAGGTTTAACCTTTTTATAAGCTAAGTGGATGTGATGATATCTCAATAAAAGGTCAAATCATGTGTGATTAATGCTTGCTCAAAGTTGAGTAAAAAATAATAGTTTCAAGCAACTCAATACCATCACATGTATGCAAATAGTGATGGTGTATGTGATGTATAGTGAATGTATATGAGCTTCGTGTTTGTTTGACACTAAACTAGTGTTATAGATCTTAGAAAGCTTTGGATTAATCATTTGGAATACATATATATTGGTGTATTGAAGCAAGAATGCAACTACAACTTTGCCCAAATTAAATGTATGTTTGCTCATGTGATGTCATTTGGCTATGGGAACTCACAAAGGTGAGCTCAAGAGAAGTGGTCTTGTGTTGACTACTCACTCTCGAGGTAGTTTACATATAGTGTTTTTGGGCAATCATGGCAGATTCAAGTCTATCTCAAATCACATGTAAGAAATTTGACAAGAAGAATTTCCACATGGAAATTTTATATATAGAACCTTCTAATAGGAAAAGACGTGGGGCTTTATTACAGGTGATGAGAAAGAACCAAGAGAGAAGGCTCATGTTGGTGAGTACAAGGCATAGGAAGAAAGAGCACTACATTAGGTTTCTGTGAGTATCAGTGAGACCATATGATTGTGTATATATAGGATGAACATGCTTCAAAAGAAGCATGGGACAATCTTATGGGTCTCTATGAGATAAACACAAAATCCAAGATGATGTAACTCAAGCAAGAGTTGAATAGTGTGAAAAAGGGTACCATGTCTCACCTTTCACCTTTGCACAAGGTGAAAGGTGAAAGGTGTTGCAGATGAAAGGTGAAAAGTGAGACATGGTACCCTCTCAATAGTATGTGCAAAGGTGAAAGGTGTTGCAAATGCATTGGGTACAAGCTGTATGATGATGATCTTGTTGTGGCCACATTTAATGGTCTTTAAAAGAATTATAAGCCATTTGATACTTCCATCAGTGTTTGTGAGAACTATCTAGGTTTTGCTGAGCTGGTATATGTCCTCTAAGTGAAAAGGTTAGACTAGGAGAACCGACTAGTCATGCAAGTGGAGGAGATAGATGTAGAGGAAACTGGGGGAGAGGATTCTCTCAAAGACATGGCATAGGTATAGGTAGAGGTCGAGGCCAACTTCAAGGCCAATCACAATAACAAACAACAATAACCCCAAGAGAGTAGTCTTCATGAGATGGTAGATGTGGCAATGAAAATAGGTAGTGGAAATGGCTTTAGAGGTAGGGGTACCTCTAGAGGAAGAGCTTCTTGGAATAACCAACCCACCAACATCTCAAAATTAAGGATACATTTCCTATGGGAAGAGGTTCTTGGAATAACCAGCCAAGAAATCAAAATTATAGATGTATTTATTATGGGAAGTAGGGACACATGTAGAAAGAGTGTTGGAAGAAGCAAGAGGATGACAAAAAAGGCAAAGTTCAGGGTAGCTATGCATCACAAGTGGTAAGGATGATCAGTAGTAGGAACATTTTTTTACTACAAAGAATCTTATGTCATTTGGTCAAATAGTTGACCAAGGGTTGTCGGTGCAGTTTAATGAGAATGGTTATTTTGAAGACTTTAGAAAAAAGTGTTGTCTTATCAAAAGGAAAGAAGGATGCAGGTGGTTTATATTGGTATGCCAAAAGTGTGAGTTTCTTTGTTTAGAAATGGTGCACACGTGATTTCTGACATGGAGATGTGGCAAAAACAGATTGGTCATGTGAACACATTGAGAGGCTACATTGGATGTCAATATGCCAGAAGGGAAAGTGGCTTTGTTTACCAATGATATAGGTGTCATTTTTGACTTGGAAATGTGGCACAAAAGGATTGATCATGTAAACATTGAGAGGTTAAAGATAATGCAGGCAAAAGGCATAGTGAAAGGATTGCTTAAGTTTAGAGTTGATAGTACACATGGTGTATGTAGGGCTTGCCAGTTTGATAAACATGCTAGGCATCCTTTTCCAAAGCAAGGAAACATAAGAAAAGTACCTTTGGACCTTTGAGATTACACATATAGATGTATGGGGACCTACATAGAAAGCTTCTCCTAATGGTTATTATCATTACTAGGTGTCTTTTACAAATGACCACACAAGGTATGGGTCTATTTCATGAAGGAGAATAGTAAAGTATTTGGACAATTTTTAAATTTTAAGGACCTTCTTAAGAGAAAAAGGGAAGTATATTGAATGTCATATGATATTTCTAATGAGTTCTATTCATTCTTAAGAACTCATACTATCACTAGATAGCTTACATGCAAGTACACACCTCAGCAAAATGGATTTTTTAAAAGGAATAATAGGCATATTCCAAAAGTTGCAAGAGCCATGACAAATGAAGGGAATGTACCTCATTATTATTGAGGCCATGCAAACATTCCTTGATTAATAGAACACCTACTTGGAAGACCATGGTTGATAGTGAGGGCTATCCAAAAATGGGAAATAGGTTTGCTTTTACTCAAGCCATAGATGGAAGGAAACAAAGGAATGCCAGTCATCTATGATGTGAAACTTAGGGAAAAAAGATGAACTATGAAACCACAATGGATGAAGGAAGTACAATTGAATACATCACACTGATGAGGAAGAATCTACCATTTCAAATGAAGAGGGTTCTAGTGCTGAGCTATATGGTATAACTCTATGTAATTAGGAAGAAAGAGAGCCCCCAACTCTATAACAAATTTAGGAAAATCATAATCTAGAAAATTCAAAAATCAAACATGAAGAGAAATTGAAACAAATTATTTCTAAAGATCTCACTCTAGTGGAGGAGAAGGAGCAATACCTATCCATGCTTGAGAAGTTTCCATATCTGTTTATTATTGAGTATACTAAAATCAGAGTTCAAGGATTTCAATACCATATAGATCTCAAGAAAGGACCTAAGCCTATTTTTCAAAAGTTGAGGAAGTTGGGAGTTATTTGGTATGAAGCTCTCTTAAATAAAGTGAACAAATTGTTAGCTTCATCTATCCTATAGAAAGTTCTAAATGGGTGTCTCATGTTTATCATAACACTAAAGAAGAATGGAAAATGGAGAATACGTGTGGATTTTAAACCCTTGAATGCAGCAACCAAGAGGGATCATTTTCCTCTCCCATTTCAGGATGAAATACTCAATGAGGTTGCAAGTCATGAACTCTATACTATTTGTGATGGGTACTCTGGTTATTTTCATATTAGAATAGCTGAAGAAAATTAAGAAAAAACAACCTTTGTGACCCCTTGGGGATGCTTTGCATACAAAGTAATGCCTTTCAGACTGACAAATGCCCCTACTACCCTTCAGAGGTTTATGAACCATGTGTTTGAGCCTTTTTGGAGCTTCTATAAGGGTTTTCGTGGATGCTTTCTATACATACAGTAGTAGGTCTACACATTTGGAGAGGGTGGAAGCAAGTTTCTGAAGGTTAGATCAATTAGGAGGTCAACTGAATCTTGAAAAGTGTCATGTCGGAGAAAGGAAATTTAGGAGGTCAACTGAATCTTGAAAAGTGTCATGTCGGAGAAAGGAAATTTAAGAGGTTAGTTGAATCTTGAAAAGTGTCATGTTGGAGAAAAGAAAGCTACTCTTTTAGAGCATGTTGTGTCTCAACAAGAGATAGAACCACATTCAAAAAAGTAAAAGCTCTTATTAATATGCCTTCTCCCAAAGATACCAAACAGCTCATGAGCTTTCTTCAAAAGGTTAAATACATGGCAAGGTTTAGTAATCTTCTCTCTCAACTAATCTTTGAACTTCAACAAATGGTGTATTCTAAAAGCTTTCATTGGGGAGATTATGAAGAAAATTAGTTCAAACAAGTCAAAAAGGTACTAACTACCCTTCCTACCATCATGCCACCTAATTGGAATGCCATATTCTACATAGGACCAAGCATAGGATTTGATTCAATAGGTGTAGTGTTGATACAAAAGGATATAAAGCTAAGGATAGGATAAAATCAAGGATTAGGGACATGAATGTTTTTTATCAAAATGATGCAAGAAAATCATATCACTCTGAATAATATACATGTAGTACATACGCTTTTTTTTTCTAGAGGTAAACAAATGCCAAGGACATGGATGGACATGGAGTTTGTTGAATAAATATAAGGGTCTTTTCCATTGGACTAGTATAGATTGCAAGGTAGGTTGTACATATGAAGTTCTTCTTTAAGTTTTCACCATAGGTTTACCAAATAAAAAAGCAAAAAGGAGATCATAACCATTCATCAAAAAATCAAAGTAGATACAATTCTGGGACAGTTTTTAAGATTTACATCTAAACATGAGTTGGGTTTATCAAATGGAGATTAGACATCATAGGAAACACCTCTGCAAAGTTTCATAAGATTTGGATTCCGTCTTGGCCACATCAAAAGGCCAAATAAGGATTTCAAGAGGACATTGTAGATGATAATTTCAAAATTCAGCTCACTCAGACGTTTCAACTAAATACTGGGTGTGGATCTTCATCAATATTATTAACTTAAGCTCGAGGGGGTGGCCATCTCCCTTTGTTGGCATCACATGCATATCCACTTCAAATTCTATACCACATAATGTAATTTTTAGAGCTTATGTAACTCCAACACACTTTACCCTATAGTTATTGGCCAACTTGACTTTGAATGGAGAGGATGAGTGTGTCTTCAAACCAAGTTTATGCATAGTATCCTCAGTCATAATATTCACCTATGCTCCACCATCTATGTAGACCTTTGAAATCTTTTTTCCTTTTATCCAAGCATCCAAGGTGCATTCCACATTAGCTTATGGCTTGAGTTTGATTAGATTTAAATGAGTAGTTATTTTCCTCTTGAGGGTAATTTGATGCTAACAACCCTACTCCATTGCGTCCTCATCTTTGGTGCTAACTCCAAAAGCTAATACCCTGTGATGTTTGGTCCTTTTCCTATGCTTAAGTCTTCCAAAAGGTTGTAGGGTCTCTAACCATGTCCTAATGAAAAATGAGCGTGAGGGTTATCTTCCTTTTGATCATCTTCTTCTTCTTACTTGTTCTCTTGCATATCCACATCTTTTCCTTTTTTATCCTTTCCTCTTTTTCTTCTTACATAATCCTCAAAAGTTTTAATTCTTCTGTTTGAATCTAATTTTCCTCTCCTTTTGCCTAGCTACAATAATGGCTTCATCAAAATTTTAAGTAAATTTACCATGTACCTTACTTTTCAGAATGGGATGTAGTCCTTCTATAAATCTATCTTTATTTAGAACATCTTGTGCAACTCCTTATAGTGATACTTCCCTCTTCCCTATAGGTCCTGAAACTAAGCTTCATATGTGTAATATTCCTCTAAAAACCTTTGTTTGAGTTTTTGGGAAGATGAGTCGTCCTACTATAAATCTATATTTTTCATAAAATCCATTACTTTTTATAGTGATATTTCCCACTTCCCCTATAGGTCCTAAAAGTAAGCTTCATATGTGTAATATTCCTCTAAAGTCCTTTGTTTGTTTTGTTGGAGATAAGTCCAAATAGCTTCAAAAGTTTCTCCTCTCCCATACTTTATTGTGAAAGCTTCCAAAAGTAGAGACCAACTATTTCGAGTATCAACTAGCAAAGCTCTGAACCATACTTTGGCTTCGTCCTTGAAAAATAATTGTATAGTCCTTAGTTTCTCCTCGTTGGGTGTCTCTTCTTGACTAAAAGTAGAAAAGCTCCAGCTCACCAAAAAAGTCTTGTATACTCTCACTTGATCATCCATGAAAGATTGGTAAATATCCCATTGTTCTCCTCTTTGGAATAGCATAAATAAAGATTAAAAAACAACCTTGACGCAAGATATAAAGTATGTTCTCAGTGAGGCGGCACCAAACTAATGGCTGAGTTTTTCTAGAGATGGCCTCTACACCTCTAGGAAATAGCAACCATCAACTAACTAAGCTAATAACAACCCAAGCCTCAAACCCAACACCTCCCTAGGCATCAATCTCCCTGCCACCCAAGTCTCTCAAACCACAAGCAAGGAAAAACATCTTCAATTCATGGTGATAGCTCTCCAGAAGTGCCAGCACAAGAGACCTAGTAGCTAATCATAAGGTGACTTGGATCAAAACAAACTGAAAACCCTTTTTAGAAAAGTCATATCCAAGGAAACTTCTCTCTCTTCACCACTTTCAAAGCCCAAGTAATATCCCATGAAAAGGACTGACCAAGTAGATGTCTAGGAGATAAAAAAAGCTCATGAGGATATGTAATAGCATCCTCCCCATTCATTCTTCAGATAAACCCAATGAACTCTTCAAAAACTTATTCAAACACTTGCAAAGAGAAATTTAGAAATTCAGAAAGATGATATACATATATGATCTAATTTACAAGTTTGAGACTTCATACAAATGAAAAACTCTAAAGGAAGCTCTGTTCCTCAAGAAAACTCTCCAACTCATACCATATGTGTAAATTTTGATCCAAAAACTTAGGATCTTCTCAATCTTTGCATAGTTTTATACATCATATATTCTCAGCATACCGCAAGCTCAGTAGCTTTCTTGAGAGAGCCGGGAGAATAACTAGGGAGAGATTGCATGTCTACCCCTTCATTGGAACATGTTAAAAACAAAATTCTAAAAAAAATCAAAGAGAAGGCTTCTTTCAACCAAGGTACAAGTGCATGCAGATTGTGATATCCACGATGAGGATATGGTTATCTTCAATGAATTTCTATTCTAGACCTACAAGAGCATGCTTCCTTATCTTCTGGAACTTGCTATCCACACATGGGTGTTGTACACATGTCAAGTATGATCCTCATGTTGCCAAAAATGGTCTGAACTCATGTTCCTCCTCTTCTAGAACTTATCTTCAGCTATTTGTCCTCTCAAAAGACTCCCAAAAGGGTAAGAAAGAAGCACCTCCTAATATCTTTCCTTCTTGCTAAAACTATCTCCATGATTCTAGCAACATGTCTACATAGCACCTAACTCGGCATCTAATGTGGATTGTTGCTTAGGCAGCTCAAATCCTATGTGTACAATGTATGCCAACTCAACCCAACATTTCATGCTCTCCTAATATCTTTCCTTCTTGCTAAAACTATCTCCATGATTCTAGCAACATGTCTACATAGCACCTAACTCGGCATCTAATGTGGATTGTTGCTTAGGCAGCTCAAATCCTATGTGTACAATATATGCCAACTCAACCCAACATTTCATGCTCACTTGCAAGTCAGCAAAACATTTGATTTTATGAAATGCATGGAAACAGTTTCCCCTCATTTTCACTAAACCAAATCTTGTGTGTAGCTTAAGTTATTGCTTATTAAGATCTACACCCTATATTTAGTCGAAATCTCTAAGTGAGTTGAATTCTTAAACTGTCAAACTACCATGTCGTGAAACCCTGTTGATTTGGCCTTTTAATGACCAAGATGGAATCCAAACCTTACGAAACTTTGTAGAGGTTTTTCCTATCATTTCTAATCTCCATTTGATAAATCTGACTCATGTTTGGAATGTAAACCTAAAAAACTATCCTCTGAATCGTATATGTTCTGATTTTTTGAATGGTTCTGATCTCCTTTTTGAATGGTTTTGATCTCCTTTTTGCTCTAATTTTGGATAAACCTATGGTGGAAACTTAAAGAAGAACTTCATATGTATAACCTACCTTGCAATACATACTAGTCCAATGGGAAAAGACCATTAGCTTTACTCACCAAACTCCATGTCCCATCCATGTCATTGGCATGTGTTTACGTGAAAAAAAAGAATATGTAGAGTATTCAAAGGGATCAGATTTTCTTGCATCAACGTGATAGGTGAAAGTGTGTAAAGATTGGTGACATATCTAGTGGGTCAGATCAAGACGTAGATGAAGTATTTGGGGTACCGTCTATCTGCACTTGGTGTAAGGGAGAGAGGTCTCTCAATATAGCATAACTCATTCTCCTCCCCTTCACGTTCAAGTGTTAGCTTAATTTCCCAGTCATCTAGCGAGATGAGTCTCCAAAGTTGAGAATTTCCTTGTAAAAGAGAATTTATCAGGACTCAAACTTCTAAGGATTAGAAGTTTGTGAGCCCTACTATTCCCTTGTGTGCTATTCGTCCTCACTTAGCTTGTACTCCCTCGGAGGTGGACTTAGACCTGCCAATTTGTAGGGGATGTGCACTAATCTTTCCCTAATAGGTGGTGCCTCTAATGGGGTCAAAATGAAAATGAAATCATCACCTATCACATCGGAGAAAATATTATGGTGACTATGATGACCCATGGAAAGCCAACTTTCACCTCTCACTAAGTTCTCACTAACTACATATCTAGAAATATGAAATCTCGTTAGATTGGTTCCAAAGGCAAAAACTCCAAATTGGCTCTTTTCATAGCTTCTTAAAAATGGTCTCAGGTTGGCTATAGTTTTTGGCACAATCCTCTATGATTAACTCTAGAATAAGGTCTAGGATATGCTTAGGTGAGATCAATGTTGATACTCGACCACTTGCTCAAGTGTTTTCTCTAGCCTGCATCTTCCTTATGGCATGTTGAGCCTAGTCATACACCAAATAGTGTTACACTTGCACACAGCCCACGTATGTGAGAGGCTTCACATCAGGTTCACAAAAAAAAAAGTGAGGGTGCAAAGATCATCGTCAAATCCACCCTCTCATGTACATATCCAGGCATTGTACTATGAGTGTAAACATGCATAAGCCTTCGAATAAACTTCAATTCAATGAAGCTCTCGTTTCCAAAAAAGATCCTATTCCTTACTTGGTATTTTCCTACTTCAGAGATGCTGATATCTATTGTCAGCATTATTTCTATGGGATTAAGAGGCTTTTGTAAGGCTTGAATGGACAGAGGTTTTTATTATTTTTTTAAGACCTTGTTAGCTATTTAAAGCCTATTAAGGCTTCTTTGTAAATAATACACACCACGAGGGAAGATGGCATGGAAATATTTAATGAAAGATACAGCTTTTTTGTTTTAAGTCAAGCACCTATGTTGAGAGAGAGAGCGCTCTGTTCTACTACATCAACTTCATCATGGCCAAGATTGGGACCATCGTGTTCTTCACCACCATCTAGTAGTAGGAGATATCATAGGCAATGACAATGGCTTGCCAAAAGGCAAGCTTAACATGCAATAATACATGGTCTTGTTGGATAGGGGAGGCACCTTAAAGCTCACACTTTTGCTGGCAAAGGTTCCACACGAAAATAGGAAGCAGATATCGGCATCATCTAGGAAGTAGGAAAATACTAAAGAATCATATCTCTTTTGGAAACATGACCTTTTTCAAAGGTGGAAGCCGTGAACTTGTTAATTTAGTGTGGCAAAATCGCCAAGGGTGTTCAGTGTATACTTGGGTAGGTGTGGAAGTGTTTTCACACGACATTCAATCATGGCAAATAGCCATAAGGTGGATCCACAAAGTATTTGGGCAAGTTCTTGAAGGACTTTGCTATTTTTATTCACACTGAAATTAAGTCTAAGGCTACTATGATGACCTAGCAAGACTCATATTTTGATAGTGTTCACTGTGCAATCTTTGAACTACACAGTTCAAAGATTGCATAGTTGTTGACTTGATATCATTTGGTCAACAATGATTTGGTGCTAAAATGCCCCAAACTTTGTGTTGTATTTTTGTGTTATAGTGCCAAAGGTTTAAAGTCAATCTAATGAACATTTTGTGTAGTAAGTGGCTCCCTCGAGCATCTTGTATGAGATTGCTCCTTTGGATATTCTAACTCGAAAAGAGTATATCCTTGAGTACAAAGTTACTCAGCCAAATCAAGGAAAGGATTTGGTGTTTTAAATAGACGTGGTAAAGTGAAAGCTGTTCAACTTTACCAAGCAAACCTCACCCAAAAAAATGCCAACTTATACTAATTTGTGTTTTGGAAATATATGAAGTTTATACGAGGACCTAGTATTCCTTGTTTGTCCATCGGTTAGAGTTGGATAATATATTACCACACCTATAGGTAGGTAGTGCATTGCCACACTGTAACGAGGAGGCAACAAGGGAATGTTATATGTCACACTTATTATTGGTGCTAAACACAAATTGGATGAGTGATGTTTATGTCATAGCAATCTCAAAGTATAAAGATTGAGTTTGTTTGTCTATCGATGTACGATGTGTTGGAGTTGTACACATATCATAGCATATGTATATAAAAACCAATTAAACAAGAAAGGAATTATCAATTCTTGCTTTGTAGTAAAACATTGTCTATCATTGAAAG
Organism: Cibotium barometz; assembly: GCF_041138505.1. Lineage (NCBI taxonomy): Eukaryota > Viridiplantae > Streptophyta > Polypodiopsida > Cyatheales > Cibotiaceae > Cibotium > Cibotium barometz. The sequence goes on from NC_141075.1 coordinate 45,234,405, forward strand.
TGGTTTATGGTTTGTTTGTGTATTTTTTGACCTCGTGGAGGTGTCCGATCAGCCCACACTTCTAGAAGTGTGTGTGGATAGTATTACTAGAGCGTAGTACTATTAGCATTTAGATGTGAGCACGGAGAGCCCACATACATGTCTATAGAGACATGGGTGGTTGTGTAGCCACATAGTTGTAGTGCCAGGCATCCGAAGTGGTTGCCAATGTAGACATGTAAATAGGTATTGACCATTTTTGCAAACAAGAACTCTTCTTGAAGGGAAGAATGAATAGGTTGACTAAGATGGCTAAGTTTATTCCAACTTAAAAGGATGTGAAAACATCTAAGCTTTCTAGTCTCTTTATCAAACGTCTCTACAAACTATATGGCCTGCCCTCAGATATAATGTCTAATCGAGATAACAAGTTCGATATTCCTTTTTAAGAAAAATCTTCAAAAAGTTAGAAACTACTCTGAGTATGAGTACAGCCGACCATCCGTAGCTTAATGGTCAAGGAGAGAGTCAACCAAGTGCTAGAGGATATACTTCGTACATATGTTAGCAAGCAAGCGACTCAATTGGAAGAAGTTTCCACCATATTTAAAATTTGCTTAGAATAATTTAAAACATTCAATGACTGGATTACTGGTTTACTTCATTTATTTTGATATATGGATTCTAGTCTATATCTCCTATAGCCGTAGAGCTACAGATGGTAGCGTAGCTACAAACTTGAGTTGCCAAAGAGCTATCTAGTGCATCCAATTTTTTATGACAATGTAAAAAATAGTCATTCATCAAGACAACATAGTTCGTCCTAAGTTTTGGTTGATTTCTTGAAGTCATAGTCACTTCCACATGAACCAAATAAGATTTTTGGGTTCAAAGATGTGAACACAAGATATATTGTGTATCGATAAGCACTTGTTAAGTAAAGAGATAAGCCATAGGAAGCCTAAACATGGACCAACTAAGAACATTTACCAAATCTTTTCCCTAGTTTGTTTTCACAAATGAAAACGATTCTTGGGGGAAGGGGGGGAGGGAGAAAAGTCACGTAGCCTATGATGGCAGATGAGAGCTTGACCGGATGCAGAGCTCGAATGCCGAAGTGCAGATGACAAGTGCATCCGAGGTCTAGGGGTGAGGACATCCTAGTTAGAGCATAGGCTAGCCATAGAGCTATGACCAAGCGACGAGACAACCAAACTAGTTGTGCGCTTTTGCCGCACAGGTCATAGCTGGGGACTTGCCGGACACCGTATGCGAGCCACGAATGGCTGCAAGCATACAACCAGGAAGGCAAGCTCAAAACAGAATGCAAAAGGTGTGTCACTCACCGCTTAACTGTCGCCTTGAAGGATTCCCGCATCGCAGCCGTGAAGGAAGAGCCGCCGTCGCCGCTCTACCGCCTCGCCGCCGTCGCCGTGCCGCTACACAGTGCGCTCGATCGCTCTCTCACTCTCTCTCTCTCTCTCTCTCTCTCTCTCTCTCTCTCTCTCTCACGCAGGAGAAGGAAACCAAGGAGATAATGCAAGAGCACTCTTGTATTCACAACACATGAGAATGAGGATTTTAGGGTTACATTTGACTCTTATAGGTGACTTGGCCGTTCACACTTGGGCGCCCATACATGGCCGGCCGACCCTAACCCTTATCCTACTGATATTCAAGGTGCGCCTCTCATCGGCGATCACCCAATCCCTTCATCCTTAACATATGGTGCCGACAAGCCCGACCCATGACTCAGAATATTTAAATTAATGACGTAAAACATAATACGTCTCAATGTCCATCATAGGTTAACATGCCCCCCTTCCTGATGTAGATTCCGTCCTCGGAAGCTATGGTATGGTAAGCTCGAGAGGGTTGTTGTGATAGACCGTCTGCAAAACAGGAAAGTAGAGTGAAGGTATGCTGGAATTCAAAAGATATAAAGTGTATAAATTCAAGCATATTAGACCACAATGGATGTTGCTATGAGAACTTAGTTTAAGGGTCACATGAATGAGCTAGTGTAGCAAATTAACAGGAGTTTAAAATTATTGAAAGTAAATCAAGAGTAAGCAAGGTGTCAAAGGTTAATCAAGGTTTATAACTGACCTAAGTCAAGGAAAATAACCAAGCTTAATAAATAAACACATGACCACACTGTGTCTACTCTAAGAACAAGTTAATACCACAAGCCTAGGGAAACAAGAAACATCAGAGTTACAGGAGCTTTTTGCCTCTTTTTTTTCTTTTTCTTTTTTTTTTTGCACGTGACAATTTTTACACACAATGGCGACCTTCCTAAGGCAAAACTAACATCGATCCTGGTACCATGTTTAACACAAGGCATTATCCAGGAATCTATTAGCTCACTTTAGGCAAGGCTACCCCCTACCAACCAAGGCATCGGTCTGGAGTAGAATACTCCTCGCCTACCAAGTATCAATAAGGTGATAGGCCATCATTAAAGCACATCATAGACTTGTATTGCCATTTATTATAGGCTCTTTTTTTTGTTTTTTAAATAATTTCTTTTGATCTTCGCTCCTGAACTATAATTTGTCTTGCATCCTTTCGACAAAGGGGTAATAGCTATGTCCTAGAGGTCAACACACACATGGCCAAGTGTCAAACATTAAGATGGTTTGACCCTAGACCTAAGACAATCGTATTCCAAGGTTAACTAAAGACGTCATGCTGCCTAGGAATATTTCCAAAAATAAAGTTAAGCTCATTAATGATTTACACTAGCATGCAAGCAACTTCAAAAACTAAGTAGTACATTGACAATTTCCGTGTGGTCATGCATTATAGTTTATGCAATTGATTGAACAGTAAAAACGAAAGAGAGTGGGTATGGAAGAATTACACCTGTAATTAGAGATCTCCTTGATTCGATGAGACAGCTTGCAATTTGATGTAGATATATTTTGATGAACGTTGCGGCAGTCTCAGGACTTGAAAGCGAACCCACCTCAAACTTTTTTAACCTGTACAATCTACTAACAAGCACTATACCTCGAGAGGCACATCAGTGTGAAAATTTCAAGACTTGTTTAAGGAATCTAAACTAGAAAAAACTTAAAAACACTAACCTACCTACCAGTCACCACACTACTACTGAGGATACGGTAAGAGGATGTTGTAAAGTCCTGGCTCTAGCCCTAAGGCTAAGCCTCTATCCGCATCATCCAAACAAATAAAGTCAACCTCAGTAGTGCCATGAGTTTCATCCGTCCATTCATCATTGTCAGATATTTCCTTTTCATTTTTCCATCCACATAAACTCATCAAAAATGTAACCATGCGAGGATAGTCATCTTATGGAAAAGGAAAGCATTGGGCTATCGGGGATATGTCCTCTACGGAGTAGGGGTCAGTCATGGTCAATAGGCGAATTAGCCATTCTAATTCCTCAATATTTTCCTCTCTGGCTAGTACATCTATATGATCCCATTCAGTTTCAATTACAGGATAGCACATGTGGAATATCTGAGAAAGGTACAGATGATACCTCTCACCAAAGGTAGGAGTGGATGAAGTGTATGATGATCGGGCATCTGCCATATCTGCAAACACAGATATAGCATCAGTAGGTTTATGACAGGACAATCTAGTTCTTGATTGTATACGGATATTTCTCTTGTTTTTGTGCTCTTGCTCTTTTTACTATTTTTTGTTTTTCTTTTCTTTGTTTTTCTGTGTATGAAGCTATATATATACATCCCCTTGAATTTGGCAATTACATGGTTAGGGGAGAAGGCTAAGGAGGAAGCATTAGAATGTCGAGCGTGAGTACATGCTCCCCCTTTCCTTGGGTAGATCATATTATTTGCAATGATGTTGCAGCCTCTTGGAACCAATTTGTCCAGCGGGTCATAGGTTGTGATGTGGGCAGATAGCTTTTTATGACCCTTGTGGCCACATCCAATTGTAGAGATGGTAGTGTACGCTCCCATTGACGAATGGAGGAAATGGTTTCCGACGATACTATTACAAGGGGAGACGTAGACTCATTGGTTTTTTGTTGGGTGTTGGCAAGAGTAGGTGTAGAGCATGTAGAAACTTCTATATCAGCGTGTGCCTAGCATGAGGAGCTAGAAGCTTCATGTGGCTCCCCCCTTCCTGAGCTAGGTGGTAATGATCGATATCGTTTGGGAATCCAAACTAACTCTGGAAGAAGTGGTGTGGAGCACTCTGTTACCTTTCCCTTACCACGATCTTGAATTATCGTTGGGGTGGCAACAATTGGTTTGCAAGGTTTTACAGGTGATGTAGAGGGATTCAGCTTATGTTTAGGGACCCAAATCTGGTCATTTCCTTCGTAGTACCCTTGGGCTACTAATAATTTTTTAGGGATCCATCGCGATGTTACATTGCCCTTTCTCGGGTGGGTAGCTGCTTTCCTTTTACGAGGCTTCTTGGTGGCTGAACGAGATTGAGCAGGGGAAGAAGCTGTTAACGAAGCTTTGGGGACCCATTTGTATGTACTCTTTGGCATAGTAAGCGAAGCTTTAGGGACCACCTTGCCTGTTTCCAGTCTTGGCGTTGAAGCGTTAGAGGGGTGGCAAACAATCAAAGATGGTTTTGCCACTGGACTTGGTGATTTTTCGTTATCCATCATTTTGTCCAAAGTCGATGGCTTAGGAGCGAGATTTTGAGTGGTCAGACCTAGTGTTGGTTCTTGCGTCGTGACTCGTCTGGTTGCCCAATCGATATTGCATTTGGTGGCCATCATCCATTTGCGCCCTAAGTTTACAGTCCCTTCCATGGTACCAGTAGGCATAACCAAAAAGCTTTGAATTATGGTTTCCTTGTCATAAGCAACCGGAGTGTGCAAAATTCCTGAGACAGGGGTTTTCTTCTTGTTGATTCCTTGAACTTGGATAGAGCTCTTGGATAAAGGTGGTTTTCCCAGTTGACACCACACGCCATATGATAGCAAATTGTGTTGAGCTCCTGTATCCAATAATGCATTATACAGCACCTCCCCGTAAGGACTCTGTAACTCAATTGGGTATCTTAGAGGTGGGTCAGATTCCAGTGCATCCTCCTCTGCTTCCTCGAAAAATACTTGCGTAATTCCCAAGTTGGCTTCTCGTTGTCTCCTAGCACGCTGTTGACGTTCTTTGGCTTCAACTCTTGCTTGTATCTTTTTAAGCTCAGCCTGTTCTTTAGCTGCCTTCTTTTGATGGATTGCGTGTAACTCCTCCTGGCTCAGGGGGTCATAGTATCTTTTGAATTTACTCCCATTAAGGAATCCAATGGTTTCAACTCCGTCGAGAGTCTCCACTCTGATGGTACCCTGCGGTGTAATTTCACATACTCTATACGGTCCCTTACCAGCATATTTGAGCTTCTTCTTTTCGTTTCGCACTCCATACATCAGGACTTTATCCCCAACCTTGATGTCCTTGTCCTTTAGATGGCGATCAAACCATTTTTTCCTTCTATCCTTCTCCACATGGGCATTGTATACAGCCAATTGTCTTTCTTCGTTTAGCCGCTCAAGGATATATAGACGCTCTACTAAGGGATTACCATCCCAACCCTCTTGAGTAGCAACACGAAGACTAGGAATGACAAATTTCCACGGCATCACTGCTTCTTGGCCATATACCATTTTGAATGGTGTGCAATTAATAGCCACTTTGTACGCAGTACGATAGGCCCATAAAGCTGTCGTGAGCTTTAGATCCCAATCCGTGCGATGAGCTTCAACTGTCTTTGTCAAAACAGAGATTAATGTCTTGTTTGTACTCTCGGCTTGGCCATTCGCTTGTTGCGGATAATAAGGAGTAGATTTATGATGGGATATCATGAAATTTGTTGTGAGCTCCTTAATCACTTCATTTATAAAATGCGTACCATTGTCGCTCACAAGTTCAAAAGGACAACCGAAGCGTGTGATTATATTTTCAAAGAGGAACTTAGCTGTTGTCCTCGCATCTGCCTTACGTGTCGCTTTCGCTTCAACCCATTTGGTCATATAGTCAGTGGCCACAATAATATAGCGAGATTGTGTGTTTCGGGCCGTTGGGCTAATTGGACCTACAAAGTCTAAACCCCACTTTTCAAATGGTTGGTTTACTTTGATTGGATGTAGGGGCATTTGATATTTCCTCTGGGGTTTCTTATATCGTTGGCATTCATCGCAACCCTTCACAAAGAGTGATGCATCTTGGAACATAGTGGGCCACCAATACCCTGATTGTAAGATCTTTCGCGCAGTTAAGTCTCCTGAGAAGTGACCACCGACTACGCCCATATGTGCCTCTTGCAAAATGTATAGATACTCATCCTCTCGGGCACAACGCCTAAGAACGTCATCCTTTCCTCTTTTATAAAGAGTCCCAGCTATCAGGCAATAGGGTTCGCATTCTTTGATTAGCTTTCGAGCTAGATCTTTACGAAGCTCCTTGGGTGGAAAGCCATTAACCAAAAAGTTAACAATCTTCTCACTCCATTCAGGCATTGTCTCCACCATGAACAGGGAAGTGTCAGGTAAGTCATCATCAACCCCCGTAGGAGCCTCACCATTAGGTATGCGAGACAAATGATCAGCCATAACATGTTTTTTGCCAGGTCTCACAACAACAGTGAAATCAAACTCAAGAAGAATCAATAGCCATCGTGTGATTCTTCCTATGGAGCATGGTTTGTTTACCAGATACAACAATGCTTGATGATCCACATAGAAAACAAACTTGGTGGCAAGGAGGTAATAACGAAATTTCCTTACTGCATATATCATTGCCAACCCTTCTCGCTCCGTAGTGGTGTAGTTCATCTCAGCATCATTCAACTAGCGACTGGCAAAGCTAATGGGGTAGTCTAGCTTGTGTTCTCCAGGTTGAGTTAACACACACCCAATAGCAAAGTTTGATGCATCAATATGCACATGGAAGAGTAAATCCCAGTTAGGCATTCTCAAGATTGGAGCACTCGCCAAGGCCTTCTTTAATAGCTCATAGGCACGGTTACATTCTTCGGTCCAAATAAACTCGATGAGAAGTTTATACAATGGTCGAGCTATCTCGGCGAAACTGCCTTGCTTCTAGGTTCTCTCTCAGGCATACCCCGCATGTTTTCCGCAATAGATCGTCCCATCGTCTGAGCAAACGCTGCGAGATCACCTAGGTGAGCAGGCATAGCTGGTGGAGGCACTTTCGGGATAGCTTGGCTGATAGGAGTTGGCGTTGGTCTGAGTAGGTTGGCAAATGACGTAGGATATGATATGTGGCTAGGCCTAGCTCCTCTTGGATAAGGGTGGTGATAAGGCGATCGTGGAGCATATGCCATTGGCATACTAAGAGGCGTAGGAGCTACCTGAGCATGTTTAGCGATAGGTACATAGGGTCGATAGGCACTGGCACGCACTGTTGTAGGTACTGTTCCACTAGGTAGCGGTGTCGTACTAACTCAGCGGTAACAGGTGCACTTTAAGCTATGCTCATCATTGGGGTAGGCATTGTGGATTCCCTAATGGAAAGTTGAGCCAAGGTTGGAAAGCTAAAGTTACTACTCGTGGGCTCAGAGACTCCAGGCGAAACAACATATGAAGGGTCTATAGGACTCACCGAGGGAGTCTCCGCCCGAGGGAGTCTCCAATTGTGATAGGGTTGGTTGTTTGGCCTTGCCCGTATCCAAAAACCTCATAGGGCCAGTGGAAACTAGGTCCACTCCCCTATTTTGCCTCTCAATTTGGATAATTCTATGAATAACATCACATATCATTTGCTGTTACTCTTCTAGATTAGTGGCGCTAGATATAGATTGTAGGACTTCTAACCAACCTACATGGTATGTGTAACCCGTGTATAGGTCCGTTAGAGTCTCTGTGTGTAGATCATATTCCCAATTTTCATTGAGAAATATCCCATCTAGACTTGGTGTGCCAAACGGTTCTCTTGAAGTGGACGCAATGTCACTTCTTATGGATTGGCTTCTAGGGACCTCTACTTTAGAAAGAGTATCGGAAGGTGGTAGCTCAGTAGGGCCCTCATTAAACGAAGTGGGTAGAATATCCACATGGACACTCTTTGGGAGGGTAGGGTCTACATAAGATGAGAATGGCGAATCCACTACCCCTCCTTCTTCATTTACTTCGCTTGTCGCATGTTCAGAGCGTGTAGCTCTACTAAAAGTCTCTATTAGACGACTAAACATGCTAGATCCAGGTTGTGGGACCCACACTGGCATGTTTTAGCTTGTCTCCTTAGGGTTCTTGGTAGGGTGTCCTTCCATGGCTTCTGAGTCAGAAGATAAGTCACTATCCACTATTCGTGGATCTTGGGTTGCACTCCCTTGGGTTCCAGCCGAAGGCCAAGATGCTAACGTGGAGGGATGGTGTGAGCCTGCGTAGACTGAAACGCTTTCTAGTGGCTCAGACTCCAGCACCCGACCAGAGCGTAGATGCATGTGACGTGGGTACCCTACGTGCGTTGGTAACTACCCTTGAAACTCACACAAGTGGTTTCTTAGGTGTTTCGCACCCCGTTTTTACTTGTTTTTGTGTTGTTTTTAACCCGTTTTTGACCCCCTTACTTACGGTCAAACTTGGACTAGGACGTGTGATAGCTCGAAACGAGCGTATCGTTCAAAGGATCCTAGTGTGCTTTACAGCACCGTGTTCGCCTATCTAGAGCTCCTGTAGTCCTCAAAACAGTCCGTTTCCCTTGGGGGGAAGGGGCAAAAGCCTATTTGCTTGTGGAGGAAAGGGTGAGGGCTTTATCCCACATGCTCACTTTACTCCTTGGGGAGTGGGCTACATACAGGGCACAACTTCCCATAAGCTCTCACTTGAAAGAAAGCTATGGAGGCTCACTCTCCTATATATATATATCAAAAGACCGAGACCGAGACCGAGGTCGGGGTCGTGGTCGTGGTCGTGGGTCAATTGGGGTTCTTTCTTTTCAAAAAAAATTTCTCCAATTAGAAAATCTTTCCTCTCCACACGTTCGGTTCGTTCTTTGAAAATAAAATTTAATTTTTTTCTTTTTTATTTTTTATAATTTTTTTATTTTTTATTTTCTGTTTTTTTGTGAGATAAGTTTTCTAGGGTTTCCTTAGGGTTCAGCCTTGGCCGCGGCGCAGTTCGCACACACAGCACAGATCTGCAGATCTGGGGATTCAGAAATCCCTCTCACACGTAGAAACCAGATAACAGAACGCATGCCCACACGCGGAGCGAAAATATAACAAAAGAAACAGAAATGCAGCAGACAAATTACAGAAACAGATTGCAAAACACAGAAACACCTTAACAACAAACACACAGTCGCTTTCCTACAGTGTAGAATAAACTTCACGCAGCAGCCGAGCTGCAAACTGGAGCTTGGTGCAGGGCAACTCCCCGACAACGGCGCCAAAAATGTGCGCTTTTGCCGCACAGGTCGTAGCTGGGGACTTGCCGGACACCGTATGCGAGCCCGAATGGCTGCAAGCATACAACAAGGAAGACAAGCTCAAAACAGAATGCAAAAGGTGTGTCACTCACCGCTTAACTGCCACCTTGAAGGATTCCCACGTCGCAGCCGTGAAGGAAGAGCCACCGTCGTCGCTCTACCGCCTCGCCACCGTCGCCATGCCGCTACACAGTGCGCTCGATCGCTCTCTCACTCTCTCTCTCTCTCTCTCTCTCACACGCAGGAGAAGGAAACCAAGGAGATAAGGCAAGAGCACTCTTGTATTCACAACACATGAGAATGAGGATTTTAGGGTTACATTTGACTCTTATAGGTGACTTGGCCGTTCACACTTGGGCGCCCATACATGGTCGACCGACCCTAACCCTTATCCTACTGATATTCAAGGTGCGCCTCTCATCGGCGATCACCCAATCCCTTCATCCTTAACATATGGTGCCGACAAGCCCGACCCATAACTCAGAATATTTAAATTAATGACGTAAAACATAATACGTCTCAATGTCCGTCATAGGTTAACACTAGTATGCACGACAGACCCTATACTAGTTGAATGAGTGTGTGCACTCATCATTATCCTCTATGGTTAGGTGGTGACTAGAGCTTCATGCCCTTCTTGGCTATGGCGGAGGCTATTGCGATGTTACATGATCCTTGTTAGGACTTGACCACAACCCTTGTGTACGCTACATAGAAACAACTCCTAACCAGGCAGCCACAACCCACCAACCAACCTCGCGACCAAACAACCAAAATGGGCATCAGCCACACCAAGGTGTGGCTACCTCACAAACCAACAAATGGTGTAGCGAAGAGGCTCAAACCCGCGAGTGTGAGCTTTAAGGTGCCTCCCTTAGCCAACAAGATCATGCATTATCATGTGTTAGGCTTGCTTTTTGGCAAGGCTAAAAGGTAACTACCCATCGTCACTTGTGATATCCCCTACACGTAACCATGCATCATCTACTAGATGGCAATGAGAGCGGAGATGGTCCCAATCTTGGCCATGATAAAGTTGATGCAATAGAACAAATCACTCTCTCTCTTTCAACATAGGTGCTTAACTTAAAACAAAAAAGCTTCATCTTTCCATGCCATCTTCCCTTGTGTTATGTATTATTTACAAAGAAACCTTGATAGGCTTTAAGTAGCTAACAAGGTCTTTAAAAAAAACTAAAAGCCTCTTTCCACTCAAGTTGTATAAAAGAGCCTCTTAATCCCACAGAAATAATGCTGACAATGTGAAGACCCAAGAAAAAAGATTACTCCATGGAAGCCCATCGAGATCCAAAAATCCCTACATCTACATCCATGCCGCCATAGACAACACATACAAATAGATGAAAACACAACCAATATGATTCTTCATGGTATGCCCATGTGTATTTGACTGAACACTATGTGAAAAAACCCAAACAAAAATTTATCGTCACACTAGCTTCAAGGTTGAAGCAGCCTAAGCTTTCTGCTTTGTAGCCTTGCAATGGCATTAAGGGGCATAAATCCTAAGTCCTCCTTATACACTTAACAAGTTAAGATTTTTTGCCACAATGGCTGATGCTCTTGCCACTAGGGTGATTGTCCACTCTATTGGGACAATCCTTGAAAGCATCTTCAAATCAAAACATGTAACATGTGCCTCCGCATGGAATGACAGTATTGGAGTTTGGCACTTGATTTAAGGATAGAATTAGGATACTTGTGATGGCTCTAGGAGGATGATCAGCAACACGATGTGGACCCTTGCAATGGAAACATTGTAGCGTGACATGTTACTCAAGTCTCGCACTCTTTATTGCTTCATGACTTCAAAAAAGGAAGTATAGTCAACAGATAGGGAATGTTATAGATATCCATATGAATCGTACGACTCATATGACTTATAGCTCTCCTATTTTAGACTCTCAAAGTCTGCTAGCAAAGTCACCAAGTATCGTTATGCCAATGCATTTTTTGGAGAAACCGGCTGGGGTGGTAATATTGGAGGTGAATATGGCACTGGTGGTAATATCAGAGGTGGATAATATAGCAATGTGGCAGTCTGTACATAGCTCTTGGTATAAAGATTTGATAAATGGGTATTGGATTATGCATCGATGGTTGAGAATCATTTGGTATGGGTGGCATGGCTAGTGGTTACTTTGGCACCGGGAGCATAGGGTATGGCACTGAGAACATAGGTTGTGGTACCGAAAGCATAGGTTATGGTGTCGAATTCCCTTGGTATCAATAATGAATTGTATCGAGGTTCCCATAGCATTAGCAATGAGCACAATACTATTGTTGTCTAGGCCTTAGCAGTGGACACTCCATGCTTGTATGATTTTGGTGGAAAATTGCACACCAAACCATATTTCTCCATGGAAATAAATGTGGGTCTCCCGCTTGAGGAATTGGTTGGGACTGGCTTGGGGTTTCTCCCTTAGACCTAGCCCTCCATTGCTCGCCTAAACAGTTGAGCATCATAAATTGACCAAAGAGCTATAAGCCACCTAGTCTCTCACAACAGGGGACTATATCTCATGTGGAGATATACTTGTTTCTACAATGTAGTCCTGGATTGTTTCACCCTCCTCATGCTTGAGGTTATAAATCTATGTGCGACGGGATGCCATCTCACTCCTCTCTCTAGCTACTAGGTGAGAAACCCACAATGAATGTGTCTCTCAAGAACTCATAGCTGACCTTTGTATGTGGGTTTAGAAATCTAAACCACTAGCCTGCTATGTCTTACAAATTTGATCGAACTTCTCACTAATATACTAGGATCTCCAGTTCCATCAAATTTGTTCATCATCCTTGAGATGTGGATTAGCTTTGTTTTGTCCAACTTTGAGCCTCTAAGTATTATATTTGTGGCAACCACCATTCCCATATCAAATGCCATCCTAAGCATGTCTTCTACATATTCAAGTGACGATGAAACATAAAGAGAATGTTTGCAAATTAAAGGATTTAGCATATCGTGCCCCATGGAGTTGTGGATTGTGTGGTTTTCAATGGCTTTGAGATTATAAACTTAATGCAACCGAGGACACGTCATGTGAATGCCCTTGTGGATCCCATTAGAATGAGGTAGTCCTAGTCCCTGGCTCTTTACTCTTCTCCATGTTCTAGGTTCCTCATCCAAACACAAAAGAAGTGGAACTTGATTTTGTGGTAAAGATACTTCTATAATGAGCTCAAAAAACTGAAACTCCTACTTGCACTATGTGCGCTTGTTGAAGAAGTGAAACTTAGTTTCATAAATACTTCTATAATAATGAACTCAAGAAAATGGGTTTCCTACTTACACTATGTGCATTTATTAATGCTGTGTATTTTGAGGAACACTTGTCCAAAATAGTACAATAAAGGAGACATGTCCCAATTCCATGAGCTACTTGTTGGTTGTAGTTAACTCGGGATAACCCTAGCTTAGAATCTACTTGAGGGAGAAACTTATTGATGCTGTGTATTTTGAGGAACACTTGTCCAAAATGGTACAATAAAGGAGACATGTCCTAATTCTATGCACTACCTGTTGGTCGTACTCAACTTGGGATAACCCTAGCTTAGAATCTACTTGAGAAACTTATTGATGCTGTGTATTTTGAGGAACACTTGTCCAAAATGGTGCAATAAAGGAGACATGTCCCAATTCCATGCGCTACTTGTTGGTCGTAGTCAACTTGGGATAACCCTAGCGTAGAATCTACTTGTTGGTCATAGTCAACTTGGAATAACCCTAGCGTAGAATCTACTTGAGAGAGACAACCTTGAGAACCCCTGCTCCTTCAATGGAGTCACATAGGGCAATTTAGTACCCTTTTCATGAAGTTTATAATGTTCTTTTGCAAAGCCAATCGACGAATCTAGAGCTCGGAGGATCATGTAGTGGCTTCTATTTTCAAGTGTCCCGATATTCCTCCTCTTACCTCTACATTTAATCAACTCATTTTATCCCAAGGCTCCTCGCTAGACGTGGATTTAAAGAAGTTTTAACTTCTTAGCAAGGAAGCCCTCTATTGAGTGTCAATCATTTGCTACTAGGACCAAAGGTTGGATGGATTTGAGAAAGTATGATTTAATGCACTATATATCAACCGTCAAGATTCGAACCTGATGATAGCCAATTTTGAGTTCTCTTCAAAAAGAACTTAACACCATTAGGTCGCTCAAAATATCAAGGTCCAGCCTACAGCCTTTTCCAACAATCCATTCACCTTAAACCACTTTGCAACTTCCCAATGTCATCTCGCAAATTGGGGGTAATCTCGTAACAGTTCGGCTTCTTTCTCCCAGCAGGTGGCATCTTCAAAAGGATAGAACGTCCATTTGACCAATAATTCTCTCAAAATTATGTTCCTGATGAGAACCTTTTCTCGAACATCAAGAATTTCTTCAAGTTGGAGTTCCATCTATCCTTGGGTTGAAGAAGTTAAGATTTCATCATCAAGCACATGATTTGAGCTTGGTATATACTTTTTAAGAAGGCTGACATGAAATACATTATGTACTTTGAGATGAGGAGGCAGAAAAAGCTCGTAGGCTAAGTCACCTTCTTTCTTTGTAATCACATATGGTACACAATATCTAGGGGATAACTTCTTGTACTTCCCAAGAGATAGAGAACTTCTTTTGGGACGTACTCGAATGAAGACCATATTTGCTTGCTGCATCTGCTGCTCCATGTCATCAATGTCATCAAGCATCTGTCTGGACATCTCGACCCTAATCAATGGATCGGACCAAGTTAATGGAGTTAAGCAATCTTGTCCATACAAAGCTTTGAAAGGGCTCATCCTAATACTTCTGTGAGAAGAAGTATTATAAGCAAACTCGACTAGGTACAGATAGCTTAGCCACTTCTTGGGTTCCCTGTCCACAACATGACCGAAACATATCTTCGATTACTTCACCCTTTCAATTTGACCATCGATCTCGAGATGGTAAGCTATGCTGAGATCCAAGAAAGTTCCTACTGCTTCAAAAAATACAGTCCAGAATCTTGACGTGAATTTGAAATCTCGACCACTTACTATTCTTCTGGGTAGGCCATGCAATCTGAAGATTTCTTTGAGAAAAACTCTGGCCACATCTACTGCAGTGTAGGTTTCTTTTACTAAAATCAGATGAGCAACTTTGGTTAGTCTATCAACTACCACGAAAATGGAGTTGTAACCTGATTGCACTGAAGATAATCCAATAATAAAATCCATACTGATACATTCCCACTTCATCTGGGGGATGTCTAATGGATGTAACTTCCCATGCATTTTCTCTCGCGGCCTTGACTTTCTGACAAGTCAAACATTGACGTACATGATTAAACATATTCTTTTTTAGACCAAACCAAAAGAAGCTTTTCTTCACAGACATGTAGGTTTTGATAAAACCTGGATGTCCTGCAATAAGGCTGTCATGGACTTCATTCAGAATTTGACCCTTAGTTCCCTCATCATTGAGAATGCAGTCTGCGATTATAATACATAATTCCATCATCCAGACTATACCCTTGAACTTGGTTCAACTCTTGTGAAGTTTTGCTTTCTTGCATAAGTAGAGTAGCAATAGGACCAAAGAATCTATCCTGCATGATCTTCTCACTTGCTTCAATAATCAAAAGATTTGACACCAGTAATTACAAGCAAAAAGGCTTTTCTGCTGAGAACATCTGCTATCACATTTTCTTTGCCTAGACGATACTTGATTTCAAAATCAAATTCTTATAAGGTCTGCATCCACCTTCTTTGGCACATGTTGAGATCCTTCTAAATGAAGATCCACTTTAAGCTTTGATGATTTGTCATCAAAGTGAATCTTGACCCAATAGATAATGTCTCCACAACTTCAAGACATATACTACTGAAAGTAGTTCCAGATTATGGACAGCATAATTTCTCTCATACGTTCTGAGTTTTCAAGATTCATAGGCCACTGCATGACTTTCTTGCATGAGTGCACCTCCAGGACAAAACCACTGATATTAGTTACTACCTTAAAGAATAGAGAAAAATCTGACAGCTTTAGAACGAGATTAGTTACCAAAGCGGTCTTCAACTTATCAAAAGCACTCTGACACCTGACAGACCATTGAAACGCGATATTCTTCTTGAGAAAATTAGTCGAAAAAAAGCTATGAGAGCATACTTTGGTATAAAAATTCTATTCCAACCAATCAATCCCAAGAATCCTCCGACTTCTTTCACTGTCTTTGGTTCAAACCAATCTATGACTGCTTGGACATTAGCGAAATCTGAAAAAATTCCATCTTTGGATGCCAAAAAGCCTAAGTATTCAACATGATCGACAGAGAAAGTGCATTTGCTCTTTTTTGCAAAGAGTTGGTACTTCCTTAGGATCTCAAGAACTCTTCTGACATGAGCTTCATGGTCAGCTGCATTCTTTGAGTAAATCAGAATATCATCAAAGAAAACAAGAACAAAATCATCCAAGTATTCTTTGAGAATAAATTTGTCTTCCTCTCATACCAATGCTGCAGATTTCTTTTTTTCTTCACAAGAGAAGGTGTACTGAATAAACATGACACTCTTTTTCAAGGATGTTATTCTAATCCTCTCATCCGCTATAGACCTAATAACACTTCCACAGTTGAAAGGAAATTTCATTTGACGTGAGAAAACATCAAGCAAGCTGGTAACTCCAGCAATGGGCACACTCAATTTCCCCTTCAATTGGATAACATTGCATTTTTGAAGATTCACTGTCACTATCAAAGGTCTCTTTGAATGTCAAATCACTTTGGTTAATTTAAAAACTTAAGCAACACAAAGCTGTGATTGCATAGCAATATACTGTACACATCAACATGATGACAAACTCTATAACAATTGTGAGAATTGGCTTTGTTTGTTTTGATTTCGATAAAAGCATAGAACGTCCAAATATAAAAGCATAGAACATCAAAACATAAGTATATACATTGTTGCTTAATGAACAATTGTTATCGACTTCCAAACTCCATCCAAGTCTCTAGCTTTCCTGCCATTGTTGTACGGGAAGCACATTAATCTGCAACTTCTGTCAACTGTAACACTAACCTTGCAAGTTCCAGTAACTTTTGTTAGAAGAAAAGAAGGGCAGGCATGAATCATGCTGTCTGATTACTATCGTACCCTTCAACCAGCAGCAGGACTTGCCGTAGCTGTCTGTATGAGTAAGATGTTTAGCAACTAAACAGATCTCCTCAGCATTAAAACAGAAGACAATGATTAGGGGTCTTCTCTATCAAATAGAAGACTGTCAATAACGTTGTCAATCAAGGCATTCATCAAATTTTCATAGCCTTTGGAGACACTGTATGCTACTTGGGTTTTTGCTTGCAAAGCTAGTGCAAATCCAGTGGCCACAAAGATGGATGCAAGAATAGCTGCACAGACTTCAAGAAGTCTTTGAGGACCCATCTTCTCGAAGACACTGTTGCCAGTCACAGCTTCAACTAACACAGCAGAAGCAAAGACCATCTGCAGACAGACACACAAGTTCCTTATCATTGAAATCCCCTCGAAGACATAATATGACCACAAACTGAAATCACTAGAAATCAAGAAGAACACTGGGAGGTTGGATCTATCTGACAATTTTGACCTGGATCATGCGCACGTGGGTGTAATGACAAGTACAAAAAAAGCAGATGCTAACAGGAGAAAAGATCGTTGTACTTGAGCATATACTAATATGTAGAAACCAAGAATGTATGCTCAAACATGCATATCCACATACAAGCATTTCTTATTCGATATCTAAAAGCATGCCTGCATACATGCATGTAAATGAGATACAGATATTCATGTAGCAATGTGGATAAAGACACAAACACACATGCGAAGAGGGAGGAAAAAAGAAAGTAATGCATTCAATGATAATGAGCTTAAAAATGCATCCAAGCAAATAGGTAGGAACAGGGGGAGTTGAAGTAGAAATAGCGTGTATGAGACCCGTGAATACATGTAGAAACAAACACATATGCTGTGCATGTATGTGTGTGATAAGGGAGGAGGAGGAGAGAGGGGGGGGGGGGTTGAGGCTGTTTTTTGTGTGTGTTATAGAAGACTGATATATACGATCCACACATACATGTGTAAGCATGGACACATGCATACATGAGGTGAAAAAAAATGCATGTCCATGTACAAACGCCATTAAGTACTTAAATCATACAGTTATCACGGACGTGAACCACTCGTAGTAGTTTCAGAAGCATGCATATGCATGTGTAGAGATATTCAAGTATCGCATACATATGTAGATATGCGTGAATGGAGATGTGTATGACGTGATGACATATGTATGTAGGTATGCATGAATGGAGATATGTATGACACATGTATTATGTTAGCATATGCCATAAATATAGAGTATGTGTGTAGATATCATCGTGTGCAAAACATAAGTACTATCCGTACATGATTGTGATTGGTTGCTCACAAGTGGAAAAAAGAAGCCATTTGACTTGAGGAATCCATTTAGGAAACGATATATAGAACTAGAAGCAGGGCACAGATCTAGAGTTTACCATGGCAAGCCGGCCGGACAGGATCTCCCAGTCCTGAACTTTTGCAGAGAACTCGATATTGGCAGCGAGCGACTGGAAGAAAGTGGACGTCTCCTGGTCGGAATCGACGGCCACCATCCCTTCTCCGAACTCCCGCAGAGTACACATCCTCGGGGGCAAGTTGACCTTGGCGCCAGAAGACACAGGAATGAAAACCTCTGCCTGTGCAGCAGCATCTGATGAAGTCACGGTTTCCGGGCTTTCGGCTGCCATGGAAGCCTCGCTTGGCCTGTTGATGGCAATGGCCAGGAGCCGTTTAGAGAGCTTGCAAGAGAAGGCCGGTCTCTGTGTAGGTGATCTAAGGAGGGGATTTCTATGGACGGATCTGGACAGGGGAGCGGAGTCACGGCAGAGGGATGGGGGCTTGAGGAGAGAAGCAGCCATGGCTGGGGCTAGGGTAAGGGTTGGTTAGGGTTAGGGTTAGGGTTAGGGTTAGGGTTGGTAGGGTTTTGAGATAGAAGCAGTGGCTGAAGGAGAGAAAATTAGGGCAAGCACTGAATTGGAGGATCTAGTGGGCAACTGTGGGTAGTGCGCGCAGGCTACGGTTTAGTTGCAGGTAAGGCGCGTCTATGGCGAGGAAGGAGAGAGTAGAATATTCAAGTTGCACAACAAACACAATGACACATGTGAATGATGTGGATGTGTGATCTACGAGCATGTGGCTGAGTCGGCTGTTTCAAATTTCAACGCGTGGTCGGCGCTTGCCGCTGCACGTTTGAGAGATGGCGGTCTAATGTGGCGCACACTTTGACGTGTGACTGGGCTGCAGCCTTGGAGTTGGGCCGCGCGCTTTTCCCAAACGTGCCACGTCGCTCTGCTTTTAAAACGCTTTTAAATTCTTTAATAAGATAAGTTAAAAAAGAGCTGGTGGTGGCAAGCTTTTTCTTTTCTTACAACGGAGTTAGCCAAGTTAAACTGATTCGTCCATGGAAAAGCCCCATCATGTGCAAGCACACACAAAAGAGTGAAAGAAAACTTCGGCAAACCATGTCAACCTGACTATAACTTGAAACATCTCAACAATAAGAAATCCACTTACCTAAGTATCCATCCAAGATCTGCACACACATGAACACATCCTTGAAGCATAAGCTGAGTGTTGAAGAGACCAAGAGACATGTTAGACACCACAAGGTGATTGTATTGCGAAAGTAAAAGAGGTGGGTTCTTGGCGCTCACAACCCAACCATAGGCTACAAATTGACGAATACAAGGATAAGCCACAAGCAGGGTAGAGATCACGCGACCTTGGCCAGCAGGTCCACATCACCAAGGCATACATGTTCCATACCATACACCTCCTAATCACCTAGACTATCACAAATGCAACTTGCCAAGTGAGCTATCCACCGATAGGTAAGCCCTTGGGAGGCCCCTCTCCCAAGTGAGCTATCCACCAATAGGTAAGCCCTTGGGAGGCCTCTCTCCCAAGGTGTGGCCCGCATAGGAACTTTTCTACACATATGAATACCTCTATGAAGCAGTCCAAGTACATCGTAATCCATGGTCAACAAACCAAATACAAGGGTGTGTCACCCTCGAGCTAGAGACCACGCAACCACGACCCAACCCACATCATTAAGGCATGTATGTCCCATACCTCCACTCCATTGGTTAACATGGTTTCACACACCCGACGTATTGTAAGAGGCGCTTTGCCATCTTACCCGTGCATATGGGCACTTGACTTTTGTAAGAGGGCACTATAAAGCATCCTTACCATGAGCTTAATGTCAAATAGGGAAAGTCTATGGACTATACATAGTTGCTTAAGACCAATAATAGAGAAGGCCGGACCATTTTTAAGTTTGGTTAGCCTAATGTGAAAACTATTCATTTGTATATAAGTCATTTTTTACAATAAGCACCTTGTAATAGTTTTCTTGTGAGCTCTCCTTTTTCCCTCCTCTTGCTTGTTTGTATGCTTTTGAATCCATGCTAGCTAGATGGATGTATGCTTGAATAGGTTTGTGTCACATCACGGTAGATCCACCATCCACCATAGCCAAGAGGGGAGTTAAGCTCTAGACACCACCCAACTGTAGAGAATAAGATTAGTGTGGTTATACACACACCTCCCACTAATATGTGGTCTACCGTCCACACTAGCCATCCCCGACCGTTGGGTCACCCGGTCGCCTAGCTCTACAACTAGCCAGCACTCCGACTGAGGTATCCTCACCCCTAGACCCTAGATGCACTCGTCGTTCGCACTCGACCATTCGAGCTCGGCATTCGATCGAGCTCTCACACGTGACATTTACCCCCCCTTAAGAATAGTTTTCATCCACAAAAATAAACTAGGGAAAAGATTTGGTAAATGTTGTTAGTTGGTTCCATGTTGAGTCAGCCTATTCTTCCACTTAACAAGTGCCTATCGATACAAAGTATAGCTCGTGTTTCGATCTCTGAACCCAAGAATCGTCACTGGTTCATGTGGAAGTGACTGTGACTCTAAGAGCTCAACCAAAACTTAGGATGAAGAACATTGTCCTGATGGATCGTTGTTTTTCACATTGTCATGAAAAAACTAGATGTACTAGAGAGCTCTCTGACAACCCAAGTTTGTAGACTACACTACCATCTATAGCTCTTCGGCTATAGAAGATCTAGACTGGAATCCATATATTAAATAAATGGAGTAAATCCAATCACACTGAATGTTTCAAATTACTCTAAGAGAATTCAAATATGGTAAGAATAGCTTTCGATTCGGTTGTGTGTTGCTAACATATGCACGAAGCATATCCTCTAGCACTTGGTTGACTTTCTCTACTTGACCATCAAGCTATGGATGGTTGGTTGTACTCATACTCAAAGTAGTTTCTAACTTTTTGAAGATTTCCCTTTAAAAGGATTATCAAATTTCCCTTTAAAAGGATTATCAAATTTCCTATCTCTATCAGACACGGTATCTGTGGGAAGGCCATATAGTTTTTAGAGACGTTCAATAAAGAGCCTAGCAAGCTCATATGTTTTCATATCCCTTTAAGTTGGAATAAATTTAGCCATCTTAGTCAACCTATTCATTCTTCCCTTCAAGAAGAGTTTTTGTTCGCAAAAATGGTCAAGAAGCTATAAACAAGTGTGTGTGCAATTCATACGGTCATCTATGCTTGTAATTTCCCAAGTACTATGACAAGGAAAACAGGACACACGTCATGTATTTTCCTTAAGTACTATGACCAAGGATACATGTGGTGCTAGTATTTCATTCGGAAACACTAAACCATAATTGCCACTTTGCAACTATGAGAAACGTCAATGAAACGAACCACTTTTCTTTGTACGTTCTACGACATCAAAGATATTTCTCTCTTGTGGGCTAGAAACCACATGGAGTTGAATGAAACAAGTTTGTGCAACTATTACAAGTCTTTAGCAAAGTGTTCTATAATGTGGTAAAATTCAAGACGTTACACATAGTCTAGGGATAGCTACACTTTCCCCTCTCAAAAAGTTCGTGTTCTTCAAGAACAGTTATGAGTCCTTTGTTCTTCCTAGAATAATTCACACATCTTACAATGAGGATGATGTCCACAAAGACAGCATCTATGTGATCTATAGTGTTTACGCACTACTAGACATCAAGAGTAACATGTAGGAAATGAGAGTCGTACAAACCCCCAAGCCCACAAGTAGATACATACCTATCTACATGTCTACTCTGGCCACTATGGGCACTACAACCATGTGACTCAATAGCCAGCTATGTCTCTACGGACGTCTTTGGGTTACCATGTGACTCAATAGCTAGCTATGTCTCTACAGACATGTCTTTGGGTTACCATGCTGACATCTAAACGTTAGTAGCACCATCCAAACACACCTCTATAAGTGAGGGCTTACTGGACACCTCTACTAAGTCAACAAACCAGTTGTAAATCATTCTCAACTATAGACAACAATCCATAAACCATCTTCAACCATGAACAATTGTTTACTACAAAGCAAGAATTGAGAATTCCTTTCTTGTTTAATCGGTTTGTATATACATATGCTACGATATGTGGTCTGGGTATGCCTCCAACATACCTTACACAGATAGACAAACAATCTTCAACAATCCATAAACCATCTTCAACCATGAACAATTGTTTACTACAAAGCAAGAATTGAGAATTCCTTTCTTGTTTAATCGGTTTGTATATACATATGCTACGATATGTGGTCTGGGTATGCCTCCAACATACCTTACACAGATAGACAAACAATCTCAATCTCAATACTTCGAGATTGCTATGACATGAACATTATCATCTAATTTATGTTTAGTACCAATATGAAGACTTACATATAAAATTTCCTTGTTGCCTCCTCATTACAATGGCAATGCATTACCTACTCGTAGGTAGCGCTATGATTGATTGACAAACAAAGAATACTAGGTCCTCGTATAAACTTCATAAAATATTTCCAAAATACAAATTAGTACAAGTTGGCTTTTTCTTTTTTTTTAGTGATGTTTGCTTGGTAAAGTTGAATTGTGTCCACTTTACCCTATCTATCTAAAACTCCAAACCCTTCCCTGGATTTGGTTGAGTAACTCCATAATCATGGATATACTCTCCCCGAGTTGAAATATCCAAAGAAGCCATCTCTTACAAGACGCTCAAGCCACTCATTATGAAATGCTCATTAGATTGACCTTAAACCCTTGGCACTATGGCACAAAGCCAGGGCATTTCAGCACCAAATCATTGTTGAATTGCATCGAATCATCAACTATGTCAATCTTTGAACCCTACGATTCAACATCCAGCTACGAGTCCTACTAGGCCGTAAAGTCCTTCAAGAACTTGCCCAAATACTTTGTGGATCCATCTCATGGCTATCTACCATGCCTAAGTAATGTGTGAAACACCTCCACACCTACCGAAGTACACATTGAATAGTCTTGGTAATTTGGTTACACCAAATTGACAAGTTCAAGGATTTATCCAGAATATCAAGCACCTAAGGTTTGTGACTTTTCATAAAATTTAAGCTTGTTGGAAGCCAACACCAATATCAGTTAAAAGAAACTACTACTTTTTCCCCTTGATAAAATTTATCACCCCCATTTGACATAAGGTCAATTAGGTATGAAGGGTCCACCCTTGAGCACTCTGTCTTAGTGCATAACCCAAGAGACTCGTATAATCCTGTATAAGGCACAATTTATTTTAACCATGTGTTGACCATTTAGGAGATTAAAAATCTCATTTCAAAACTCTACAATACTCACTCTACTGAAGTATAGTTATAGATTAATCCAATAAACCTTGGACTACATATGACTCCAACCACTTGGACTGCAAAATTTTACGAAGTCATAATACAAAAACAAGGAAACTTACAATCGGTATTTTTCCATATACCATAACATGTCATATACCTTCCCAATTTATCGAACAAATGGAACATATACATATCCCATATAACATAGAGTAGCTACATACTCATATATAAACACAATGAACAAGAAAACAATTAATGTCCTTGATACTTGGGTTTTACATACTCAAATTTTATTAATTCCAAGCTTGGGATTACTACAAACCCAAAAACTATGAGCACTACGAATCCCATTAAAAGGATAGCAAAAAAGCTTTTCGCCTTTCTCTTCCCATAAATGGGGTCAAGACCTGACCCAGACGTTTTTTGCAACCAAAGTTTTTTTTTCCCTACTGGCATGTTAGAATTCATGCAAAAGTGCATGCATCACTATGGACCACGCACGAGGGCCTAGATCAAGTAAACAACACTCCGGTTGTTCGCGCTCTCACGTGCCATCACAAGCTACATAATAGTTTGATTGTAGGTTTCCATCTTCAATTAGCTTCTTCCTGCCCAAGTTTTTGTGAGAGAGAACCATCAAGAAGAACCATCTCTTCTTGCCACCATCTAGGCATTGAAAGCTCTCCCTTCATGCCTTTGGCAAGGAGCATTCTAGTGTGCCAACAACGAAGTGAGGACACGACGGACGAGCTAGCATACCCACAATGGGAAATTACATTTGTGGCTCGAAGGCAAGACCTAATGACATATGCTTCGGTAAGGCTAAGGTAAGCTCTTAACTTGAATAATGTATCTCTCAATCACCTAGATTGTCACATATGTGGTTGGCCAGTGCATTATCAAATAGTTGGCCCCTCCTAAGGTCTAGTTCCCAGGTCCTATGGAAGAACTCTCTTAAAATGAGTCATAATCCAACTATATAATCTAGCAGCCTTATTTACACTATGATAAACTATTTGGCCTCAATGATAGCCTCGTTATGTCGAAACAATAGGACATTATGTTCTCCCTCTCCTAATGAGAGGAAGACTTGGAATAAATTATGTAAATTGTGAAGCACCACTCTCCCAAGTGTTGTCTTTATTTGTGTAAGCCTAGAGAAATCTTTCATGATCAAAACTAAGGTACGATAGAAAAAAAGAGATTGTAACTAAAAATTAAGATCATTAACTTGATTGTACATAAAGAAAATGTGGACAAATTATGACTTTTCACCTAAATATACAATATTTATTCAAGTACACATCTAAAAATGTGGAAAAAATTTAAGTGTACTAAAAGAACACAATAAGAAGACTTTATTTGAACAATATGTCCATTTGGTAAAGGAGATCTATTTCTAAGGGTTTGTTCCTCAAAATCAAGAACCACAATCGACTCATGGGGAACATAGATAGCCAGATCCTCAAGTCTATCCTAATCACACACTAAGTTACACACACCCCGTTATCTCTTACACCCAACACTCGTGCACCCATGGAGGAGCCATGGAGCAAGAACGAGTGATTGAGTAGATTGTTATTTGTAAGCCTATAGAAATCATTAATGCTCAAAACTAAGGTGGGATTTGGGCTTCATAATAAAAAGTAGAGATTGTGTCAAAAAAATAAGATCATTGACTTGATTTATCATAAGACAATGTGGACAATTTAAGAGTCTTCACCTAAATATACAATATAAATCCAATACTTATTCAAGTACACTTGTAAAATTGTGGAAAATTTTTAAGTGTACCATAATAAGAAGGCTTTCATTTATCACAATAAGAAGCCTTTCATTGTCACAAAAAGGGACAGTATGGTACGAGGGAAGTTCCTAAAAAATAATGGATTTTGCATGCATGCCCATTTAAAACAAGTTTATCTATATTTTCTTGATAAATATGCCAATTAATAGTCATAGATATCATGAGAAATGCATTGTAGAAGTGCTTGCAAGCAATGCATGACTTCTTGGTTCTAACCCTTTCAATGAAGGTTTCCATCAAGGCAGCACATGAACATGTGGGATGATTCTATATTGCAAATTCATATGGTGGCACTCCTGTAAACATGGTCAATGCTTTGACCGAGTCAACAGCGGCGGTTAATGGAGTTAGTGGTGAGAGTGCCAAGTATGGAAGGAGCAAGCTTGAGACCAAGGAGTGCAAGACTTGAAGCTTTAACATAGAGATTAAGTGGTCTTTTAACTCATGGATGAGGGGAAGAGTTAATGGAAGTGTGAACACATCCAAATAAAGTGGGCATGTGCATGGAAAAGGGATCTAGGGTTAGGCCAAACCCTAGACCTTAGTGGAGCCTATATAAAGGAAAAGAGACCCTACTTTTTGTAATAACATGAAAGAGAAGGGTAAGCTAACTTTGGAGTGGCTGAAATAGGAAGTAATACAAGAAGCTTTCTATACATCATGTGTCCTCTCTCAAGCTATGGAGTCTCGAACTTAATGACTCAGTAAGTTGTTTATGCGTGTTCATTTTTTTATGCTTTGCTCCTCGCTCTAGATATCCATGATTCTTAACATGGTATCAAAGCCTTGCTAAGGTAAAGATCCTCCTTCACTCTCATAAGGCATTCCCAAGCAAGAAGGTGGTGGTAGAAGAAGGAGAGGAGCTTCAAGAAAGAGTGAAGGAGACAACAGAGTTTAAAAAGCTTCATCAAAGGGGGGTGGGTTCTCTGAGCTCCATATCAAAAGGAGGCGGCAACACTAAGGACATCATCATCATCGCTGATCATCGACGGAGCTACTGCACCATTCGTGTCGACGACGACAGCAACGCCATCTGTTCGACGACGGCAGCAGCGCTGTCCATGCTTATGGGCACAGAGCGACAACGGCAATGGCGACAAAATGTAACTTTTGCAGTGCAGAGGACCTGCAGCTTGGGCAGCCCATTTTTTTCACAAAAAATAATTTAAAAGAAATATCAAACGTTTGTTTCTCTAAAGGTTTTTAAACCTCTCTCATCAAAGGTTTCCAAAAAATAATTTAAAAGAAATATCAAACCCTCTCAAACGTTTGTTTCTCTAAAGGTTTTTAAACCTCTCTCATCAAAGGTTTCCAAAAAATAATTTAAAAGAAATATCAAACCCTCTCAAACGTTTCTCTCTCTAAAGGTTTTTAAACCTTTCTCTCATCAAAGGTTTCCAAAGGGATTTCACTCACCTTAAGTCATCAAAGTGCAAAATATTTGTTTATGTTTAAAGGGATTTCACTCACCTTAAGTCATCAAAGTGCAAAGTATTTGTTTATGTTTGAACCCCACCACTTTTCAGACTTGAATTTTTTATTTTGCATTTTGCATTGTAAACGGAGTTCGACATTACCCTTGTTTTTTGACAAGTGGTAAGACCTCTCCTACCCCTATCAATCGCGTCGAAGGAGATGGGAGCCTCGATTGAGAAGTTTGATGGCAAGGGTTTCCATACTTGGCAAGTTCAAGTAACATACATGCTCATGCTCAAAGGTTTATGGGCTTTGGTAAAAGGCATGAAAAAGGTGGGACTTAAAGATCCGGAGGTGGTAGAAGATGATGACAGGGCTTATGCCATTATTTCCCTTCATATTTACGACAGGTATGAGATCAACAAAAGTGGCTTTGGATGAGCTTGAGAAGCTTTATGGAGCCAAGACAAAGCACTCAAAGATTACACTTAAGGTCAAGTTTTTTCGCCTTGAGATATAGGAGGGTCAATGATATGAATAAGATCATAGGATAACTTGCAAGCATTGATGCCAAAGTAGAAGAAGATGATGTTATTACCGTGCTCTTTGGAGAGCATGCCCACATCATTCGATAGCCTTGTGACCACATTGAAAAGCACCTCCTTGATCCAACATTTGAAGGTATTGTTGAAGAAGATATAAGGGTTAAAGAAGAGGGTGGATCTACATCTACATCAAAAAATCAAGCCTTTGTGATGAAACATGGTACGTCCAAATCCCACTTGAAATGTACTTTTTACAAGAAGAAGAGGCGTGTTGAAGCCTAATGCTTCAAGAAAGATCCGTCAAAGCAAAAATGTAACAAGTGTGGTGAAATAGGCCATTTTAGAAGAGATTATACACCAAAGATGTCACTAAGCTTGAGGGGAATTATGTAAGTTCCTCACATGATGAGAAACTCTTCTAGTGGAGTGAAACATGTTTGCCAGAATTGGGAGTGAACCACATTACTCTATAACTCATCTCTTTTGTAAAAGCCTATCATATAAAGGTTATATGCCTTATCTTCTATCCTATGCTTGAGAGGGGGTCTTTTTTTGAACTTGTATGTCCAATGCTCACCTTGTCCTATGGTGGCATTGAGAGGGGGTGTGAAAATATATGATGTACAAGGTTAAGAGGTAATGAAGGTGTAAACACACCTCAATGAAGTGGGCATGTGGGTGAAAAAGGGACCTAGGGTTAGCCCAAACCCTAGCCCTTGGTGGAGCCTATATAAAGGGTAGGAGACCCTACTTTTTGTAAGAAGGAGAAGGGTGAGCTGACTTTGGAGTGGCTTGAAATAGGAAGTAATATAAGAAGCTTTCCATACATCTTGTGTCCTCTCTCAAGCTATGAAGTCTCAAATTACATGATTCAATAATTTGTTAATACTTGTCCATTATTTTATGCTTTGCTCTCCTCTTGTTCCATTGCTTCTGATGTTGCATGCTCTAGATATCCATGATTCTTAACACACCCAAGATGGGTCCACATGGGGAAAAGCACCAAAGGCGCTAATTGCAGATGGTACTTGAGAGTGCACGGGCGTACATTGTATTTATCTCATAGTTTTAAAATTATATCCATTCCCTATCTATTCCATGTCTATCCATTCCCTATCTATTCGATGTCTATTGCACTTTATTTTGCTATCTATCTTCATACTCTACTATATTCTTATAGTATAAACAAACACACAATTGAGGATAATTATAAACTCAAGCAAGAGGGATGTTAGCTAGATCCTCTTATGGTAGATCGGGGATGCCTAAAATATTATTGCACCATGCTAGTAGTTAGTATCATGGGTGATTCCATATTTACTAACGGGCTAGTATTATTGGTGTATATGCATTTGGGTTCATGCTAGTGTTATTGCAAGTAATTCCATGTTATATACTAAGCTAGTGTTAAATATTAAGCTAGTGTTATATATTGAGCTAGTATTGTTGCAATTAATTCCATGTTGGTGTTATATATTGAGCTAATGTTATTGCAAACAAGTAATTTCATGTTATATATTGAGCTAGTGTTATTGGTGTTTATGTTTATGCCTATCACTTGTCATGTTGGGATTGATTCTGAGAAGTCTAATTGATTATTTGTAACATGTTGGCATTATTAGTAATAAGCATTGTGACAGAGCCAACTATGATGGTGTATGGGTGTAGGGTTTGTTCGTAGTAGCACATATTTTTTGTTTGTTGTAGTATCATGTGGTGCTACTTTATTTATTTAGCTATGTGTTGACATTTTGCTATTATGTTCCCCACCCATTTTGTATAGTTTGGGCGTGTTATATTTTGTGTACATGTGAGTGTAATTATTCATGGTTGTAACCTTAGTTGCAAGACTTGTGGCCATTTTTGTAAAAAGCCCAATTTTGTAAGAAAATATATTTATTATAGCTCCTTAGGCTACTATCAAAAATACCCTCATGTGAGAAGTGGATTCACTCACATCATTACAAAAAATACTCAGTTTCACTTTATTGCTTTGCATCTGGGTGAACATTTCCAAATGTGGAATAGGATCTCTTGTCCCATCAAATTTGGACATCAATTTCTAAATATGGACTAGCTTAACCTTCTAAGCAGGTGGTCTTGGTGTTGCCATAGGTGCACATGCACTCTAATACTATCTCCATCGCTAACCCCTCCCCATTTCCATCACTAATTTAGGCACATCAGTTGTTAGACCTCCTAAAGTTGTTGCTGTGCTGATGCAAGGGTTGGTGCAAGTGGAGGGCTAAGGTAAGGATAGGGATATGATATGGTGTTGTGACATATGCTCAAAGTGGTGCGTATAAGTAATTATGCTATTATATTGTACAAGGTACCCACCATGAACGTCATGACTATAATGAGAATGGTAACGTCCCCCTAGGGAAGAATCCTACTCCAAGCCCTATTCTTGAGTGGAAACCTCTTGAGCTTCACACTCCAAAAGATTGATGATCTGAAGCCCATTGGAGCTACCTCCTACTCCTAAGCTAAATGCTCCTGAACTACCAGCTCCAAAACATCCTAACCAAAGCCAAACAATCTCATGAAGCCTGTTAAACCTCCTCATAGGCCAAATGCTCTAGAACTAGAAGAACCAAAAGCCCCTGAAGATGATGATTATGGTTAGGGAGGATTTGCTCTTGCCCATGATGGATTTGTGCTCCCAAAGGGTGATCAGCATCATTAAGGCACTCTTCTCTATGGGGTTATATCTTGCAACTCCCAGACGTGTGTACATTAACAAATTGTTGGCTAAAAGCCATGGGCTAGGTTAAGCTTGCTACTGTTAGGTACATTCTAGAAATTGGGTTTTGCCTAATTCTAGAATTTCCAATCTTTGAAATAGTGTGGCAAACACGTTCTTGGGGGACAACACATGTTTCGATGAGAAAACCCACACATTTCTTTAGAAATACAAACACATAATTCGACACATGTTTCTTAATAAATAAAGTGTGACTTAATGTTAACCAAACTTTATGATCCTGAGGAAATGCCTCTCTTTGGTGTGTAATGCTTGGAAAAAAGATGCATTTTTTTAAATCTTGGTTTTCATGTTTCTTGGGCTGAATATCATGTGATTAAATGGACATAACACACTTTTTTGGAGGTGAGGGATTTCACGTAACCTCATGCCTAATATTTAACGAGGAAGGATGCATAATTCCTACTAATTTATGTTTTTAAAGATATTTTGAATGTTTTTTGGTGATTTTAGAGTATTACAAATTTTATGTATTTTTTCAAGGGGTAAAACAACTTGTAATTCTTGTTTTTAAAATAGTGCGTGTTTCTTGGAAGAAAAACTTATTTTTCTTTAGTTACCCTTACATACTTTCTTGTTAATGTATCTTGTCAAATTTCACATGTTTATTGGAGGAAATATACATGATTCTTGAGTTGACAAATGCATATTTTGGTGAGGAAATTCCTATGATTGAATCTCACAGAGGTAGGTGTCAGATCTGCTTCCCACATCCATTGTTGGCCGCTTTTTGTCAGGTGTCAGTTCTTGGTGGGTTTTTAGCTCAGTGAATTCCTTAAATTCTTAATTAAGATGATTATTCCCCCTAAGTTTGGAAAAGGATAAGGATAAATTAATATCCAAAGAAATGGTTTGATTAAGGTTCCTTGATATTTAATTTTGAAAATAACTCAAATAAAATGGAAAAGATGAGTTTAGCACCTACTTGTGGCTTGATCCTCCATGCTCCAAGCATAAAAAAGCTCAATTTTTTTTAAAATAACTAGACAAGGTAGCTTCTCATAACTAGTGAATTTCAATTACAACTAGGCTACGTTCATCACCATAGTAAAGTAAGGGAGTCCTAAGCTGAGTGCCTCCCCAATGGCGACACCAAAGATTTTCACCAAATAGTGAACACTTAAGCCTTGTGTGAGGGGAAGAAGAGAAGAATGCAAGGGCCTATGCCGGTTTGCACCTTCGTCATCCAAGAGTAGACAACCCTCTCTTGTAGAGAAGCTAGGGTCCTCTAATGGTGTCACCCTAATGGAGCTAATGTAAATGGGTGGTGAGAAAAGAGGAAAAGAGTTAAAAAAAGCTTCATCTCAACCTCTATGCCTATGTGCATACAAAGAGTGTCGGAGATATGGAAGGGGAGAGGAAGAGAAGCATGGGTCCTCTAATGGTATCACCCCAATGGAGCTAATGCAAATAGGTGGTGAGAAAAAAGTAAAAGAGTTACAAAAAGCTACATCTCAACCTCTATGCCTATGCACATACAAAGAATGGGGAGATATGGAGAGGGAGAGGAAGAGAAGCAAACATCACTCCAAGCACACACCATAATCCACAAGCATGTAAGTATCAAAGAAGAAGCATGCAAGCCTCTACCATAAGAGCTCAAGAGAAACTTAGACTCGACTGTGATATTGGGATTATGTCCTTTCTCATTTCTCAAAAATGACTTATATGCCCAAGGATTTTCCAGGAGCCCAAAAGCTAGTAAAGTTAATGTTCACACCAGTTGTAAGCTTAGTAATTTACGATAGTATACAAGTTGTAATCTTGGTGATATCCAAAAATTGTTTACATGAAGCCCAGTGAAGAGATGTTGCAAAGAGGTGTAATGTTAACTAGTGTGGTTAATACATCGTGCACATATATTGTGATACATCATGCATGTATGCTAACCAAGGTTATTAATACATCATGTACATATATTGTGATACATCATGCATGTATGCTATGTTTCTTTTCTTGGATCCATTGTTGTTGATTTTCAAGAAATAATTATTTTTCTTGGTTCTATTTGGTTGATTTTTTAGAAAATCTTTGACGTTGACTTTGGTCTTACCCCATCCAAGATGTAATGGAGAATGGGGGATTATGGTTAGTCAAAACACTTTTGGTCAAGTTCACCAGGCAAGACATTTGCAAAGGGGTTTTTTCAATCTTCTTTAATAAAGTACCACCATGAGAAATAGAAATCCCTCATCTTTCATCAATCTTCCAAGGATAGAACATCAATGATGCAAGGGAAAGACATTTGCAATGGAGTTTTTGAAATATTATTTATTAAAGTACCACCATGACAAAAGAAATCCCTCATCTTTCATCATTAGTTCAGCTTGGAATTGTGACTAAATTTGAGCTTGGGCATGATTAGGGTGGTATGAAGGATAAAAATGGTTTAATACATTAACTAATAACTATTCATGGAGGAGACTAAAGTAAAGGATTTTTAAAAACAACATCATAATTAAAAATAACATAATCTTTTCAAAGCAACATCAACAAATATAGAGGAGAATCCTCTATAAATCTCTCTCTCTCTCAACACACACACATGAGATTCTCCCCACCACGCCCTCCTCCTCCTCCTCCTCCTTCTTCTTCTTCTTCTTCTTCTCTCTCTCTCTCTCTCTCTCTCTCTCTCTCTCTCTCTCTCTCTCTAAGCTAGATTGTGACCACCCATTTGCAGAGCTAGAGGATGAGATTGCAACTTTTAAATGTGAGGGAGACGTGTTTGTCCTAGGTGACATGAATGCATGTACCACCACATTAGAACTAAAATTGGAAGAATCAATAATGACATGGTGATCATGTAGAGACATGAATGACCTCGCTTATGGGAGGATATCATTTAGACCAAAAGGAACCTGATCACCATGGTAAAAGGCATGTGTGCATATGGACCAAAAGGAACCTGATCATTTGGACCAAAAGGAACCTGATCACCATGGTAAAAGGCTTATGCATATGTATTATAGTCTTGGCCTTTTAGTAGTCATGATAGCAATGTCATTGACTATCTTCTTCTCTCTTAAAGTACTTTATCCCCTAGATATGTGGATTGTCTTTATGGCCATGGATACTAGAATTTCAATCGGACATTAAATGTTGGGGTCGTTTAGGAAATAGACACACCAAAGGAATTGACAATCTACAAGTTCATTGCTATACTGCTCACCATGGACATTGATAAAAGCCCAAATATATGTGCTAATACAATTGAGGAAAAACTCAAGAAATGAGCACACCAAAGGAATCAACAATCAACAAATGCATTGATGTAATCAAAGCCCAAATATATGGGTTGATATGGTTGAGGAAAAACTCAAGAAACTCACCTTCTCCCCACTTTAAAAATTCTTCAAGGATACCATATGGGAATGCTTAGAAAAATGTTTTTCTCATAAAGCCCACTTCATAGGAATTAAATGCTCAAAGTCTTGTTAAAAAAAAGGTTTGATATAGAATTCCAAAATGCAGGACAAGAAGCTCTTGATCCATAATGGAGATAAGGAAGCTTATTAGAATGCCATTCAAAGGCTCCACGCCAAGACAATGTAAGTCCAAGAAGAGATCAAGTGAAGGAAAAAGAATGTGGGAAGTTTTGATAAAATGTGAAGGGTAAGAGACAAGAAGTTACCAATAACTTCTTTCTTGAAGACGTGTATGCATCTTAAGTATGCACTTTGCAAGGAGCTATACTCTTGGGATGAGGCAGGAAGAATTCCCTGACGTGACCCTCTTCCCAACGTCCCCTACTGAAGACATTAGAGGTGGACTCAAGAAGTTATTAAATAGAAAAACAACACATCTACAAGGGCTTACGGCTGAAATGCATACATGGATGGGGAAGATGACTGATTATTGGTGGGGATTAATGACATGTTTAACTTAGCTTTACAACATGGGATGCTAGTTGAATGGACTACAAACTAGATTAAACCCCTCTACAAAGGAAGTGACAAGAATCAAATGGGTAACTATCACACAGCTCTATCATGGTCAAGCTCTTTAAGACTATCATAGAATGTAAATTCAGCACGTGGGAAGCATAGCATCATTAACCACTTGGTAACTATCAAAGTACTCATGGAGGCTAGCAAGTTGGATGATAAAGGATTGCATTGTTGTTGTATTATTGCTTTGTGGATTTCAAGAAAGCTTTTGACACAGTCCCTAAAAACATCACCAGAGCTTATGCGCTTACCATTGCATGTATTTATTTCATGTGTGAATTAGATTGGAGATGGTATTTTTCGAAATACTTAGTGATATTAGAGTAAAACAAGGTTGCCCTTTCTCACTGACTCTTTTTGGAGGATGAGCATACTCCGAGCGACCAAAATCGAGCAGCAAACATCTCCGAGAGCGAGTGCAAAAAATCAAATAAGGTGTTTGCACTCCCGCTTTTGAAAGTCCTCATCACAAGTGCAATGAGGGAGCTCTGAAATCGTGACCAAATAGTTCACACCCTTGGTGCGTGATCCCTTTGTGTGCGGACAAAAAATATGTGTGATTCATTGCATAAGATGATTGCTTCCTGAATCACTAGTAGAGTCGATCCAAGAAGGAACAAAAAACAATGAATCTTAATCGAGATAGTCATTTGGGTTGAAAAGATTAATCCAGCAAGGTTGCAATTGTCTTTTAAACCATTTTATACACAATAGGATATTGTCTTGTGGAGGACCTAAACAAGAATATATTTAATGAAAATGTAAAAAACATTTTGGTGCCATATTGGCACCTTCTCTTTTGTCAAAGAACAGTTTTGATAATTTGTTAACATTAAGGAAATGTGTTGCAAAAATTGATTTGTAAGAAAAAACCTCGATGCGGCCTCGTTCTGGGCTTTTTTTTAGGCCTCTCGCTCTCATATGGACCCAGAGCTCCTCTCTTCCCTTCTCGCGGTCTCACAGACCTCTCATTGCCTTTGCATATTATAAGGACTACCTTGTAGGCTACCTAGCCAACCTCACAGCATATGTACGAGCTTTGACTACATGTTGGAGCTGGTAGGAGCAACCAGTATAAGTGGTACAGAAAAAACCAGGTCAAAAACTACAGGTTAGTGGGTACTGCAAAGTACGGATGCGATTGGGAGTTGCAGAAGGAGTTTCTTTTAAAGAGAACATGAGGGCCCACATGCTTGTGTACATACCTCGAAAAGCCCACACACAATGATTTGTAGTGCTTTTCATGTACAGTCATAGGGCCATCGCGGTTTACAATTAGTTGGCATTCGATGTGCTAAAATGTTATGTCCACAACCAGCAGGGTGAAGTGGAAATTTTTTTAGCCATTCTTCTAAGCAAGTACTAAATGATTTGTTTTCATTAGATCCCATATGAAGTGGCTTTTGGGAGACCCTTCCATGGTGTCTCATGTACTTGATGCTAAGAAGAAGGCCACACATGGGGCCTTCTTCTTAGAGCCCATATGAAGTGGCTTTTGGGAGACCCTTCCATGGTGTCTCATGTACTTGATGCTAAGAAGAAGGCCACACATGGGGCCTACACATGGAAGGACAACAAAGGCCAAAGAGATGTTAAGTTTTTGGAAGGCGACTAGGTATATCTCCGAATTATGAAATTGAGGTTGAAGCAGGCGGGAAGCAATGCCCAAAGCTTTGTTATAGGAGTTTCGGACCATTCCCTATCATCAAGCAAATTACCGAAATCTCATGAAACTTTGACTTCGGTCTAGTTGGACCATGCGCAATGTGTTATGCGCAGTTAATATAAGTATTATGGAGGCCTATTTGCTATTGAAGTTCAAGACAACAATGTGATTGACGAAGCCTCGCCATGGCTATAAAATTGTGAGAACAACATCATATTTACCCCATGGCCGCCTTCTGATACCTCAACATACATGCTTTCTTTTCCTTTCCTTGGGAAGTTCAAAAGCAGCAGAGCCCCCAACAACATGAAAAGTGCGAGGTGTTTGGGGAGTATAGCCTGGCAACGATCACCACTAATTAGACATGCATTTATTATGACACACATGTAAACACAATGCATGTGCTTAACACATGCATGCACTAAAAAATTCCATGCACATGTAGCAAACACAGACATACATCACACGAGGTTCTTTGTAAACACAATGCATGTTTCTTGAAACTCCTTTGCCATCCATGAGGTATTGTCTTGGAGATGGGGTGTGGCATGGCTCCCACTCTAAAGGCATAGCTCCGTTTAGTCCCATGTTTGAAAAGATGCAGGGGAGAAGAGAGCTTGAGCTCTTGCAAGCGCACACACACACACTCACAAAACCCTAAAAGAGAACACACAAGGTGAGAGGTAATACATACTAGGGTTCTCTATAGTGTGAACCCAACTAAATGAGCTGGCACTATAACTATGCCAGTCTCTAGAATGGCTCACACAGCCTGTCATCCCACTGGCCGCATATCACCCATGATCTCACCAACCATGCTAGTGGTGTAAGTGTGGAGCCTATCTCCCAGGCGGGTCATCAATGTCCACCGCCTCACTAGATGAGCTTGATATCTCAACATTCCCCCTTGAGCTCAACTCCATCTCATGTACACCAAGCGAAGCCCTGAATCTGTAGAGCTTCTTTGTACCCAATGCTTTGGTGAAGATGTCAGCGACCTGATCCTGTGTGCTGACATAAACAAGGTCAACGTCTCCTGCCAAAACCTTCTCTCTGACAAAATGGTAATGGACCTCTATATGCTTCGTGCGAGCATGAAAAATTGGGTTCCTGGCCAACCGTATACTGCTAATGTTGTCACAGAAAATGACAACTTCTCTATCCACTGATAGACCCAAATCTGCAACAACAAGTAGCTTTCTCAACCAAGCTACCTCACATGTTGTCATAGTAGCACCTCTATACTCGGCCTCTGTATACTGGATAGAGCAACCGTAGGTTGCTTCTTGCTGCTCCAAGTCACAGCAGCACTCCCCAAAGAAAACATGAAGCCACTAGTAGATCTTCTATCTGAGATACTACCAGCCCAATCAGCATCTGTGTACCCATGTACACATATCTCTGTCCCAGTTTCATAAAATAGTCCACAATGTAAAGTAGACCTCACATACCTCAGTATGCGTCTCCATGCATCCAAATGCGGCTTTCGAGGAACCTGCATAAACTGACTCACCAATCCAACAGCATAGCTCAAATCTGGCCTGGTGATTGTCATGTAGATCAAGCTTCCTACTATGCACCTATACATAGTAGGATCCTCCAAAATCTCTCCTGAATCTGCACTCAACTTGCCATTCTGATCCAATGGCACTAAGATAGGCTTACAGCCTGTCATACAATACTTGGACAACATGTCCAAACCATACTACCTCTGCAGTAATCCAATACCATGTGGTGACCTAATCACATCAATGCCCAAGAAATATCTGAGCTCCCCCAGATGCTTCATCTCAAACTTATGTCTAAGCAAGATCTTTACATCAAAGATCTCTGCATCATGGTCCGTCACACTGATTAGGTCATCTACATAGATGACAACAAGCATAACCCCTCTATCACTGTGTCTCACATATAGCGAGAAATTTGCATTGGCTACATGAAAGCCAATAGTGACAAGATATTCAGAAATCTTGTTAAACTATGCTCTTGGTGCTTGTTTTAAGCCATACAAGGCTTTCTTCAACATGTAAACATGGTCGGGGTGACTCACATCCTCATAACCAGGTGGCTGCAACATATACACCTCTTCTTGCAAATCCCCATGCAAGAATGCATTCTTTACATCCATCTGATGTAAAGACCATTGCTTTGACGCAGCCACTGCTATCACAACTCTCACTGTTGCCATCTTGGCAACTGGGCTGAAAGTTTCCTCATAATCAATGCCATATGTCTGCGCATATCCTTTGGCTACCAATCTAGCCTTGTACCTGCTTATGCTTCCATCACTGTTATGTTTTACTTTGTACACCCACTTGCATCCAATGGCTTTCTTGCCTTTAGGCAATTGCACTAAATCCCAAGTCTCATTTTCATATAGTGCATCCATCTCATTTCCATATAGTGCATCCATCTCCTCATCCATAGCTTTCTTCCAACACACATTTCTAACAGCCTTATCAATGCATGTGGGCTCTACAACCTGTACAACTTTTGCCATGTATACATAGTGATGTGCCACATAACCATCATAGGTAAACCTCTGCACAGGATTCTTCACTCTCCCATATCTTCGCTTGCATTCATGGCTTCCATAGCCTTCTTTACACTAGGTGTTCTCATAGTTGGTATCCCAAGATCCTCATCAAGGCTCATCTCTGAGCCACTAGACTCTCCATCAACATGAGAATGCCCAGCAGAAATGTCAGGCATCCTAAGGGGCTCAACCACTTTCTCTTTGCCTTTATGTGATGTACTAATCACATTTGCAGGATTGGTATTATGACACAGCCTGCCACTCCATGGTCTATCAATTAAACCACTAGATGAGAACTCTCCTGGTCCACTCAAAGACTGTGATTGCTGACTTGCATTCTATGCAACCACATTTCCACTCACATCAGCCCCAATAGCTTCTTTTTCAGCAGCTGTTGGGGCTGATCATCTCATCAAAAGCAACATCCCTGCTCACCCTCATCTCACGTGTAGTAGGGTTATAACACCTGTATCCCTTTTGCTCAAGGGAATATCCAATAAACATACATTTTTCAGCTTTTGGATCCAGCTTAGTTCTCAGCTCATCTGGCACATGCACATATGCAATGCATCCAAAGACTTTCAGATGAGACAAATCAGGTTTTCTGCCAGTAAACCTCTCCTCTGGAGTTACATCATGTATGGCTGCAGTTGGAGTCCTGTTCATGATGTAAACTGCTGTAGAAACAGCCTGAGCCCAATAGCTATGCGGCATATTCTTCTCTCCCATCAATGCTTGTGCAATCTCAGCAATGTGTCTGTTTTTTCGCTCAGCAACTCCATTTTGCTGCAGAGTGTATATGCATGTAAACTGTCTCTGAGTACCATTGTTCTTCAAAAATTCAAAGAACTCATTGGAGAAGTACTCTCCCCCTCCATCTGACCTTAGGCACTTTACATGTTTCCCTGTTTGCTTTTCAACCATAACTCTGAAATTCTGAAAATGAGTGAACACCTCACTCTTCTCCTTCATGAAGTATACCCACACTTTCCTTGTGTGGTCATCAATAAATGTCACATAATACCTGCAGCCTCCCATAGATATGGTCTTCGTAGGACCCCATACATCTGAATGCACATCTAGTGCATTTCTGCTCATATTTCTATCACGTGGAAATACTTGCTTTGTTTGCTTTCCAAATTGGCATGCTTCACATATTTTCTGCATACCTTCAACTTTAAACTTTGGCAACCCTGTCACAATTCCTTTAGTCTGCATAGACTTCATATTCTCTACACATTTACATGTCCAATTCCTTTATGCCAAATGTCTGTGTCTGCAACAATTCGTGAACCATTTGCAAACATCGTAGCACTCACTTTAGACATGTTTACATTCAATGTAAACATTTACTTCAGGCACTTTAGTGCAAACATCGCAGCACTCACTTCAGACATGTTTACATTCAATGTAAACATTCACTTCAGGCACTTTAGTCTGAATAGACGTCTTGAATGCCTTCTTGTATTGTGGCCCGAGACCACGTAGATAGACTTCCACCTTATCATCATCATCTACTGAAACTACTGAAACACCAATAGATGCAAGGGATTCCACAATGCATAGTCATTCACAGACATACTCTTTTTCTCCATAGTATGAAGTTCATTCTTCAACTGTATCTTTCGTGTCTTGTTATTCGTTTCATAGAGTTTTACCAAGGTGTCCCATGCCTCCTTGGGGGACTTGGCATCCTGTATGTGCCCAATCATGGTGTCCTGTATACTGATAGAGAGCTAATACATAACTTTTCTGACTCCTTGGTTCCAATCCTTGAACTCTTTCACTTGTTAGATTGATCTCCGGTATCTCCGGTGCCTCTTCATGGCTCACCTTCTATGTAGTTCCAGTAACCCTTTCCCATCAGAAAATTTGTCAATCTGAACCTCCAAGCATGGAAGTTGTTCTTGTCAAGCTTCTCAGCAACAATTTGGTTTATGCCATCATTTGACATCTTGCCAGACACACAAATTTACCAGAAACAGCACTCTGGTTTGTCCTGCACAAACTGCTCTATTTTCTGCAACGGTACTGTACTACACTCAAATGTCACAACCAGTGACCTCAATGTGCATACATACACCCAATGGCAACTGTTGACCTCCTTGCAGCACACACAATGTCTGCACAAGCAATCTGTCTTCCTGCAGTTCTTAAAACAAAGTTCTGCATAGAATCGACGACTTACCCACAGTGCTCAAAATTGCCTGCTTTCTGAAAAACGGAGGTCCTAACGCGCCCGAAACGCGTTTTTAGCACTCAAAATTCAGTCCGATAAATAGGACAATATAGTTATCCTTTAGCTTTACTCCCACGAAGAAAGCTCCTCAATCAGAGATTGTTTGCCGGTGCCTCCCGTAGAGCTCCCGACAAGGGTGTAGTCGCCAACACCCTTCCTGTGCTTCTCTTGCTTGCAGCTCAGCCCTTAGCATGAACTAGGCCCTGATACCATGAAAAGATATGCAGGGGAGAAGAGAGATTGAGCTCTTGCAAGCACACACACACTCACAAAACCCTAAAAGAGAACACACAAGGTGAGAGGCTGAAAATCTTCTTCTTCTTCACACCACTTAACACACCATATACAAGGACAAGAGTACACACTATACAAAAAGGTACTCAACCAAATACATACTAGGGTTCTCTATAGTGTGAACCCAACTAAATGAGCTGACGCTATAACTATGCCAGAATGGCTATCACACAGCCTGTCATCCCACTGGCTGTATATCACCCATGATCTCACCAACCATGCCAGTGGTGTAAGTGTGGAGCCTATCCCCCAGGCCTGTCATCCCACTGGCCGCATATCACCCATGATCTCACCAACCATGCCAGTGGTGTAAGTGTAGAGCCTATCCCCCAGGCGGGTTATCAGTGTCCACCGCCTCACTAGATGAGCTCGATATCTCAACAATGTTTCCTCAAGGTCATTGTTGTCCAATCCCATGTTTCCTCGAGGTGTTTGTTGCAAACCACATTGTTGTATGGTGAGCAAGCCTTTGTTGTTTTGTATATTTTTGTAATTATTTCAGTGCTCTGAGTATATTACGTGATTCGCCTTTTATGATTGCATGTTGAACTGAGCACTCTAAAATGACAATATGTGTCAATACATTCAGAAGCTTGGTGGTTTGGATGGATGTGGGGATAGATAACTATATGGTTTTTTGTAGTTGCTCAAGTTTGGGTCTTGCTCGGTTATGTTCACTCGGTGTTTTGTAACACTCCTCTTTTTGTTCTCTACATTGGTAGGTTTAAAGTAATGGTATTGGAATTCATTGAATATGAAAACATATCCAAGGCACATATTAGAAATACAGTTAACCTCTTCCTCTTATTTTAAAAGTTGATGATGATTATTTTAAGTGATGTCTGTACACAGTGGGCCAGGGATTTCATTCACGTGATCACGTTAACCGCGAAGTGGTAATAACACTAGTTAATAACACTCTCACACACTTGTTAATATCATAGATATTCACACAACCGGGAGAAACTTGCTATCCCGGTTTTCCCGGCGGGCTACTAGCTTGGCCCGGCGGGCTGCTTATCTAGCCCGGCGGGCCTTTTTTTGCGCCAAAAATTTTGCCGTTTTGGAGAGACCTATATAAAGGGTTTCCCCTCACTTCCAAATGTACTTTACCAACGTACTTGGGTGGCTCACCTCAGGCTAAAAGACACAAGAGGTGAGTATAAATATTCTAGATTTTTGTTTGAAGCTTGTTAATAATATTTTGTATTTTATAAGATTTTGATTGTAAATGGTTTATCGTATTTGTTACGTGGACTAGCAATGTCTCCTCTTGGGTGGTCTACTCGAGTGCCAATTGGTCTGGGTAGGAGCTTCCCTAGAGGAGGGTATAGGTGGTGAGATGTTCGGGACATCATCTCTATCTAGGGATGGATTGCCTCAAATGCATCTCACCAAACGTTTGGTTTCTTTAGGTCGACTAGCAATACCTCCTCTTGGGTGGTCTACTCGAGTGCCATTTGGTCTGGGTAGAAGCTTCTCTAGAGGAGGATATAGGTGGTGAGATGTTCGGGACATCATCTCTATTTAGGGATGGATTGTCTCAAATGCATCTCACCAAACGTTTGATTTCTTTAGGTCGACTAGCAATTACCTCCTCTTGGGTGGTCTACTCGAGTGCCATTTGGTCTGGGTAGGAGCTTCTCTAGAGGAGGATATAGGTGGTGAGATGTTCGGGACATCATCTCTATTTAGGGATGGATTGCCTCAAATGCATCTCACCAAACGTTCGGTTGCATTGGCAAGAAGTGGGTTTTAGACTTTATAATTGCATATTTTGGTTTTACTCAGGCTGTTTTGGATCTCAAATCTTGCATGATTGTTGTTTAGGTGTTACAATGGTTGCTTCTAATTGCGGCACATCAACCCAACGAAGCAACAGACCATTAGAAACTAGTGGAGTTTCCTTGCAACGAGATATGACAGCACAAACTTTGAATGTTGCGTCTCAAAGTGGCAAGAGGAGGAGCGGAGGAAAATCACCGGGACCTGAATGGCAATTTGCTTCCAATCTTTCTAGATTTGTCGAATGGAAGTGTAATTTTTGTGGCTTGGTAAAATCTGGGGGTGCTCCCAGAATAAGGGAGCATTTGCTTGGCACTAACACAAAAAATCCCGGAGGTAAATGCAAGGGTGCAGGAGCTGATGATGCTGCAAAGCGCCTTAGAGCTTTGATAAGTAAACAAGTATCACAAAACAAGAGGCCCAATCTCTGTGCAAGAAATCACCAATCGCCGAATTTGGCAGCATCAAGTGGAGGGATCTCCAACCAAGGAGTGACTCCAACACATACTACTTGCCAAAATGACACCCAAGGTCCAGATGTCTCAATACCGATGGATGCATCTCCTGAGTTTCAGGTGGGTATGTTTCGTACCAGACAAACTAATCTAGTTGACAGCTTTCCTGCCACTGCTTTAGAGGATGCTCAACTTGCATTAGCGAAAGCGATCTTCTTTACTGGTTCTTCATTGTCTATGGTCACGAAAGATTCATGGAAGATGGCTTGGAAGAAGATTGGAGAATATGGACCTGGGTTTTGTCCACCAACTTATCACCACATGCGAAATCAATTACTTGACAAGTGCTATGACAACACACGGGAAAGCGTTCAAAGACTCATAATTGACACCACAAATCAGTCTGGATGCACAATTGTCAGTGATGGTTGGTCGAATGCCCAAAGACGTCCATTGATAAATGTAATGTTGGTATGTCCTCGTGGGGAATGCTTTATCAAAGCTGTTGATAGCTCCGGGGAAGTTAAATCTGGTCAATTTATCGCCGATATCATTGGTGATGCTATCGACCAAGTTGGGTCTGAAAATGTACTTCAAGTGATTATGGATAATGCAGCTAATTGTCGAGCAGCAGGTCATATGTTGGAATCTCGATTTTCCAATATCTATACA
Source organism: Cibotium barometz (assembly GCF_041138505.1). Taxonomy (NCBI): domain Eukaryota; kingdom Viridiplantae; phylum Streptophyta; class Polypodiopsida; order Cyatheales; family Cibotiaceae; genus Cibotium; species Cibotium barometz. Next base: position 45,277,715 of record NC_141075.1, read on the forward strand.
TTTGGTTGTAACACTCATAGCCTTAACTTGGTGTTACAAGATTGGTACAAAAATGCTGATACAGAGTGGTTCAAGGAGATTATCGATAGTGCAAGTAAGATTGTCAAATTTGTGCTCAAACGGCAACGTGTTTTAGATATGTATCGTCAACGCATGGAAACTATGCTAAAGTTGCCTTGTGAAACCAGATTTTGCACTAATTTTTATATGCTTCAATCTCTCCTAAGAAATAGGAATGCAGTGATGGAAACCTTTGTGTGTGCTGGCTTCTCTGAGTGGGAGGTTGACCAGTCCGAAAAGGTTAAAGAAAAGGTGAGGTACATGCGATCTTTGATATCGGATCGTAGTTTATGGGAGGAAGCAGCAGATTGTTATCATGTTATGATGCCAGTTATGCTTGCTTTGCGCCAGTTGGATTCTAGATTGCCAAATATCGGGAAGGTTTGGATGGCGTGGTGGTCCATTCAAGAAAGCCTCGCAAACCCAGAGGAGCCCACTAAAACTGTTGTCAAGCATTGGAGTCCTCCATTCACCAGAGCAAGGAGAAATATCTTGGCCAAGTATGTAAGCGCTCGGTGGGTAGGAGCACATAGTCCATTGCATAGTGTTGCATATTGTCTTGACCTAGAATACTGGCATATGGACGTGAATGCCCTAGATGAGGAGGTAATCGATGATTTCTATGATGTTGTGGAGCGATTTTATGAAGGTCCAGATGAGCAAGCAACAGCGGTAATTGAGCTAACCAAGTATAAATTGAAAGAAGGTAGATTTGCCTTGGAGTTTGTGCAAAAGCTTGCTAAGGAACAGCCTGCTTGGAAATGGTGGATGTTGAATGGGGGAAGTGTTCCAACTTTGCGACGCTTAGCTGTGAGAGTGCTTGCGCAATGTGCTTCAAATTCTAGTTCTGAACGTAATTGGAGCAGTTACAAGTATGTGCATTCTATTAGCAGAAATCGTTTATTGAGTGATAGAGCTGAGAAGTTGGTGTATATGTATTGTAATGATAAATTGGTGAAGTCAATTGAGTCAGATGATTACAACGAAGAGATGCCTAAGTGGACATATGACATTACTCAGGATGAGTATGATGCAGAAGAGAATGGAGATGTAGAGCCTAATGTCCCACATACGAGCGATAACTTGTGCTTTATTGAAGAGATAGAAGAAAACTTGCAACCCGATTTTGGTGTTAGTAAAGCCACCCGCAGACGCTCGTCACGTTTGATGTAATCATGTTAGTTGACACACTCCAATGTAATCCGTCTTGCAACAACTGGATATCAAACATGTTGGTGAACATTTTAGAGAGAATGGTTTTTAGTCTTGTCATGTTAAACTTAGAATACGAAATCATGTTAGTTTTGACACACTCCAATGTAATCCGTCTTGCAACAACTGGATATCAAACATGTTGGTGATCAATTTAGAGAGTATGGTTTTTAGTCATGTCAAATTAAACTTAGAATACGAAATCATGTTAGTTTTGACACACTCCAATGTAATCCGTCTTGCAACAACTGGATATCAAACATGTTGGTGAACATTTTAGAGAGAATGGTTTTTAGTCTTGTCATGTTAAACTTAGAATACGAAATCATGTTAGTTTTGATACACTCCAATGTAATCCGTCTTGCAACAACTGGATATCAAACATGTTGGTGATCAATTTAGAGAGTATGGTTTTTAGTCATGTCAAATTAAACTTAGAATACGAAATCATGTTAGTTTTGACACACTCCAATGTAATCTGTCTTGCAACAACTGGATATCAAACATGTTGGTGAACATTTTAGAGAGAATGGTTTTTAGTCATGTCATGTTAAACTTAGAATACGAAATCATGTTAGTTTTGACACACTCCAATGTAATCCGTCTTGCAACAACTGGATATCAAACATGTTGGTGATCAATTTAGAGAGTATGGTTTTTAGTCATGTCATGTTAAACTTAGAATACGAAATCATGTTAGTTTTGAGACACTCCAAAGTAATCCGTCTTGCAACAACTGGATATCAAACATGTTAGTGTCAATTTAGAGAGTATGGTTTTTAGTCATGTCATGTTAAACTTAGAATACGATATCATGTTAGTTTAGACAGACTCCAAAGTAATCTGTGTGCATGTGTTTGTGTGTGTGCGAGAGAGAGAGAGAGAGAGAGAGAGAGAGAGAGAGAGAGAGAGAGAGAGAGAGAGAGAGAGAGCATTGGAAATCTTTTGAACAAAGTTGCCGAATCTTGTTAAATTCCAGGGTTGCATTTAAGAGAGAGATAAGTTTAAATGCGGCTCTAACTCGTCCATGTGTCGTGCATTGGTCAACCGATCATGGTCGGCACCCAATTTAAAACATATATACAAATTTTTGTGAAATTCTTTGCCGCACAAAGCACACGTAGTACTGTTGACCATGTGTTGCAAAAGACAGGTCAAGTGGTACATGTGCCATCTGAGAAAAAGTATGTACACTTTAAGTTTATAGAATCAATGTTAATTTAGGAATAGCTTTAAAGTTATTTTCAGATGTTAGGTATAAGTTTATAAAATCAATGTTTATTTACTGCAAACTTGTTATTTTCAAATACTCATAGAGAGAGAGAGAGAGAGAGAGAGAGAGAGAGAGAGAGAGAGAGAGAATTGGGATCAAAATAATATTTAACAATTGGGACCAAAATAGTGTCAGTCGATTAAAGGCAGGTCATGGAATAGATAGCCAACCAAAACATATCATTTACAAGAGGCTTTATAATAAGTGTGGTGTCATCTCAGATAGTGGACGTAAGCATGCAGCAGGTGACACTTCCAAATTCTTCAATTGCTCCTCAAAATCTGCCATGGTCTTCCTATCTTCCTTTGATGGCGTCATATAGGCAGCCGTCCATTCCTTAATCAAATTTGTGTGGATGGCAGTTTTACCCACCCACGGCACTTTGGTCATTTCTGCAAACTCAGCACAAAATAATGTAAACTTTTCAATCACCCAAGCCAAGCAGAAGACATCTGATGCCTTGCTCCATGGACAAGGGGACCTTACATCTGCGAGCTCAGGGGCTCTCCAGGGGCGTTGATCGTGCTCTGCTTTGTTGGCGATATTTGTGGGTTTGAACTCAATCCCATCCCTCAATGCAAGACCCCAGTCAATGATGCCTACCCGTGGCACCCCTTCTTTGGTGAAATCTATCATTATATTCCAGGGGTGGCAATCATTGTGGATGATCCCTTCAGCATGTGCAAAGGCCATGGTATTCACAAGGGCACAGATAAGCTCGGGAGCATGAAAAATCAAAGACTTGTATCGCTCCATTTCATGAGGAGCCACTTGTTTTTTCTTGTATCTGTTGCCTTTGTCTACAGCAAGCATGGAACTGAGGGTCCCCTTAGGAGGCGGAACACACTCCATTATATCTCCAAGACTTCCCCCATTAAAGAGGGGGAAGAGCAGTATCCATGGCTCCTTCCTTGTGTGCCCAATGGCGCGCACTATGCCCCTGTGGGTTAGGTCGATTGAAGCCTCCTGAGCAAAAGACTTCAATTGAGCCCTTCGGCTACCAAGGAATTGCTTTGCACAATAAGAAATGCCTTCTGGAAACCAGGAGACACCTTGAATATGGCATTTATGTACAACGCCGTACGATCCAGAGCCCATCTTCTTTTCTGTGATGATGGCCTCTGCAGGCAACCCAATTGTCATGCTGCAGTTAGTATTATGCATTGTGTGCTGCAAGTGGGTGCCTTTAGAGACCTCACGTGCACCAGATGATAAATCTTCTTGTTCATCAGCAGGCCGGTCCAGCTCTTTGCGAGCTCTCTTGCTCAGGATAGCTTGGGTGTCTATGGCCTTTGCACGCTTGGACCTCTCTTTCTCTACCTTCCATTTTGTGTGGAAGTGCTCCAGCTTGGATTCATTTGTTTCCGCTGGTCTGTTGTCACCTAGGTCAACAGCGCATCTAGGCATGTTGCCCACAATGCTAGTAACAAAATGCTTGATGGCTGCTCCATCAGCACCCTCATGGATATTTTTCACTGCGCGGACAACCTCACCTAATATTTGCTCAAATCGATTCCTATCAGACACAATACCCTCGATGTGATTAGGTGACAAGCAACTAATGAGGGTAACGAGTTTGATACGAATTGATTTCTTGATTTCAGGAGTAAGTGCAAGCGTCGCCATCAATCTGCACAATATAATTGACAAATAGTTGCAACATTTATAACCACAAAAAATGCTATTTGTAAGCTAACTAAGAGATTTCTACATCCAACACACTTATGACTCATGTCATGCAAACTAAATAATCACAGTCATCGTCAAAAACAAACACAAAACACAAGTTTACGACTTAACTTGACGTCAGCAGACCTAGTCAGTATACCGACCATCTGCAGATATCGCATTAAGATGAAAACTATGGCACAAGTTTAATGCTTTGACACATCATCAGCAGACCTAGTCAGTATACCGACCATCTGCAGATGACTATCAAACCAAATAACAAAAACAAACTTCACCACATAGCTTGGTGTCAGCAGACCTAGTCAGTAAACCGACCATCTGCAGATACCGTACTAAGTAGCAAAGCATCACACATGTCAAATGCTACGAGCGCACATCAGCAGACCTAGCCAGTAAACCGGCCATCTGCAGCAGCGGGCTCTCAAAGCATTTAACAAAAACAAAGCCGCATTGTAACTTGGTAACTGCAAACCTAGTCAGTAAACCGACCATTTGCAGATACCGTGCCACAACGAAAACTTCTACATAAGTTAAATATTAAGAGTGCACATCAGCAGACCTAGCCAATCGCTCGGCCATCTGCAGCGGGCCTCTTAACATTTAACGACACATGCACATGCATCACAAACAACGTTAAACTTAAGCGTATGCAAAAAATTAAATGACACCAACACTTTCAACTTAAAAATTACCTCAAATTGATCACACTAGCACCACTGACACCAAGTACAAGGAAGATTCTGTGAACAGTGACCCCCTGGACCACCCTTTTATACCACAATATAGCCCGCCGGGCCGGGAGTCGGGCCCGACGGGCTTCTGCGCGCCCGGCGGGCCCGGCGGTCCAGACTTGTAGCCCGGCGGGCCAATTGTGGGTTACCAGGTCATCCCACCCTCTAGGATTTGAGAACTGTGAATTTTGTGAACATTGAGATTTGTGAACAATAGCTGTGATCACAAGAAAAAAGGCTGTGATCACGTGAATATGAAATCCCTGCAGTGGGCTGATGATGATCAATGTACAAAAGACCAAAATCATGCTTGCCAAAACCATCAAAGGACCTCCTCCCTTAGTGTCTTACAAGAATCAATATTTGCTAGTAGCAGACACCTTTAAATACCCTCTTAAATACCTTGGTATTGAGCTACCTTCAAACCATAGATGGCACCAATGCACAATTCCTTGAATTGAGGTAGTCACAAGAGCATAATATGCATTTGAGAATGCAGGCAATGAAGTAGGAATCATAAAAAGTATATTTTTTATATTTTGGTCATGCCAAAGCTACTCTATGGCGTTGAGGTATGGAGTGGTAGCATCTTCACATCTACATGGAGCATATAAAGGATTCAAAAGAAGTTTCTTACACACTTCTTTAAGGTTAAACAACAAACCCCTACTACCCACTTCTCTTATTGGACTCCAACAATTTCCCCATTGAAGTCTCGAGGACACAAAGATAGGTAGACTATATTTTAAAGCTTCAAAAGTTACCTCATGGTGGCATGTTGCCATGGAAAGCTTGGGAAACAAGTTCCAGAACTCATAAGAGTAAGATACAAAGATAAAGGGAAACAAATGATGGTTTGCATGTTGGGATGCCTTGCACCTTCTTCGTGATGTGTCTGTTGATCCACTTGTCAATGAAGCTTTCCTTCACCGACAAAGCCTTACCAAATGGGAAACAAAATGTTGTTTTAGATATGCCCTCTATGCATAAATAATTGATCCTACCCACAAGCTTTCTTTCTTTTTAGAGTGAGGTTGTAGAACGACCCCATATGTGCGAAAGCTAGTACCACATTATATTATCCGCATCTAATTTAAAGGGTGTTTCAAAATGGTCGGGCTATTTTATGTCCTCTTTGAAAACTTCTTCACCCTATATTTTACATATCTTCCAAACATAAGGATCTACAAAGAAGAAGACATATGTAAAGGTCTTTATTATTTAACATTTTAATAGATAAAATGCCTACATGGAAGCTTTTGGAGAACTTTTGAATTTACCTATCATCTACACATTTAGATGGTTAATGTTTTCAAATAAACATGAGACTTTATTGACCCATATATTAACACTATTAAAATAAATGATTAGCCCGGCGTTCTACACTTTCATAAAAGGTACTAATGAGCATGCACACATTGTTCTCTTGGTGTACAGAGACATCGCAACACACTCTCTTGGAATGCCTAGCCTACAATACCATTCCCACATGTTTTCCTCACTTATTTGAGGAAAAACACAACATTTACTTTGTTTTCATAAAAGGGAAAAGCATTGCTTTGTGTGCCTTCATATCTCTCGCTCTCTTGGTTTTTGTCCTCATCTTTGCAGCATCCTCCTAGTTTGTGATTAATCTAAAACCATATGAATTTTTCTTGAATTTTCCTCTTTCCATTCAAACTGATTTTTGAGCCTCCCTTCAGGTAGCAAAAGGAGCCATTAGAGCTCTTAGATAGGAAGACATTTTCCACGACTCTAGCTAGTTTAGCAAGCAAAAAAAGCTGCAATACTAAAAAGCTTAGCAAGCAAAAAGCTGCAATATTGAAAACCTGTTACTAAAGATACAAACAAAAGCTATGCTAATAAAGAAAGTGTATGTAAAAAAGCTATAAGCAAAAGTTGATTATATTTTTGTAATGGTTGTAAAACTCATTAGTGCTAGCTAAAAACCTTTTTTTTAATAAATCAAAATAAGGACAACTTGATGGATTTTCATAACGAGAATGTGTATATACCAATTTTATGGCTAAACTATTCCTTGAAATAAGGGCTATGAAAACCCTTTGCCAATTTGTCTATTTGTTAACGTGATTGGGAAAATAACAAGAAGCCACCATTAGTTATAATAATAATTATTATATTTATCTTTAAGAACTAAGCGTATAATTCAAAAAACACGAAGAACTACACGAGGAAGACTGAAAGAAGGCGACCTGCAGGTCCTGCACTTCAACGTAGCAGAGCCGCAGGAGCTCTGTCGCCATAGCCCGGGCTCTACCCACTAGCTCAATCTATTCAGAACCCTAACCTCTGAATACAGGAGAAACGCCTTTCTGTGTAAATTGAAGCATGGCTCACGTCCCAGAAACCCTTCTGGGACGAGGATTTCCTGCGCATTTTTCTTTTCACACAGAAACTCTAAGTCAGAGCCCTGCAGTTGAAGCGTTTGGGCACAGTTCTGTTTTCTTTTCGTCTTCATTATCACCACATTCTTCTGCCAGTTCCAGGCTGCGATCAACATCTTTCCATAAGGGGAAATGCCTTTCAAGTCGAAGCTTCCCTGTTGAAGAAATATGGGTTTCCCATTTCGGAAAGGAGAAGCCCTTGTCTCTCCCTGCTGCACATGGCCGTGCATATGCATACGGTCGTGCATATGCACACGTCCGTACAACTGCTCAACCTAAGAGGGCATGGTCAGGCGTCTCATCCTCATCCAGGGAGTCTAATGGCTATGCTAGTAACCATGAAAGGGCTGGAAATGGGGCTTTTGCAAGTAGAAAGCTCTCCTCTAGCAATGATTGGGTAGAGCCTGATGCCTACAATGAGGCTAAGATCAAAGTGATTGGAGTTGGAGGAGGAGGCTCCAATGCCGTGAATCGAATGGTTGAGAGCGACATGCAAGGAGTTGAATTTTGGATTGTCAACACTGACATCCAAGCTATGAAGATGTCCCCATTGCCTCCGAACAACCATTTGCAAATAGGAGCACAGTTGACCAGGGGTCTTGGTGCAGGTGGCAAGCCAGAAATAGGTATGAATGCAGCAGAAGAGAGTAGAGCGTTGGTGGAGCAAGCTGTCAGTGGTGCGGACATGGTCTTTGTCACGGTTTGCCCTAAACAACTTTCTGTGTGAAATAAGTGGGCTGCTTTTCAAATTTCATTCATGTGTTATGTGACATGTCATCTTGCAAAGGCCAGTTCTTGTATGGAAGTGCATTGCTTCCACCCAAAAGCCGACAGCTTGTATGGTGGGGACTCGCTTCTCCAGGATGTGCCTGTTATGAGGGACTTGCGTTAGCATCTAAAGACCAATAAACAGTTTGTTGCCGGCTAACATCTAGATGTCATTTGATAGATGTGGTCATATGTGTTGTGGATTGGAAGGAGGAAACCTCTATCGCACATCAATACAAGGTTTTATGAAATGCGTGCCTGTCAGCAGGGCCCCGTTGTGGTCGCTTGCCAGGGATGGACAAGCAATCAACCATCCCAAGGGCGAGCAAGGTTCTGTGACCAGTCTAACTTTTGAAGATATCTTTTTATGCACAAATGTGCACCTAATTCTGAGTGCTGAATGACGGCACGAGTAGGGACCTACTATGTAAGCCCTTATTAACTAATTTCATGAACAACTTGACTAAGCTGTTTGATGGAAATCCTGTGCCGAAACTGAACAGATTGCCTGATCTGTAAACTCTTACATGTCCAAGAAGTAGCCTTTTTTTGTGGAGGACCTGCATAAGTTTTGATTCTCTAAGGGATATAATTCACTGTGCAGGCAGGCATGGGTGGTGGAACCGGTAGTGGAGCAGCACCTGTCATTGCTGGAGTTGCGAAGTCTCTTGGAATTTTGACAGTCGGGATTGTCACCACCCCTTTCTCTTTTGAAGGGCGTAGGAGAGCACTTCAGGCACAGGAAGGGATATCGGCTTTAAGATTTAATGTTGACACACTGATTACCATACCCAACGACAAACTGTTAACTGCTGTTTCACAGTCTACACCTGTCACAGAAGCCTTCAACCTTGCGGATGATATTCTTCGTCAAGGTGTCAAAGGCATATCAGACATTATCACGGTGTGTTGTTTTGGGTGCTGGCTGAACCTTTGTCTAGAAATCATGAAACTGGTGTTTTTTTTTTTGGTGGGTCGTTTTGAGGGTGGACGTCATTGAACTTGATTCCTGTGCAGGTGCCTGGCCTTGTCAATGTTGATTTTGCTGATGTACGAGCAATCATGTCTGATGCTGGGTCATCTCTAATGGGAATCGGGACTGCTAGTGGTTAGTCATTCTCAGCCTTTCATGCCAAATAGACCCGGAACTCAAGATGTTCCTTGAAGACTTCGCTTTGCGTAAAAGACACTCTCATCTGATTGCAAAAGGACTCCAAGCAAAAACAGGAACTAGGGGTTGAGGACTCTCCGTGTGGCTGGCCACTCTAGAGGGAGACAATAAGTCTTGCCAGGGTGGCCTCAAGAGCCATGCCATCTGTTTCTGATGCTGGGTCATCTATGATGGGAATCGAGACTGCAACAAGTCGTCACCCTTTCATGGAAAATAGACTCCGAACTCAAGTGTTCCTCAAAGACTTAACTTTTGCAAAGGACTCCAAATAAAATCAGGAACTAGGGGGAGAGGGATTTTTCTGTGTTTGGCCACTCTAGTGGGACGCTACATCATGTCAGGGGGCTCTTAAGAGCCATTTGATGTGCTACTGTGTACTGAACTGAAGGCAGGGCCAATTACATACTTAGCTTTGTCAGGAGAGCAAGGGTCATGGGATTGCTACTTTACTTTTAGCAAGCATTCGTAGGATTTGCACTCATTGATGCAAAAGGCTGGCCAACTTGTGTTAGTTGGACAAGGTTTTTTTCATGTAAATAGGCCTGTCCATCCCCCATTCAAGCATCTCATCTCTGAGTTTGGAGGTTGGATCCCAGGCATCAGTAGGAGCATCTAGGACCAAAACTAACACTCCACTTCCTAGAAGACAAAGGGAAATGGGGATTCTAGAGAATTCCAGGAGCTAGGCTGGTTTGATGAGGATTCAGATGGGGCAGGAAGACTAACAAATGGATAATTTGGGTACCGTTGGTCAAAGTTAACAAGGAAGGTAGGAAATTGTTATGTTCTAGGACCAAAACTAACACTCCAATTCCTAGAAGACAAAGGGAAATGAGGATTCTAGAGAATTCCAGGAGCTAGGCTGTTTTGATGAGGATTCAGATGGGGCAGGAAGACTAACAAATGGATAATTTGGGTACCGTTGGTCAAAGTTAACAAGGAAGGTAGGAAATTGTTATGTACACGAGGCTAACTTGAGGGTTAGATTGACGAATGTGAGAGTAAGCAAGTTGGTTATAGTGGCTAAGGCTCATAAGTTAATAATCCCATAAGTTATCGCTCATTATAACTCATAAGTGATTATGTAAATGGGATGAGCCTTTAGAGTGAATTATTGTAAAGGATAGTCTAAACTTAGACCATGGATGCAATTTACTCCTGATTGTTCATCCTTGACAGAGAGTCTATCGATGGCCCCTTGAGAAAAGTCTTGGTGGTATGGGATGCTAGGGCTGACTACTGTGAGTGTATATGAACAAAGCCGTAGCCCCTATGTTCATGGAGATCTTGTGTGTATGGGATCTATGGTTGGGTAGTGAGCTGGGTTGTGAAACCTTAATCTAGATACTGTTCTTGTGTTTGTCCTATGTTTTGTAGATCTTGGAAGGATTATGTTGTGGGAATCCCCTTACAGTGACGTAAGAAAGTCGAGGTCAAAGATTTATTGTAGATATCTCAATTTCATAATATAAGCAAAATACACCAAAAGGTGGGGGCACTTTTATGCTAAATATTAATAGTGATGAATGTGTGAATAAACAGGTGCTAGGTGGTTGTGTAAAGTGGCACCTAATAACTTAGTATTCTAGGCTTGAATAAAGCGGTTCTAGTGTGTGTGAACAATAGCTAGTGTGTGGGAACAACCTTTAAGAGGATCTTATGAAAGCAATGATGTATGTAGGTGACACCTCTTAGGGACACTTGGCATCATGGTTTGACATGTGGCATATGTGGTGGCAGCATACCCTGCCAGCTCTCCTTCTTTGCCTATTGTCCCACCACTTTGTGCGCACTGACCATCCACCATCACAGCCCTGGAACCTAATGCGACTGCCGCGCAGAGCTTGCCACCGCTTGTTTGCGCCACCATTGGCGGCAGAGGAGCTAGTGGCCAACAAACCACCACTGTGTAGCCATAGGGGCGGTGCTGTCACCTTGCCGGCTGCAATAGTACGGATAGAACCACCAACTTCGGCGGCTCTACTACCGAGTCAACCACTACCATTGGAATTTCTACCTAGCACCGGCGGCGCTTAGCCCACTTTTGCCACCACACATGTCATTACCTGGTTACTAATCTTCGGATTAGTGGGGCTAATCCACCAAGGTTAGGGGGCTTTGGGATTAGGAGGTTGTAGGCCGATGTTGGGTCTAAGGCTCAAATCTAATAATACTTGGGTAAAGGCTATTTATGGCACTTGGCTATTTATAGCATCAATGAGACCACTATATAAGCGAGGCCCTGGGTTATTATTCATCAGGAGTTAGTTGTGCGGTGCACTCTGATAGGTGTTTGCTTGGACCAGAGTTTCTACTCCTACCAAAACAAACATGGTAAAGCACAAATAGTCTTGTTGAGGGTCCCTGTGGGTAGGCACTGGCGGTATGGGCTGACTGGCATGTATCTATGGATTGGAGCCTTAGCCCCAGGCTCGGGGGTGGATCGAAGTACAGATCCTATGGTTGGGTGGTGAGCTAGCCTGCACCCTTTATGTTTGGTTAACCCTAATCTTGTGTTGGATTGTGTTTAGATGATTCTTGGCAAGACAGGTCTTGAGGGCTTGTTACAACACACCCCGAAGAGGCGGTTTGACTTTTGCGCTACCGATTGTCGGTGTTGCTGATTCTTCCGTCCTTGCCTTTGCACTCCGTGGTCCGTGTTCCTCAGTAGCTTCACTTCGCCATCATCATCAGCTACTCGAGATCTTGTTCATTGCTCACAAAACTTTGAGGTGAAATCAGTCCTAATCTTTTATAGGCTCTGCAACAACTCCGTGAATTGGCTGACCTGCTATATCGGCCAGCCAAAAAGCACAAACCCAAATATATGTGTAGCCGACTTTGTAACTATTTGGCCCTCCTAGCTCTATTTCACATGATGAAACCCATGCCCGGACACCAGGCAAGTGGAAGAAGACATGGGGACAGGGTCCATAAGGTTTGATTAAGAAAAAGCACCATTCTTCGTCAAAAAGCAAGAAAAAGCAAAAGGTCTAACAGGGTTGACCGCGAGCCAATGTTAGCATTATTCATCTCGTGGTAGTGTGCCCAAGCTATGTATCAGGGGTGCCCAGATTTATCCCAGGCAGCACCATATTTTTCCCTCATGTTTATGCCCTTGGTTGTAGGGTTGGCCACCCATTTTTCACATGTTTATTTTAGCTAGTCGTGAGTCTTTTCTGGAGCAAGTTGGCCAGCTTATTTTGGGGCTATATAAGGCTTGCCTCCTTCTCATTTGTACTCACCTTGACAGGGGCTTCCAAGCCCGGGTCCTCCCTTATGGGAGTAGTTGTTCATCATGCCCTCACCTACAGGGACCACCCCTTGCACAGGGCTGTTTGTATCATTGCTTCTTCATCGTTATGTAGATTCATTTCTTTCGCTCTGTGCCTATGTCTCATGCTTTCCGTTGCGCACTCTGACATGGTATCAGAGCACCAGGTTGAGGCTCTTCTATAGAAGGTGTTCTGGTGTTTTTATGAGAGAAGGATTTCTGTGTTTTTTGATACTGCTGTTTGCAGAGGAGGAGGGAACATTTTGGCCTTGTCTGGGGTGGCTGGAGGAGGTACAGGGCAGCCCCACTGGCTCCGTTTTCTGCAGGTCTGGGGCGGCCACAGGAGGTTCCCTTATGGCTGCATTTTCTGCCCTTGTGAGCCGGTGAAGGGCAGCCACCAATGGCAGCGTTTTGCAGGTCTCGGGCGGCCAGAGGAGGAACCGTGATGGCTGCACTTTCTGCAGATCTGGGGCGGCCAGAGGAGGTACTGACATGATGGCTGCGTTTTCCTCTACCACCCTCTCTTCTTTTTGGTACACGAGCTGCTTGCTGGTTACATCAGCGTTTTCTGTTACACTATCTCATCTGCATTTTTTGGAGGCAGTGGAGGCAGGTGTTCTTTTCCAGGAATGGTGCCTTCCCACATGGCTTTGAGCCCTTGCTCGGCTAATCTTTGCTTTGTCAGGGTTTTTCTGACTCATGGGTGCACACTTGGATTCAGATCCTCGAGGTGTGTGTGGAAGACAGTTAGTCCTTTCTCGGTGGAAGAGGGGTCTATGAGTTTGTGCCAGTTCAGCCTTGTTTTGCTGGTATACAGATGTTTTCTTTCAGGTTCTCAGGTTGTTCACCTCGAGAGGGGGATGTGGTTACTTGGCAACATGTGCCACTCCTATTCCCTAGGCAGTTGGCCTTCTGGATTACAGGGTACAGGCACATGAGTTTTCATCCCTAGGATAAGCATTGATTTGGGAGCTTGGTGTACAGGTTGATATCAGCATTCATGCTGCAGAGGCAGGCTAGGTCATTTGGTGACGAGAGTTGTTGTCGAGGTTCACAGGTACTTGCTCAATTGCAGGATGGGAATAGGATGCATGGCAGGTGTACAAGCTCATTGGATACAAATAGGTACCAGTGGAGCAGTAGTTTGAAGTAGATGATCGACATCAGATTGTGCTTTGGGATGATGAGTTGTGGATGGTTGGTTCCACATGGACATGTGACTGGTTGGTTGGGAGCTTGCCAACTGGGGTTGTCAGGTTTTGGCAAGAGAGCTTTCTTGAGCTCAGTGCAATAGTTAACACCAAAGAGCTCAGGGGGGTGTTGCTATGTAACTGGGTGACTCATGGGGGGGTGTGAGTAGTAGTCCTATCACACGATGGCGAGGTTGTGGATACAGGTGTTAAAGCTCAGGTGCCGACAGGATTGCCAGCTACAATGCTAGAGTTATGTTTTTTACACTTGGAGTGTTAGCAAGACACAAAGGCATTCTTGGACCTAGGGATACATGGAGATCCAGAAACCTAGTATCTGGAGATTGGTGCTCAACAAGCTCAGAGTTGGAGGCTTGAGTACCAGGGCTGATGTAGACATTGTGGGCCTCTAGAGTGTCTAGAGGTGGTGCGAGCAGGTCTAGGAGACAGTTTGGCGGTGTTCTCTAAGGAAGCATAAATTTTTTTCTTCTTGGAGGTAGAGTGTCAAATGACATCCTTTCTTGGACTGAAGAGGGAGCACATTGTGTGGACAGGTGTGACACATATTGGGTTGGAGATATGGACATCTGGTGGTTCATTTTTTGGATTTTGCTTGACTTCTGGATCGGGAGCAGTTTCTTGGAGTAAGTGGCAGAGGTAGGAGCAGATTGACTTCTCGACTTGCTTTGGAGGTTTCCTTTTCCAGCTCCTTAGACCGGTTTCACTCCTAGGATCTGAGAGGGGGTGTTAGCATTATTCGTCTCTTGGTAGTGTGTCCAAGTTATGTATCAGGGGTGCCCAGATTTATCCCGGGCAGCACCATATTTTTCCCTCATGTTCAGGCCCTTGGTTGTAGGGTTGGCCACCCGTTTTTCACATGGTTATTTTAGCTAGTCGTGAGTCTTTTATGGAGCAAGTCGGCTAGCTTATTTTGGGGCTATATAAGGCTTGCCTCCTTCTCATTTGTACTCACCTTGACAGGGGCTTCCAGGCCCGGGTCCTCCCTTATGGGAGTAGTTGTTCATCATGCCCTCACCTACGGGGACCACCCCTTGCACAGGGTTGTTTGTAGCATTGCTTCTTCATCATTGCGCAGTGGCGGGAGGAGATCGACTTCTCGACTTGCTTTGGAGGTTTCCTTTTCCAGCACCTTGGACCGGTTTCACTCCCAAGATTTGAGAGGGGGTGTTAGCATTATTCATCTCCTAGTAGTGTGCCCAAGTTATGTATCAGGGGTGCCCAGATTTATCCCAAGCAACACTATATTTTTCCCTCATGTTCAGGCCCTTGGCTGTAGGGTTGGCCACCCATTTTTCACATGTTTATTTTAGCTAGTCGTGAGTCTTTTTTGGAGCAAGTCGGCCAGCTTATTTTGGGGCTATATAAGGCTTGTGTCCTCCTCATTTGTACTCACCTTGACAGGGGCTTCCAGGCCTGGGTCCTCCCTTATGGGAGTAGTTGTTCATCATGCCCTCACCTACGGGGACCATCCCTTGCACAGGGTTGTTTGTATCATTGCTTCTTCATCATTATGCAGATTCATTTCTTTCTCTCTGTGCCTATGTCTCACGCTTTCTGCTGCGCACTCTGACAGCCAAGGGCACCATTAGAAAGAGAAGAGTGAGTTGGACCAAAAAGCTAAAAGTTGCTTTTTCAAAAAGCAGCTCCAGGGCCAAAAAGCAAGGCCTTGAAGCTAGAAAAACAAAACAAGAACTTTTGACTAAAGTTCAGTAGTATGTTACTATTAAAAAGACCAAAAGCAAAGTAAAAGGCAAAAGCATCACTTTTTGGCAAAAAGCAAGGCTTCCCCAAGTATAAAAGAAGCATGAGCCTCTCTTGAACATCAAGTTGAAGAAGAATCTCTTCATTGCATTGCCATCTTCGTTGAAGCGTGGAGATCATCTTCTCCATCATCATCTACTTGATCATGAACCAAATCATGGAATTTTTCATTGTTGCCTGTTGATTCAGAGTGCCTCCATCAACTACTGTGCCACGTCATCACCTGTCCGTACGACTGTACGTATATGTACAACCGTATGGAACTGTACGGATTGAAAATTTAGAAACCCAAAAACTGCTCCAAAAATTGCTTTTTCCATTCAAACAAGTTTTATATTAGTTTTCTTGCCAGAAAGAGCTTTTCCATGGTTTTCTTCATCGACAAAGCTGTAGGAGTTGTGGAGATTACTCATGGGATGAGCGAGTGATTCTTGGACTTGGATTTGGACTTGGACTTGGACTTGGACTTGGATCGGAACTTGGACTTGGATTTGGACTTGAACTTGGACTTGGACTTGGACTTGGACTTGGATCTGGACTTAGATTTGAACATTGGATTGGAACTTGAACTTGGAATTTGGATTTGGATTCATTGGACTTGGATTCATAGTCCTAGATGTATTACTGGAAGTATTTGTATCACTGTCGTGTGACGTGTCTTTGTCCTTCTTCTGAGATGAAGACTTGTCCTTGGTCTTGTCCTTCTTCTCAAATAAACAATCCTTGGACATATGTCCTCTCTTTCCACATGAGAAGCAACGACTTCACCTTTTTTCTGAATTGAAGTAAGTGCCTGATTAGAACTCTTGAGAGACACCTTGATCTTACCCCGAGAAGTGAGGACGGACTTTTCTTCCAAGAGAAGGGAGCTAAGGTCATCAAAATCCAATGGAGTGGTTGTGACCTGGCACCTCAAAGCTCGAGAAACCGCATCATACTCCGGGGGAAGCTTGGTGAGGATAAGTGCAGCCAGCTGGGCGGAGGACAAAGCAGAACCCATTGCCAGTTGGTCATGGATAACCTTGGCCTTCACGACGAAGGACTGCATAGAACTGCCAGCAGGAAATAACAGACCGTAGAGTTGCCCTTGCACAGTAACTGCCCGCATCGATGAATCTCGAGCAAAGAGAGAATTCATCCTCTTGATCCCTGGTCCACCTCCTCGAGTTGGAGTTGTGAGGACGCTCGGGCTTCTTCTCATTGCCCCAAACAATCTCCCACAAACCCTTGTGGATGAACTAGATCTGCATATTCAGCTTCCAATGGGCATAGCTGGTTTCGTCTAACTTGTCATCCTTGTTCGTATAGGGGGGAGCCATATCCACAGCAACAAAGTACACAAATCTCAGCACTCCAAGACTCCTCTCGAGCACTTTCCAACGAAGCGAGGCACCATGACCAATCAACCCCCTCTCAAATCTGAGAGAGAAAGAGACTGGGCAGCAGCAAAACAGTCCACCAAAACTCACCAGAAACACCCAACCAGAGGAAGGGGAAGCCAGGAAAGAAACAGAGATGTCGGGGCAGCTTGTAGTTTGTCAGGATGCACCACACGCGAAGAAACACCTTCCACTGCAGTCCATGCTGTAAAAACAGCCTTCAGATCTCACAAAACTGCTGTAAATGCATTTAGAAGCAAAAACGCAGCCAATAGAAGCTTGCAATTGATGCTTGGTAACCAAGCACAGGAGCAAGGCAGCCTGAAGAGGAAAACGCAGATGTGAGAAGCCTCCAGAAGAAAGAAAACACAGCTATGATGAGAAAACACAGCCACTGTTTTGATCTCCAGAAAATGCAGCCACTGTTTTGATCTCCAGAAAACGCAGCCACTGTTGTGAACTCCAGAAAATGCAGCTAGAGGGAAGGATCAAACTCGCAATGTAGAAGGCAGTGAGGTACCTAAGCGATTGATACCATGTTGGAGTATGTGCGAGCGGAAGCGTAGACAAAACAAGAGAGAGAAGGAGCAAAGGAGATAGAGAGGTTGTGGACAAGATCACCTTTTATAACAGCATGAACCTTTACAATGGCAATAGCCAACAAGGAATGTGTTAACACTATGCTTGGATTGGACTGACAACAAGTGAATATGAGAAGCCCCTTTTATAGTGAAGTGAGGGAGCTGGCCGACTGCTCACGACTTCCTAAAATAGGAGAAAATAGATAAAATTCCATAAAATAGGGAATGCCCAAATACACTGAGATGCACAAATTCTAACAGCTTTGATTGCTAATCTGGAACTGCCAAGGCGGAGGTTGTATTCGAGTAGAAGCTAGGGAGTAAACTCACAATGATGATTGATGAACTGTGTGGAGAAGGGGTTGGTCATGTATCTATATAGATCTGTATACGCGGGGCGGCCATGACATGACCACGTAAGTTGTGTCCTCTTGGTTGGGACAAATTTTTTTATATGTACACCTGCACCTACTCTGGGGCGCTGATGACGTGAGTAGGGATGTCGTAGCACCTAGTCCATGCTATGCATGATGAAGTTGATGATCTTATACTTCATGATTGGACAATCTTTGAGGTAAAGTTCGCACTTTTTGTATTCTTGTCTTTTACTTGTTTTGTTTTAGTGAATTAGTCACTTAAAGATTGTTTTTGCTAATTAGTTATTAAATTGTTAGAAATTCTTTTGTTGTGGTTCAATAAAGAATTTGTTTGTGTGCATGTGGGCGTGTGTGATTTAGCTATGTATTTGTCTATTTTTGCAAGTTATTATTACTATTATTATTATTTTTTCTCGGGTGTCTCTATTTTATTTTATTTTATTTTATTATTATTATTTTTTAAAATTTTGATTGTTTTTGGTGATTCTCTTCTTTCTTTTAAAATGATTTTTAAGTTCAGATTCATTTGGCCTTATGACGGTATTGTCTGGACATTACACACTAGGGCCTCTGTTGTGGGTGTGCCTGCCCATTAGGTATTTCTTCATTTTTCCCCTATTTTTTTCCCATGTATTTTCCCCCTGTTTTTTGAGGTCGTGGGGCAAGAGTATGCTGGTCGACTGTGATGACCTGGCCGACTGTTGTTTTTGGGTCGTGAGCAGTTGGGACTGCTGTCGGCCTGTTTTGGGCTGGCCGACCAGCAGCCTTGGACCATATATATAGTGGGCTTGGCCCCCACACCTCATGTATTGGGTATGTGTACCGGATCTTGTATATAGATCTGAGTTCATACAGCTTCTCTCTCTCTCTCTTCTGCGTTTGCTCTTCTCAACACAGTTCAACGTTTTCTAGGCTGGTGGTTCTCTCTTGCGTTTGCTCATCTTCATTGTATGTTGTGCTCTCAGCAGTTTGTCTCATCTCCGCCACGTATTCCGACATGGTATTAGAGTCCCAGGTGGCTTGAAGGTTGGAGACATTGGAGAGCTTGCCGGAGATTTGAAGAGCTTGCGGGGATGCTGGTTTTTTGGTGCTGATTGGAGATCTCTTGGGCTGTTCGAGACTTGGAGATTGGGTAGAAGGCGGCCATCACCGTTGGACAGCCACCTTGCATATTAGTTGTAGCCTCTTTTTCATTTTTTTTCCCACCCTCCATCCCTTCACAAGACTAAAGTAACCCCCTCGAGATGGCAGACTTGCTTAAGATGGTTGAGAAGCACGTGAAGATCCCTACTCTCCCCACATTCCCGGTGGATCGGCAGTTGGACGGGACCAACTATGGCATCTGGAAGGTTATGATGGAGTCTGTATTGGAGTCTTGTGACTTGGCTGATTTCATTATTGTTGGTGTTCCACGGCCAGAGTTGGAGGACGGAGAGTTGTTACCCTCTACTCGGAAAGAATGAGAGGCTCAGGCACAGTTGTGGGATCGTGTCAATGCCTGCGTGCGTTCTTTCATCTTCCTTAATTGCACACCACAAGTGATTAATCATATCAAACATATGACGCTGGACAGAGAGATTTGGCAACATTTGGCTTCTTTGTATAACAGGGTATCACCCATGAAGCGGATTTCTTTGGAAGTGCAGATGTGGGTGATGGATCCTGCAAAATCTTCGACGATGCGGGAGCACATCAACAAGTTGCAGGCTCTTCAGCAGGAGGTTCTTCAGGTTGGGAAGCAGATATCTTCAGAGGACATGGCCATCACTTTGCTGTCTCATCTGACTTCTCAGTACTCAGCTTTCTACTCCTCTTTGATCACCAATGGCAGGCTCAGACCATCACTTGGGAGGAGCTTGTGCCTATGGTCTTGGACCAGGAAAGGCATTTTTCGAACCCTCCACAAGACGGAGGTTCTAAGGTCTTGACTGGCCAACGGTCGCAAGGCTGCAGTAAGGGCAAAGGGAAGTTTTCACAAGAGAAGTCTTACGAGCAGGAGCCCGACGTGGATCGTGACGCCTTGAAGGCAAAGAGGATCTGTAACAATTGTGGTGAGAAAGGCGGCTATTGGAGAAAATGTGCTAAGCGGAGCATCGAGTAGGTTGCAGATTCCTCAGCAGTAACCGTGAAGACTCCAGCTTTTGTGCACTTGGAGATTATGGATAGCGGCGTTTCATCTTCTTCAAGTAGGGAGGCGGTTGGAATCACCGCTAGGGATACTCAGGATTGGATTCTAGACAGTGGTGCGTCTAGGCACATGACTCCTTCTCGAGAGTTATTACAAGATCTTCAAAGGCACGCAGGTTACATCCGGATTGGTGACGGGTCCACTATCCCTATTCACAGTGAGCGCAGGTTAGAGATCGTTCCTGATGGCAGAGGGGGGAAGCATTCCTCCCAGGTTCTTTTTGTTCCATCTCTTGGTTTTCATATGTTGTCAGTGCATGAGGTTTGCAAGATTGGTGTATGGGTGGAGTTTGAGGAGCATTTTGTTGCTCTTCGGGACAAAGCGACAAGCCAAGTTATATGGGAAGGTGGAGTGGAGAATGGGATTTACAAACTCTCAACACTCTCTCTTTCAGGTTCTTAGTTAGGTGATGTGTGGCAGTTTCGTCATGACCACTTGAATGTGGATACGCTGCAGTGGCAGGCTTGCCAAATGATGGCAGCAAGCAGGAACACTCCAGTTCTTGCATTCGTTAGACAGAGGAGCCTTTACAGGTGAACTATGCTCTAATGTCTCGTATCAGTCGGGACAAAGAGCCTCCTGCAGTTGAGGAAGCTCTTTCCCACGGGACTTGTAGGAAAGCCAAGCATGTGGCATATGGTGACTTGTAGGTGGAGGTGGATGTTGAGCAGCCTCCAGGCTTTGAGGTTCCGGGTTCAGAGGGGGTGGTTTACAAGTTTCGGAAGGCCTTGAATGGTCTTCAGCAGGTCCCAGGACTTGGCATACCAAAGTTACAGTTGATGATCCTTATGAGCATGTCAATGCCTCTTTGTATCGTTGTATCGGAAGCAGTTTGGTTCATTGATTTGGTTGCTGAACACAAGATTGAACTTCAGCTTCCCGGTGGGGTTGTTGAGCTCATTTTTGCAGACGCCTTCGAAGACTCATTGGGACGTAGGATTGCGGATCTTACGGTTTCTGCAGCGTAACAAAGGATCTTGGACTCTTCTATCATACTAGAGGAGGAACGACGGATGGAGTCAGACTCCATGCTTGGAGTGACTCAGACTGGGAGGAGATCCAGACACGAGGAGATTTACATTAGGCTATGGTTTTACCCTCGGCTCAGGAGCTATTTCATGGAGCAGCAAGAGGCAGCCAACTTTTGCCTTGTAGTCTAAAGAGGCAGAGTACCGGGCTGCTTGTGGTGCGGCTTGCCAGGTGGTGCGGTTGTAGAGGTTACTTGGCGGGATTGGATTTCCATTGGCGGAACCCATGGACATCCATAGTCACTTTGTTCGTGATAAGTTTTTTGCTGATGACATCTTGCTAGAGTTTTGTTCAATGGAGGACAATGTGGCTGACCTCTTCACGAAGTCTCTACCTCAGGCGATGCTCCGGTAGCACTCCAGCTCACTGGGGTTGGTTCCACATCTAGGTGCTGACGGGGTGTGTTAGCAGTCATCTCTTGTCTGTACTTTACACACTAGGGTCTCTGTTGTGGGTGTGCCCGCCCATTAGGTGTTTCTCCGAAAAAGCTAAACAACCAAATATTTTGAGATGTACCTGAGGCTTGAGTCCATGAAAGGCTCCATATGGGGTGATGCCTGGTGTCTTGCTACGTTGTGCTCTTAGTAGTTTGTTTCATATCCGTTGCGTATTCCGATAGGTATATATATGTCATAAGTCGGTGCCACCATCCACGGTGTAGACTGAGCCCATAAAGATGAACTAGAGACAGGTTTTCCACCTCCCATGGCTATCCGGTCTCATATTAGGCCCTATTCGGGCCCTCTAATGTGAGGAGAGGGTGTGCAAGAGTAAAGCCTACCTACTTCACGTGTGGACCATTGTGAGATAACGATTGAGTTTAGTATGTATCCTATTTGGCAATGTGCCAAATCTAATCCAAGCCGTCTCTAAATCATTTGGCTTCCTGGGCCATCTCCTCGTGTGAATATGGGGATGCTGGGCACTCAGGCTGCCCAACCATGACTACTCATAATGGGAGCCGTACAAACATGAGCTAGCCGGTGCCTGAACAATACAATATGAGGGTGGAGCATTGATATGTCCCTCTCCCCCAAGTTTTGATTTTCCCCAACTTTCCATGTTATCTCTTCCAAATCTATCCCAAGTTTCTCTTCTTTTTTTCAAACCTTATTCATCATTTTTATATACATCTGCTATGGAATGTTAAAGATGCGCCGTTCCCTGGCTGTTTCCATTTCCTAGTTTTAGGCTGTTTCTGTTGCAAAGACATCATATGTTTCCGTTTCATGCAATTATGGCTAAACTACATAAAGTTTGTCACTTTTGCTTTTATAGAAGCAGGGGACTACATGCAGCTATAGATAAGATCAGTTGGCCACTTGCAGGTTTCAGTTATGGGCAGCTACGATGTAAATAAGATGAGTAATTAATGTTGCAACTTTCATGTGATGGCTTTGTTGTGTTGACAGAGAGTCTATGGTTTGTTTTTTTTTTGGCAGGGAAGTTCAGGGCAAGAGATGCAGCAATGAATGCAATCCAATCACCTCTTCTTGACGTTGGCATTGAGCGTGCTACGGGCATTGTCTGGAATATCACTGGAGGCACTGACTTGACACTGTTGGAGGTGAGCTTTCCCTGAATTTCAGCCTTCAGAAATTGGTCTTATCCCCCAAAAAATCATATGAGGACATTGATTTGGTAGTTTCAAGCTGGGCAACAAATGCCCCATCTGTTAGCCATGCAGTATCAAAGGAATCCAATTTTGGCTGAGGGGTGTGAGTTTTTTTTTTTTTTCCAGAAAGAGACTTCTATTAAGTATGAGAAAAACATACAACAATCACAGCTATAAGCCGGGAAAGAATAGAATCACCCCAATATGTAAGGTGATTTCAACCACTGAGGAGCATCATGATGCCATGTAAGACCTATGGTACTAGAGGAAAAGAAGATGCCGTGGTCCCACTCCCGCATAAACATCATGTGCTTCGCTTGCGCAGAACAAGAGGGCCCCTGAATGCGAGGATAGTCTTCGCGAAAGGTCCCAGAAAGCCACTCATGCGGAATAGCTGCATCAAAATAATGCGAGAGCCCCTAAGATGCTGAATGGATGCAGCTCTCCGATCCTCTGGAAGACTCTTAAAGGTCTTCCAAGCAAGAACTGTGTGCACATCTCTCCTATCTTGACCACTGCATGTAATGAGATGCACCAAGTGGCCGACCAACCTCATCCCTAATGAGCTCGTTCCACATAATAGGTTGTCGGTTAGCCTCATCCAAAGACCTAGGAGGCCTTTGTCGCAAAAAAGACCTCATGCTTCTCCATGCTCTGACAATGGCTGCAATAAGAGGGGAAGATGGTGCCCTAAAATCAGCCTTTGTGAACAAAAAACGTATGCTGGGCATCGAGTCTCTCCCGACCTTGGGTGTACATCCGGAAATCTGAGACAAGAAAAAATCCTTCCAAGGCTCAGTGCCTGGTAGGAACTTTGACCACAAGTTTGCAAAGCAACGCCTTGCATTGAACATCCGGATCGATAATATTCAAGCCTCCCTCTTGTTTGGGCTGAATAACTGTGAGCCAAGCTACCCTGGCACGAGTGTCTGAGGTGCCATCCAAACCCGACCAAAGAAAATTGCGGATCAATCTCCGCAATTGGCCAATGCACGCACGAGAGAAGCACCAACAAGAGGCAATAAACCAAGCTGAGGCAAGCAATACCTGATTAGCCACCAAAGCTTTGGAAGCTAAATCTAATCTCCTGGAGCTCCAATGGAGGAGCTTCTTCTGGATACTCATAAGTACTGGAGAAAACTGCTGTGTAGGAGAAATATCAATCCCAACTTGGCATCCCATATATCTAGCAGTACATCCTCTGCTGATCCAAGTAAAACCAAGCTCTGCACCCCAAGCACTCTCGGTGAATCACTAACCCAAAAACCAACAGATTTGTGCTAATTAATGAGTGTCCCTGCTGCCAAACAGAACTTCTCTAGTGCTACCCGGAAGGAACATAAGCATATATGTGAAGCCTCCAAGAACATGGCTGTGTCATCAGCTAACTCAGAGTCAACCAATTCCTCTTGACTACGAAGAGGCAACCTCAATCTCGAAATACCAACAGTGGAGCAAAGAAAGATGCTCATGGCCTCTGCAACTATGATATATAATAATGGGGCTAAAGAGCAGCCCTGCCAATAAGATAAATAAGTCCCTCAGTGAGAGAAGAAGGCATAGAACCCGTGTCCCACATCTCATGCAGAGCCGATGTGATCTCAGTCCCAATCTCATGCCAAAAAGTAATGAAAAAAACAGGGGAGAAGCCATCCTCCCTTGGACACTTACCACAAGGTAAGGCATGAAGAGCATGACTGAACTCCTGCATAGAGAAAGGGGCATCCAGAGCGGCACACATCTCCTCAGTGATCAAATGTGGCAATGCATTCCAAACCTTCCTCTGTGCCCTATGTCTCAAATCGCAGTGCGGCTCAGGCTTCAGTACTAAGAAGCTGGCGATAGAAATCAGTGGCAATCTGTCTAACCATAAGAGGATCTGTGTGAAGAGTGCCATGTGAATCCTGCAATTGCCTGACACTATCTCTGGCATGAGATGGGCCGTGAGTAGCAAAGAAATGTTTGTTACATCTGTCACCCATCTGTATCCAAAAGGATTCTTGGGCATGGAAACGGTACTCCACGCGTTGCTCAAGAGAGTGATGAAGTTTTGCCCTAACAATACATAAAGAATCTGCAACCCATTGAGCACGAGGATGTTTCTCGTGCTCTTTCTGCAAGGCAGCCAATCTACGTCTAATAGCCCTTTCTAAATCCAAGGCCTCTTGCCTCTTAGACAGGGCACATGTGTGATAAAAGTCACTAATATCACAGAGAGTAGAGGCCAGACTTTGAGAGGCCTATAATAAATCATGAGATTTCCAAATATCAAGCATACGACGCGATAGCTCTACATATGAAAACAAATGATCAGGGATGCGTACATGGGGTGCTGATCCATGGCAATTCGGATCTCTAATACATAAAACCACTGGGCAATGATCTGATTTAGAGGTGCCTGTAGCAATAAAAGTATGCCCATCTCTGTCAAGCACCCAATCATCCACATAAAATCTGTCTAACCGTGCATAGATACATCCTGCATCTCTTCTCCTGTTAGACCATGAATAAAGAAGAGTGGATGAACTCCTCAAAATGTCATCCTCATGCCAACAATCTTTGCCATGAATGGAGAGTATAAACCTCTCCCAAGACGCTCTTTCAAGAGGATGCACCAAGCCCTCGTGTCCACCTCTTTTATCCGTTGGCATCTCAACCATGTTAAAATCCCTACCAATAATCCAATGGTCAGCAAAGTAGTACCCTGCATAAGAAGGATCCACTGCGCTCTCACAGGCAAAATGACACCATGTCCCATGATGCAAGGCAAGATCAAAGCTGAAACAGAGATACAGACACCACCCTTGGTACCAAAAGTTGGTGACCAAAAGGTGTGTCCCGAGAGAAGCTTGCTTGATCTCCCACACTGGCTAGCATTAAGTTCATGCTCTTGCAAGAGCGACACATCCATAGGTCCACCTGTGACTGCACAATGGAGCTGGGTTTTTACAATTTGTTTCCGCCGACATGGAAAAAAACCCCCAAGACCCTGAATGTTCCAAGAGACAATCCACATAAGGATTGAGAGTAGGAACGACCAGATCTCGTGGTGGACGTTGGACCCCCTTTAGAGGCGGAAGTACGTCTCGGATAGGTGAGCCGTAAGGGAGGGGAAATCTGACGATGTAAACCTTACCTCTCTCTCTCCCACTCTCTGGGGAAAAGCCAGGGCTAGTCCTTAGAACTGGAGAGGTACCATGACAATGCGAATGCGCAACATCATCCTCAAGGGTACAATCATCTTGTAACTGTAATGCAGCATCCTCCTCTGAAGGATCCAGATCATGTGCCTACAAAGCCTCATCCTCCAAAGAAGGATCAACATCCTGTGAGGCAAGAGCTGCATAGGGGTTAGGGTGCTCCATAAGGGGTGTGGGTGAAGGGGCAGGTACGGGGGTCCGAGGGTGCCTGCCATCCCTAACCACAACCCAACGCTGTGTGGTATGTTGTGGCAAAGGAGCAACTGGAGTATCGGCAACTGCAGAAGGCCTCTGATGGGCAGGACCATGCTGCCTCCTAGCATGGCCCCTCGATCTCGGACGATCTCTAGCAATGTGACCCTGTCGATGGCAAATCCGACACTGGTCAGGTTTGCCTGCAATCTCCATCCTCTGGCGGAAATGAGATCCGTCAGGTCTCTAAAGCATAACATGATCATCAGTAATCGATGGATTAGGAACAAGCACAAGGACCCGGGGTACACCATCAAGAGTGGCGGTAACGGCCGCCGAAGCTGAGGCGGGAGAGCTCGGAAGGACTCGTACCTCTAGAACTTGGCCAAAGGATGCCCCTATGGAAGCTAAAAGCTTCCAATAGGACCGAGGAAGAGCAGGGAACCGTAGTGAGACCGGGGTAAGGCGCTGATCCCCCGCCACTGGATCAATGCCCACCTGGTACTGAAAGAAGAAAATCTTCCTAGGACCAAGAGGGAAGGGACTGCTAGCCAAAACCTGAGAAGTAGCTTCTGAAGAATGAAAGTCCACCTGGAAGAAGCCTCGACCAAGCAAACGAGTATCCTGGAAGTGCACAGTAAGCTCCAAAGGGAGAGCTGCTAGAAGCCATTCATGGGCCTGCGAACGAGAGGGGTGGGAACCATAAACTCTCGCAACAAGGGTGGTATGGACCTCAAGGTCAATGTCATGCTGAAGAGAGGTGAGCTCGTCTTGTGAAAAATTGATGATTCTCCCAGCCAGTGGGGGTGACGAAAGATTGGCTGCGGCAGAAGAAGCCATAAAGCCAATCAAAAAAATGGGCGGCCGACTTGAATCCAGATAAAATTGCTGCTGATAAAGAGGCGGGTGCCCCAGTGCAGAAGAGGGGGCAAAGGCGGGAGCAGCTGGGGTAGCAAAGGCAGTGGGGGGCAGCAGAGGGGCAGGTGGGGACTGCAGATGGGCAGCAGAGGGGCAGGCAGGGGCAGCAGATGGGGAGGCGGGGGGCTGCAGAAGGGCTGGCAGGAGCAGCAGGAGGGCAGGCGGGGGCTGTAGAGGGGCAGGCGGAGGCAGCAGAGGGCAGGTGGGGGCAGGAAAATCAGCAGTGCAAGCTCACTCGTCACTTCAGTTCTCCTTACAGCCCACCGCAAACCAACATTGATTCTGTTCTCTCCGCGTCAAATATTGGCTCTGATACCAATGTAAGATCTCCACACCTGGTGTGTGAGTTTTGAACCGAGCTTGAAAAAGAGGTTAGTTTGCGCAGTTCACACATTTTCAAGGTGGTGAGAAAAGCAACACATTGAAGAACATCGTGCAGTAGTCGGATGCTGTGAGATGCAAGAGCAAATTGAGGAATCACTAGCATGGGTTGGTTTGAGAAGAATGCCATAAACCCATACCCTCTTTGGCATAGCTTCTAATGGGTTCCAAGAGGCGTAGGGAAATGGATTGAAGATGGAGCTGGGGTTGGGGCTGGATACAAATTTTAGACACAGGAGCAGTGCTTGTGTCCAGCCCGAACCAGGAGTGAGTGGTGAGCAGGCCTCTTAGGTTACAGGTTGAGCAAGTTTGAAAGTAGGTGCTGTTGAGCCATGTCCCAGCACCCCAAAACATACCCAAAATATCTCTTGGTCCCTATTACTTTTTGGCAAAAAAAACTGCTTTTAAGTTTGGATCTTTACTGGATACAAATGGTGCAGTGTGCTACTCTTATTATGTGACCGTTTGTGCATTGAGCAAAGCACAAGTAAAAAATAGCAACCATTTGTGGCATATTGATTAGATTTTATTGGCAATTACAATGCATTCCTGGCCGGATGGAAAATGACGTTACATCACAAAGTTGCTTTAAGAAGGGAGCATGCAAGGGAGCGGTTGGGAGACGAGCCATAGATTCCATGACAATGATGATGACGGTGAATGGAACATGCAAGAGATTGGTGTCATTTTCTTTTTTTTTGTAGTGTGTTGGAAAGGCTGTGACATATCCCTTTGTAATGCATCTGCCTTGCAGGTAAATGCTGCAGCAGAGGTCATCTACAATCTTGTTGATTCCAATGCCAATTTGATATTTGGAGCTGTTGTTGATGAATCATATAGTGGGCAGGTAAGACTGTTGAGTTTATGAAGCGAGATCCATGATTAGCTTGCGTTATCCTCAAGTTTATATTCATTCAAGCATCATCTATGGATATGTTAGGAGGAATGGATGTGAAAGTTGTTGACGTCTAGATACTTTGCTGGGATCTAAAGCCAGCAGTTGCTTGAAATGTCAATTTGAATTTAAATAGCTAGAGGAACTGGCTTATATAAAGCTATTAAGGAGTTGGGAGTGGCCATGATCGACCTATGGTGTGTGCAGTGTGCCAAGGCAGCTTGCCCGCCATCCTGCTGCACATATTGGTCTTTCAATATGAGATTGTATGAGCTGCTAGTACACAAGCTCCATTGTATCTCTTAGATGTCAGAAGCTGCACATGTTAAGAACTATTACAAGCCAGATAATCAGGTGTACTGCAATGTAGGCATGGCTTCTTTGGCTGCATTTGGTCCCTTCCAATGTGACCTCGCCCATAGTAGAAGCACCTGCTTTGGCCTCCTTAAGAGTCATGGCTGTCCTTGCTACCACTTTTGCTAGAATTAAACTTCCTCTTCGCTGCCTCTCATTTGAAAGGACAAAGATATTCTCCTCCTTTTCATGAAGGTGCTGTTTGTCTGTCCCTTGATAGACATCCAGAGCATACACTAGGATCTTTGAAGGATGGTTGTTTTCAGCTGGCAGCACTTCCTTGGGGCTGTGAGAAGAATTTTTGTTGTCACAGGTGAGCATCACTCTTGTTGCAACTGGATTCAAAGGACGCGAAGAAGCTGAAAAAGCAGGCTCCAAGGTATAAGTGTCTCATGGTTTTATGTTGATGGTACTAATGTGGGTAAAGTCTCCTTTCTTTTCAATTCTAATTTTTCTCTCATGTTTGTTTTCCTGATTCCTGACATTGCTTCTCCACTGGGCAGCAAATGTCGGGTCGGGTGACTCCCGTTGGTCTTCCACCGAGCTTGGGCAACGGAGTAGGCATTGAAATACCAGAGTTTCTTAGAAGACGTGCTCGCAGGGTTTGATTTTCTGACGGGTGTAAGAAGCACACTTACTTTTCCCAAATGGGAACAATTGGCTTTGTCACTTTGAGCAAGGACTCCGTATACTAGAGTTCAAAGCATACGTGCTTCCTTGGCATGGTGATCTCTTGTAATTTTAAAATGGTATTTCGTTGTCTTTTTTTATTTTGATTTCTAGTTTCACATGGATTTCCTGTGCATCTGACTCCTGTGGATTGTTTTGAGATGCATAGAAAGTTCTGAGAGAACAGGATCAAGTCTGTATGCAAATTAGAGTATTTTTGGGGGAAAAAGCCGCAGTTTTATCAATCATTTCGAAACGCTTGGTATTTTTGTTGCCATTGTCTGGGGGAATAGACCATCAGTTCTGCAATATTGAATGAAATGCACAGTAGCCTGTTTATTCTCTAAGATTTACAGGTAGAGTCTGGTGAGACCCAGTCAGCTAGGAAAGTGGTAGTGTGCCTGGGAGGAGTAGAGGTTTCTGGAAGGGCGTGTGGTGGTGTGAATCAAGGTGGAATAGGTAGTCCCAAGGGTGGTGGCACTTAATCTGGTGGGTGAATGCCTTGAATTGGCAACCCTCAATACTTGGAAGAGATGTGTCTGAATTGTGGGCATTATTAGAAGTGGTTTATGAAAAGAGAAATGCCAAAAAGTATTTGGTCTGAATTATGGGCATTATTAAAAGTGGTTTATGAAGAGAGAAATGCCAAAAAGTATTTCAGGTGCCAATGAGGTGATATCCCAAGTGGTGAAGGTGTTTGCCTAGGACCAAGAGGTCCTGGGTTCAAAAGCCCACAAGGTGCTTCCGTGGCGGCGTCGCCCACAGGCAGATAAGAAGCGCCTATGAGTGGGCGCCCTTACGAGTGGTGAAAAACGGTAACTACGGGAGGATCTTGGGCCTAAGGCTAGTTTTTTTTGGGAGGGGAAGTATTTCAGGTGAAGCTTCCTAGTGTGACCACTAGGGAGTCCAGCCTTTAAAGGGGAGGGTGTCACCGTTCCATATATTTGCCAATCTTTAGATGCGTGAAACGTGGGGATACAATCCATCAAGGAGATTGTTGTAAAGCCTAGTGTATAACATGATAGCTAGTTAATTTTATCTTCTAGCAGTGGGCAAGATGCAATGAATTAATCGCCATTTTAGCTCATGAGAAGTCTTTGAATCCATGCACAGGTGGTGCATATGTAAAGTATAAAGTGAATGCTTGTAATCCTTCGTGATGCATTTAAAAAAAAAGTAATATATTAGTTGTGCAATGCAAAGCAAAGAAAACAAGAATTGTGTTTTTCTGCAAGACGAAGCATAATAAAGATATCAAAGTTTTGTACGTAGGATAGAAAAATAATGTGGGAAGATAATGAAAATCCAGCATATATGTACTTGTCTGGATGTGCAATCAATTGACTACTATGATTTTTTATTTTATATTGACAACGCTAAGCTGATATGCACCTAAGGGAAAGGTCTTTTCCTTTTTTAGTGTACTACATTCTCTCCCCCTTTATGATAGACAAGGCTTATACCTGTATCCCATGTAAGATTAATGCATTGATATATATATTTCATTATTGTTGAGCAATTTATGAAACTTTCATGTATGTTAATTTTGGCATAATGCCCAAATCCTTTTGCATAATACATGTATGTATATATATATATATATATATATATATATATATGTATGTATGTATGTATGTATGTATGTATGTATACTTTTTGAAGCATCATAATGATGTATTCGCCACATGTCCTTAATGTTTAATACATCTAAACTCTTTTGCATAACTTGTACACAACTTTATGATGCATTCATTTCATCATGCCACTCAAATCGTACGATTAAAAGCTTTTCAATCTAGCTCTAAGTAATGCATGATAATGAGATGCTCTACGGTTAACCACAAACGTTATGCCTTGTACATGTCTTTGATATGCATTAGCACACAATGCATGGCACATACATGTGTGAAATGCTTTGTGATACATCCCAGGCACATGTATTGTAATATCTCATTTGGTTCACTTGATCTGTAAATTGTATAATGCATGACACTCGCATGAATGTTATAAATGAAGATAAGTTAACTCCTTGATCTCATTTCAAGTCAGTCAAGATGTGCAAATGTAAGCCAAAGGCCTTAGAAATGAAATAATGCATAACCCTTTCCATTTTTTACCATTAAGAATGAAATAATGCTTAACACTTCCCATTTTTTACTACTAGGAATTTTGAATTTGTGTGTACCAAAGTATGATTGACATGTAGCATAGTGTAGGTCTTTAAATGTAAAATTATACTTATGCTAAGAAAGATTACACTTGCAACTACTAGCCTATGCAAAGATGACTATGGACTTCGTTTATATACAGGAAAACAAACAATTATCTCCCACATTGTACTCATAGATTATCGTCATGAGTTTCATGGCCTACTTGGCTCTTGAAAGATGTTAATAAAGCTCTCTTCCCCTCTCCCCTCCGTCTAAACCATTTAGTCATGCACTTGAGTAAAATTAGTGCATAACACCAACGTCTTGACACGGCACAAAAGTCTTCATTAACTTATTAAGCTCCCCAAATTCATAGTCAAAATCAAGTCCCCTGAGTCTCATATATCCAAATCAATGAAAAAATAACTCAAGATCCGTGCCTTTCTTCTTTATCAACCATTAAAAAAGTTCATTGCTTAAAACATTTCGATTTGTTCATAATCTTCTTTGTTAGAATTTTCATTGCAAGCACTAAGAGAGAAGACAAACTCTACATTGTCCTTGCAAGCTGTTCAATTTAGTGCTCCCTTTTATGGACTGGATTTGACATAAGACTTTCATGATCTTCACTTATGTATTCAGGTCTCATGGATCATTTTGGCCTTCAATAGCCATTAATTACTGCCTTTCTGTATCAACCATTTAATAAAGTCCGTTGCTTTAGTGTTAACAGAAAACCCGCAAATAGTGACAATGAAACTGCAAATATTTGGAATTCACTTGTAAAATTAAATTTGTAATTTTTTAGAAACGACATAATTTGATGAGACCTAAAGTGAATCTCCTACAAGAATAGGTAAGTTCAAGGTTTTTCATAACACCAAATTGAACTACAAAGGTTTTACATGGCATAATATTTTTAAAAGAGGGTTTTCTAAGGTTTGATTACATCTTTAAGGGTTTAGGGTTAAGCTGGTTGTCCAACGGGATAAAACCGTATGGAGATTAGGTGAGTAATGTTGCTATAAAATGGGTGACCATGGACCAAGATAGTAAGACTCAAGTCCCCAAGGGCCAAGAATCAAGATGAACGTTTCTAAACTCTGAGATGCTCTATTGATGATTGCTATTGATGTGCATTGTATATGTTTGATGCCAAGTTGCCTATACGCCCGCCCATCACTCATGAGTCTTTTAGAAATTGGAGTCTAAACACTGTGGATAATGGACCACGGTGTGTAAGACAAACGTGTAGACCAGATCTGGGAACACGAGCAAAACGCAATGCAAAAAATCATAGCACAAGAGAGAGAGAGATAGAGACGTGTAACTCTGCTCTATATACACAAAAGAATCCCGAAATTGGTACAACAATGACAAGGGGGCTGGGGGCCATTTTATATGGCCCCCCAACAGCAGTCGGCCTGCTGTAGGGCAGCCAACAGGACACCCATGACTTGCAAACAGCAGTCGACCAGCATAGAAGGTCCACGACCTGTCCAGTAGTCGTTTGTGAATCATGAACGTGCAACCCTTGAGACTGTGTGCTCATGGATGTTGGTTGGCTTATCGTTTGTGAATCATGAATTTTCATTGCTTCTAGGTGGTTGTAGGATGACATTGCATGAATGATGTAGCTTCTTTTGTGAAGGCTTTATGGGATTTATTCTATTATTGTTATTTTTCTTTGCAAGTTTTTGGTGTAGGGCTATGCTCACCTCCCTATTTATGAGGCATTGATGATGTCTTCTGTTTTTATGGTTGTATCTAGTTGTGTGAACGTTGTAATGTGTGCTTTTAGGAGACATTGCATGAAGGCTATTGTGGGCTCTAGTTTGTTAGTGTTGTTCACTATTATTATTTGTTATGTTTTGGTATACGGCTATGGTGTCACCATGAGCAAACACGGTCCCTCTTTATGAGGTTTTGATGATGACATCTTCTATTTTCAACATTCTTGATGTATCTAGTTACATGAAAGCTATTGTGTGTTTGTAGGACATTGCGTGAAGGCTGTAGCTTATTGCATGAAGGCTATTACATGCCTTATTTTGTCTATTTTTATTCTTTGCTGTTATGTTATAACTTATGGTGTAGGGCTTTGATGTGTGAAAGAGAGAGAGAGAAATGAAATGAAATGATATATTAATGTCCTCAAAAGGCCAAAATGACCTATGAGACCAAAAAGGTTACAACAATTGGTGGATCTAATACAACGTCTGTGTAAGAAAAGCTAAAACAACTAAACAACTAACTGAATTTGAAACAACAACTATGAGGAAAAGTAAGGTACTAGGAGCTTCTAATGGATAGCATCTGGGAAGGAAAACTCCAGTAACAAAGGTAAGCATCATATACATCACTATCCAAAGATGTCTCTCATCGGTCGATGGGCGGATATCCTCAATGTCCTCCATGGTGAGTAATCTGACTAGACGTCTCCCATGCCGTGCTAGTATGGTCCTGATCCTCTGTTGTAGTCTTTGTCGGTGTCGAGATGGGCCTCTCATCTTGGGGTGCCTGGACCGTCCTAGCTCTATAGCCCGATCAATCAGTGTACCTCTGGTGCGGCTATACTCTGGGACTAGCTGCAATGCTTGCTGGCTTGACTGCTCAATCTCTGGTCGAAAGAAGTCTATAATCTGCCTCTGTAGGTGTCTCTCCCTCTCTGATCCCCTCCCTCTCAAGAGACCCTCTCTATGTCTACGTAGCTCCAGCAAGTATAATCCGAGGCATCTCTGATCCTAGTATCTCATGACTCTAGAAAGTGGTCCGCAACCCTCTTTGAACAAGCAGTGAAAACAGCCTCGTATCTCATAATATAATGGACAGTGACATATGTAATGTAACTCTATCTCTGGCTCCATCTAGCACAACTGACAAATCTTAGCCTCAACTGGTACTCCTCTGAATCTGCTAGTCTCAACCTCTAGCTAGTGTGAGGATGTGCGCATCTGACCAATAGCACACCGTACCCCATGAGAGAGAGAGAGAGAGAGAGAGAGAGTGAGAGAGAGAGAGAGAGAGAGAGAGAGAGAGTTAGTTATAGAATGCTTGTGCTATGTGGAATGATGCATGGAATTTATCCTTTGAGTGGACAGACTTTGATGCATGTCAAGTGCATATATTTGGTATTGTTGTCAGAAAATGAAAAAATGTAGAAGCGAGTTTGGAACATGTGGATCTATAAATATTCAATTGAGTGCAATTAGAGTGCGTGCAACTTCCAACCAACATAGGTTGGTAGCATATCCTGCTAGTTATGGGTCTAAAGACCTAAAAGATGTGATTCAAAAGCAACAAGGAGATGTTGATCTAGGTGTATTAAACTTGTTTAAAAGTGCTTATTACATTGCAAAAGAAGATCTTGCCTTTAGCAAGTTTCTAGTGCATCTTGATTTACTATCAGTGTGTGGTGTGCATCTTGATTTACTATCAATGTGTAGTGTGCAATCATTACTAAAAGATTTATACTAGAATGAGAAGGCTACTCCTTACCTCTTATATAAGTGAATCAATATGTAGCTCTATTATTTAGAATGTAAAGTCTTCTCCTTTTTATGGCATTTTAGTAGACAAATCAATTGATATTTTAGTTATTAAACATTTGATTGTATATACAAGCTACATGCTTGACTCAAAACCATGCACATCTTTCTTGGGTTTGTTAGAAATCAAGGATCGTACTGCAAAGGAATTAGATTCTTCTCTTGTTACCTTTTTGGATGGTTATAATCTCGATCCTTCAAAGTTTGGAACAGATGGTGCAAGTATTATGATAGGTGTTACAAATGGGCTTGCAACATTAATGCGTAATATAAGTCCTTTCATGACTGTTACATTGTGTTGCACATGGGATGCATGTTTAATGTCTTTACAAGATCTACAGATGCCAAGTTTATTAACTCCACATTAAATGAGATTGCCAACATGTTCAAGAAAAGCACTAAGAGGACTGCAAGGTTAGCACAATTGCAAGAAGAGTTAGATTGTCCTCATCTTAGAATGGAGAAAATTTATAAGCTAAGATGGCTCAAAGACACAAAGTTGTAGTAAAGATATGTGAGGTCTTGGAGCCTCTTCTCTTGTGCATAAAAGAAGAGAATGAAAGGCTATATAAGATGGTTGCAAATTTCAAGTTTCTATACATGTTGCACCTTTTGGCTAATATGATTGATCACTTAGCTACTCTTACCTCATGTTTTCCAAAAAAGCTTTGTTAATGTGACAAACATATCTAGTTTGATAGACTCCACAATTGCAATGTTGGATGTGGAGTTTGTTGTTGGTCCTTTGGACATCAATGTGAATATTCAAAGACCTTTTATGCTATATACTCATGGTAGTCAACCCAGAAGACTATATAAGCATCAACTCCATTATGCATAGTATGGACTAGATACTACGACATCCCCACTAACATCATCAGTGCCCGAACTCTGTATCAAGATGTGTGTGATGTATCAAGATATGCTCTCACACACGCACTCCACACCCCCACACACGCACACAAAAAAAAAAAAGATGATAAATTGTCTAGACTAAGGGGAGACATTTCAATTCACGTGCTTGTCCTGTCTTCATGTGGCTTCTCTTTTATTGCATGGCATAGTATAGATATATGCCATGTCTTAATATAATATAGTACAACAAACAACTTCCCATCAAAACTTGCTTCAGATTTGTTTATAACTTAGAGGTGGCAGCCACAACAAGCTCTCGCCGCAGAATCTTTCCTGAAGCCGACTTTGGAATACTCTTAACAATTACCACTTTACGGACTTTTTTGTAAGGAGCCACCTGCAAAGCATTGAAGTAAAAACTGCTCATTCTAACCCAACTTTGGCATAGCAAACTAAGCTTTTGCATCATCAAAAGTGATTCACCTGTCCTGCAACAAACTCCATGACTTCCAATTCTGTAAGGGCACTTTGAGGGTCTTTCACAACAAAAGCCATGGGAATCTGGCCTGCTTCCTTATCCGGATATCTGTAGGAAAGACACAAAGTCAATGTCACACACTCAAATCTCTTGAGAGAATCAGCAACATCAACACTAAGAAGCTTTTAAAGAGAGCCCACTTAACGTACGGGATCACTGCGGCATCCACGATTTTGGGATGTGACAGAAGCACTGCCTCTAATTCTGCAGGGGCAACCTGGGAAAAAGGCAACGTCACAAAACTGTGTGTGTTGTTGTTGTGGGTGGGGTGGGGTGGGGTGGGGCAGGGCTTAAATAAGTATGTTACGTGGACACATGGAGAGTTCACCCTCTAGACCCTCAAAATATGGGATCCTTTGCTGGCTTTGTAATCCTGTTCCTCTGGCATGGAACAAGCTTGCAGCCTTGGCAAGGAGCATACATCCAGAACCCACTAGAAGATATTTGGCTCTTGCTAACTCAGAAGTGATTAAATATATTAATTCATTGTTGCAATAGCATTTATGGGATGCTTTCAGGTATCTTCTATTACAGACTGTATACACACTCTACTTATTTTGATCTCACAGGCCATTTTGGACCTTGGCCTTACAAATATTTCTTTCTCCAAAAAGAAAAAACAAAATGGCTAAGACACCCCGGCCACAAGCAGCACAAGATGATGCACACTCATTGTACAGCTTCCAGCAGCCCGCAAAGAAAGAGCCCCCACACTTCGCTAACGAAATACTATTTTTTAGTTTATCAGAGCAACTACATATACAGGGGAAAAATCTGTCATAACAAGGCATCAGCTGACAGTAAACGTGATCACCCTAACAAAAAGGTGGTAAAAAAGGTTGAAGCACAGAACTTAAGTTGCAGCCATCAGCCATACCAGACCAGCACCAATCTGTAATAAGCACAAGAAAAAGGTACACCTCCAGGCAAGAAAAATAGGGAATGAAAAGAAAGGCATCTACAAGCGCTGCAAATGGAGCTGGTGCACTTGCACACCTATACAACAAACACTCCAGGATAAATTTCATTTAGCAGGGCTAACCTGTTACATCCATACTAAAAGTAACAGGGGCTACCCAATGAAGAGAGAGAGAGAGAGAGAGAGTTACATTCATGTCTATAGAAGACCCCACGGGTGGTCTTGGAGACCATAAGTAATACAATGGTACCATGGATATACTGAGCCATCGAGGCATTGAAAAGGAAATGAAAGAAAACACCAATGTGTATATACATCCAGATAGCAGAAGATTATCCTATGATCCCTCCTCAGCCAGTACCAATCTCAGGGCAGAAAGAAGGTCAGGC
The DNA here is from genome assembly GCF_041138505.1 of Cibotium barometz. Lineage (NCBI taxonomy): Eukaryota > Viridiplantae > Streptophyta > Polypodiopsida > Cyatheales > Cibotiaceae > Cibotium > Cibotium barometz. The sequence continues at coordinate 45,315,447 of NC_141075.1, forward strand.
CTCTGTGAAGGGCGGATGCATGTATGACAAAGAAATCTGTGATGGCTTTCCACGAGGTGTCCTATCGAGGCTGGGCCTGTCTGTCAGCATGCTGCCTCAGCAGTACATCTTTGTGTCATCTGAGCTCCATCAAGTACATGCCCAAGCATCTCTAATCCAATCCTCATATTGTATCACCCGTGCGAGTAGCCCGAATCCCTCTCGGAAAAGGCAGTGGAAACCTCCCTCGTATCTCATAGTAAGACAGACAGCTAAACATATAATGGACCTCATCAATCCTGGGCTGCTCCTGTGGTGCATACTCTACATACCCTCTCGTCCTGTGGAATATTCTCACCTCTGGTAGTCTCTACTCTGAGGCGGTGGGAGGATACCCTAAACCGGTCAACTACGATACGCATAGCATGTGACGTGTACTTGTATGTATCTGGGGATCTCCATGAATCCATCCTCAGAGAGTCTTGAGAAGCAATCTCTGTAAAACTAACACTTCTTACCAATCTCTGACAGTGACACCCATGTCTGATGTATGTGTAGCCTGAGTAGATGTAACCAGATGATCCAGATGATCTCATGTCATGAGAGGTCGAGATAGGGGGAATCTGGGCTGTACTGAAATGGAGGGAGACCGTCCATCTATATGCCATGTGCATGAAGCCACTCAACTACCTATGAATACAATGCATGCGTCAGTAATGGTGGCAGCAGTGTCAACGAGGAGGGCAGTCCAGCTCGTCTCACCCGCTCCCTCTCGCTATATAACTGCATAGAGGCGTACTTTTGCATAATTTACATTGGGGCCTCTTTGTATAAGAAAGATAATCATGAAATGACCACATAAGATGTGTTGAAGACCATAACCTTGGTTTTGCCCAAACTGACTGTAAGGTCTCTCTCCCTGCAAAATCTCTCCAATGCATCCAAGTGTTTAAGCAAACCCTTGGCTGAATCCAAGATCAAGACAATGTCGTCAACATCTACCAATATGGGCACCACTGTCTAGGCCCATGGTGAGCCTCTTACCTCCGAAACTTTCTACAAATACTACAATCTCATCAATGTATAGACAGAAGAGTGTAGGTGAGAGTGGGCAGCCCTGCTTAACCCCAATAGTGCTACATGAATCTCTCGAGAGTCCACTGGGCGCACGTACTCGGCCAAGTACAGCCTCATAGTGCCATCACACCCCATATCATCTCATGTGAGAAGTCGAAACAAGCGTCCTATCGAACGGGATCGGGGGACGGTGTCAAAGGCTTTGCAAAAATCCACAAAGCAACTATACACATCTCTTCCATGACCTCATGATAGCCAGTAAAGTAAAGATATGGTCCAACATGGAGAAGTTTCTCCTGAACCCTGCGTGGCCTGACGGTGTTTCCCATCGTCTCTGCCATAGAGCTCATCATGTCCTCTATTGTGTGGCCAATCATGATAGTCCTGTAGTTCCATGGGTCCATGGGATCTCATGCCTTGTGGATGGGGACAATGGTGTCGGTGGTCCAAAAGGGGGGAAGCCTTCACAAAGTGCTCACTTAAAAAGATTTGCAAGAATGGAAGCCAGTATGTGGTGCCCATGGGAATAGTGTTCCACGTGTAGATCCTTGTGATCTTTTGCTCGTGACATTGAGAGAATCGAAGAGGTAAGATGATGTAGACCAAGGGATGTGTGACATTTGTGGTATAGACTGGTCTGGCACATCACACGACTATCCTGGAGGCTAGGATTTGTGATAGGTGTAGGGGTTCTTTTTACTTCAAGAATGCAGCAAGCCTCTCAGTTATCCTTGCTCAAAAAGAGCTCGTATAACTCCTATTCTTGTCTAGCGAGAAATGCGTGCTTCTTCGGTGAGTGAGTCTACAGAAGATGCATTGCATCTCACATGCTGAAAATCAGCCCATGTTCCCTCTCACGTAAGAGGCAAAGCCTAGTCATTTTTGCACTCTTCATCATACCAACCGTTGCAATGATGGAAATAGGAAGGGATAAGTCCATGGCTGAAATGTGGCAAGAGAGGTGGTCCTCATAGATGTGGTCAAGATTGTGATGGAAATGGATGTGGGTGAAGTTGGTGGAAGGAGGTGCAGGTGTGCGGGGTAAGATGGGGCATGATCATGAAAGAAAGGTATGTGTGGTCAGCTAGAATGGGGGAAGGAGGGACAGTGAAGTCTAGGATGTGTGGTATGAGAGGAGGAGACCCCATGAGGTAATCCACCGTACTAGAAATTCCACTATTCGGGAAACATGTAAGGTTGCCTGATTGTCGCCATCTGCACACCCCGTTATATATAACCAACTCATGCAGCCCCCGTCTCCAAGCAACATCTACCACATGTTGGTTGAGATGGGGGCTATGCGGGAAACATGTGAGGTTGCCTGATTGCCACCATCTGCACACCCCATTATATATAACCAACTCATCCATAGCCCCCATCTCCAAGAAGCATCTACCACATGTTGCATTATGCATATCCTGGTTGGCCCTATGGAGGCCCATCTCAACCAAGTCAATCTCTAACAACATAATGGCATCTCCCTGAAAGTCATATGTCTGTACATGTTCCCCTATTGTCCATGCATTAAAGTCTCCCAACAAGAGGACTTCCCCTTGCTGGGAGTGTAGCATAATACAATATGCATCACTCTCAAGCGAGGCACAACCCCCACCCTCGTCTCCCCCGCATCAACCTCCTCTTCCAACAACCACCCACCAACAGCAACCCCCACCCTCGTCTCCCCTGCATCAACCTCCTCCTCCTAACCCATCTAACCCCAGCACAAGCACCCAATCCCCACCCCCACATCCCGTCTGACCACTGTGAGCAACTGTCTTTGTGAGGCCAAAACAAGCATGGCACTCCTCCTCAACCACGCACCCCTCCAATGGTGCATGTCTGTCCTTGAAGGTCCTTAGTCTCATTGCATGTCCATACTACCATCCTCAATGTATCTATGGTCTCATAGACCCCATGCTGTCATGTGGGGCACTTATCCACAATGATGACCCTACCATTCCAATAGACTACCCACTTACTTGCTTTCCTAGCCTTCATGATTTCATCACCTGGGCCCATCCCTGTCTTTGGAGGCTCCACCTCCAAGGGTGTGAGATCGTCTCCTAGATAAATCTTAGAGCTGTCCTCTTTTTAAGAAACTTGCCTCGTGATGTTTGGTAAGGGAATCTCACTATGAGGGGTTGTTCCCTCCTTACATCTTTCCCCATCTACGAATGGGGTACTTGTGATTCCAATTTTCCTCCATAGGGTGTTGCCATCTTCCGTTGTTGGACATGTCATCTCCAGCTCTCTTTTACTCCATTTTATGCCCCTTTTTTATCTAGATATTTATCTGATATTTTTAGGGATCTTTCCCATATTTCTTAGGCTATTTTAGGCATTTTAATCAGTCATGGACATTTGTCCTCCAGTGCTACTAGCCAACTGCTCTACATGAGATGTATATAAGCATGGCCATTGTGCCATCATAATTCATTCAATACTTTTCAGTTCTTGGCTCAAGTGTTGGATCTCTCTTGGTTGTCTACTCTCTCGTGTGATCTCTTTTTGCTTCTGCTTCATATTCACATATTCTCACATGATATCGGAGATCTTGTGCTTCCAAAGATCAGCAAGAAGAGTTTTCAGCCTGTGTGTTTTCTCCTTTGTTCCCTTGGTGGATTCGTTTTGGAGATCTACTTCATCACACAAATCAACGTTTTTCTGCTGCATTTCTTCTATAGCAGCACCTGCGTTTTTTTTTCCCAGCCCTTGCTCTCCTCTCCTAATTTTGTATTCTGTTCGTAGCCGGACTAGTGGTAGCACCATGCACTTGCTCCATTAGCCTCTCCCTCCCTTACTTCATCGCACATCAGGTCGGCTCCTGTATTCACTTGTGTGCCTTGATCTCTGGTAGGAGTGCAGTTCTACATCTTTCTTTCACCTCACCTAGCATCTAGGGAGGAGTGGGCCACCCTGGGTACCCACTTACAACCCTTCCGCTGTAAATTCAAAAAGAGGATAATATATATATATATATAATATATATACCTGGATGAATCCAAGAACATGCCCAAATTCACCTTTTAGGAACGTGCATGTTATACTCATAACTTCTACATCGACTGTCATCTCTTCATCCATTCCTCAACTTCCCAAGGAATCCACCTTAGATGGAACCAATTATCTTGATTGGGCACTACAAATGAAGACTCTCTTTCGGTATCATTAGCTATGGGGTATTGTTTCTCGTAATATTGCCTCTCCCGATGCTACTTCTCCTGAGGCTGAGATTGATGGCTGGGCTGACAAAGATGCAAGGGCTCATGCCTTTATCTTCTTCAACATAATCCCCTCTATTGCTCGTCAATTTGATGACAATGATGAGCAAACTGCACAAGAATTGTGGGATACCATCCAGAGGAGGTATCACCGTGAGAATTCTGCTCAGAAGGTAGACTTGGAGAATGAGCTCTCCAGCGTGAATATCGTCAATATTGCTAACATCATGGATTCTGTTACAGAGTTCATAACCATTCAGCAGCAGTTGGTCTCTTTGGGGAACAAAACTACCGACAAGGACTTGTCAATCGGCTCCTCACCGAATTGCGTGAGACTTTCTCTGCTTTTGTGGTACTATATCACTTCTTCCTTCTACCTCTGATCTACATACCATTGTTGGCATACTTTAGGATAGACCATGAGAAAGATGTCACGTGCACGCCCGTGCCGTGGCTAAATCTTTAGCATGAACATCTTAATCCCTGACTAATCTAGCAGTTAGGACAGCATCTATCAGTCATAGCATCATCATCATCATCAACACATTAGCAGCATCATTAGCATCATCACCAGCATCATGGAGGGTTTAGGAACCCTATCGGCAGCCATAAGGAGCATGCAAGCTGTAGTTGGCAGCCATCTGGGAACATAGGCAGCAGGCGGCTAGTATCATTGTGAAGGGCAACAAGATACAGGCAAAGCATTGATGAAGTGCAGCATTTATTAGAATCATCTCATGAATATTCATGTCCAAAGCTGGCCGACCAGCAACCTCAGCATATATAAAGACATCAAGACATCATTGCATATAATCATTCAGCAGTTTGATCATTCCATCATTCTCATTCATTGGTAGGAGTCCTGTTGGGCCAAAGGTCACCCCTTTGGGGCTGACCAAGGGCCTCAGCCATGTACATATACTCAGCCACCTTTTTGTACCATATTAAAATACAAGAAAACTTTGACACCCATCTCTCTCTTCTTCTCTTTCCTCTGTCTTAATCATGTGTTTAAATCAGCATCTTGTTCTTAATCAAGCTTAGGGCTATGGATCAATACAGGAAGGTTTCTGTGCATGCAACATTATGTCACATGCGGAAGCTCTGGAGTCTTCTTTCAACCCTAAACACCATCTTGGAACATGGTTGATGCAAAACGCATGCAAAAGAGAGAGAAAGATAGCTAAGTATTCAGTATATTCATAATGTGTAGGTGGTTGGCCTCACAAAAGGCCCCACGCCTAGGGAAGATGGCAACACCCTATGGAGGAAAATGGGAATTACAGGTAGCCTATTCATTGATGCATGGCATGTGGGGAAAGATGTAAGGAGGGAAAAATGGGAATTACAAGTACCCTATTCAAGTCCAAATATGCTTCTAAATCTACCCATACACTTGCTAGGAAAGAGAATCCTGTTTCGGGCACTTCTAGTCCAAATATGCCTCTAAATCTACCCATATACTTAATATTAAAGATGTAAGTTAGGATCTCAGGGTTGTAACACTGCCTCCACCTGATTGGAAGCGCGAGCCAATCCTTTTTATTGAGACTAAGAGCTCACGCTGTATTGCTAAGTGGGAAAAGGGAACACTTGAAAGATAACCAGCTATACAGCAAGGATGAATTCATGCAAGCTCAACAGAGAAAGTTGCAGGAAGTATGGAAATAGGAGAAAAGAGCCACCACAAAGCCTGCTCCCCATAGAAAGACAACATATCGAACCCAGCAAACATTACGCATATGTTGTTGGGAACAGAGAAAGCTCAAAGAATCCTAGAAAATGTAGTATGGGCCGCATGTTGAACAGCAAGGAAAAGAAATTGGTGTCATCGATGCATGATACAGAGAAACCTCAGCCCAAAGGTTTCTCTAAATAACATTCGTTTGACTTGGCCACAACCCTTTCATGGTTGGATGCTTATGAAACCATCAAAGGTTCTGTTTCACCTTGGTTTGAGGTTTCCATACTTCCATAAGCCACAAAGTAAAACTGGTCTCCTGCAGATCAAAACACTTGCAATTCGAACTGCTCTAAGTGATTCTGCTGCTGAAGAGAGACCTACCAGCCCCCTGAAGGCTGAAAACAATCACACCTCCAACCAAGATACTAAATTCAAGGTTGAATACTAAGCCAGGTATGACTAGTCTAGCAACATGATCATGACATATTGAACGCAAATCACTTAAAAGACAAGAATAAACAGCAAGCGTACAAAGTGTAAAGGGTTCCTAATGACATGACACACCTGCACACACCGCCATCCCCCCCACAAGACTACTTGCTATACTGATAGGAGCAAAGCAAGGGCAGTTTACAAACTGCTGGTTGCTTCTCACAGTGCACTCAGGCTGGTCTGGAGACAGGGTCATCTGTTGGTGTCATCGAACTAGAGGGTGGAGCAAATACCAGAAAGGCAAGACTATGTGCTGCTGCACAAAGTCTAGAATGCTAAGGTCTGCTCTGCAAACTCAAGTGGAAAGAATTGGTACCGGCAAAAGCACTCAATCCCATTTATAACCTCCTGGTAAAACCCCACTACCTGACAGAGCAGTCCACCTCAGTCGACAAAACAGAGGGTTGGTCTTCTAGATCCCTGATCATCTGCTACTGCTGGTCTGCTCCTTCAGCATTCTTCAATCTGGGGTAACGAGTTCACTTTGCATGGCTAAAATAGATTGTTTGCTCTGCTTCTTGGCTCCAGCCCCTGCTCCTATGGTCGGTGTATGATGCTTATATCTTGGCTCATCGCCCATGCCATGCGTAACTACACATGCTTGATTCAATGTCTTCCTCCCTTTCTAGGGCTCACACGAGAGCTTGTTCATCTCTATCTAGCTAACTCTAGCCAGATACATCAGATGGGAACCACTGGTGCAAGTGACAATCATAGACCATCTGATGCTTCCAAACTCTTTCATATCCTGCACTTCTAAACATCAACATACGCAAAAATTGCATGACAGCCTTAAACCTGAAAATCAACAGTCACACTGATACATCAAAATAGTACCTGCAAACCTTTGTATTTTATGAGTTCCTTCAAGCGATCTACAACAAATAGATACCCTTCCGCATCAATATAACCCAAATCTCCAGAGTGCAACCAACCCTCCTTATCAATGGTTGCGGCAGTTTCCCCAGGCCTACCAAAATATCCTGCATTTTATGGCCATTGAAGAAGGCATGAACAATTCCTTCTTCAATCAAAGCTGAAATATTTATAAATCTTTTCATTAAAAAAAGCCATGCATCATTTAAGTTGAAACCTTTCATTATTGTGGGCCCACGCATCCATATCTCCCCTTTCTGATTTGGAGGCAAAGGCTTTCCAGAATCTGCATCAACGATCTTTATCTCAGTGTTGGCAGCAATCAAACCAGCTGAACCATGGTGCTTGGATTCCTCTTCAGTCAGTGTAAGTGCTCCCACTGCCGCTGTCTCTGTCATACCATAACCCTGATTTTCAAAGTTAGGGACACCAAATTAGTGAGTTTCCACATACTTTCACTTATGAATCCAGATAATATCCATTTTAATGGTGCTTACGTCCTATTTCCAAAAGAAACGGTACATTACAATAGCACAAAGCTAGAATATGGACATTCAACTTTCACATCATATAGTTAGTTGCAGGGAACACGAGCAAAAAAGATTGATGTCTATGCAGCAGGAACAGCTAGGAAAAAACAGGTCTTCACATTTAATAGAATAGATGGAAAGTACATTGTTAAATAAAATAGAAATAAGGGATGAACATGTGAGGGGATCATAATTTGGACGAGATAGTGAGGAAATTATACAAATGAAGCATCTACATTTCCCTTCAATTTTACATTCATCCTTCCATTTCCACTCCCCACCTCTTCTACAATGCATTGAATGCCCATTTCTTTACCTAAAGAACGACCTTGTGGCAGTCAGCCTCCCATCGCTTCGAAACAGAACATTTATAATTGTAGACAGACTTGAATTTTTGGGCTCATAAGGATACGTTGTTACCTGTGGGATGCTAACCTTGGGAAATCGATCATGGAAGGCATCCATCACCTCTTTGCTGAGGGGAGCTGCTCCAGAGCCTACCTCGAGCAGAGATGACATATCAAATTTCTCCACTACGGGCAATTTTGCCAATGCTATGAGTACTGGGGGCACCACTGGCATATGTGTGACCCTATACTTTTGTATGGCCTCTAAGGTTTCTACTAGGTCGAATCTTTGCTGCAAAACAACAGTTGATCCCCTGGCAAGAAGCCCACAGAAAGCCATGCCGTACACATGGAACATGGGTACGAGGCACATGTAGATACGTGAACTCCATGGTAATCCATAGTTTCCGTAGAAAATCAACTGAACCTGAGCTATAAAGTTTCTGTGAGTTATGATGACCCCCTTGCTGGTCCCTGTGGTGCCGGATGAGTAGAGCAGAGCGGCTATGTCTTGCCGGCCTCGGTAGGACGAGAAATTCTCAGTGTTTGAACGCAGAAGCTCTGATAAAGTAGTACTACGTGAAAACCCTAATTTCACTATATCTAGGGTTACTTCTTTGTTTTCCGGATCCTGCAGCAGGATTAAAGGCAGTTTAGCGTTCGGAAGCTTGTCGAGAAGCGAGGGCAAGGAGGCAATAAACTTGGCGCCAGAGTCAGTGGCCTGTTTGGCGATTTCCGCAGGGCGATTTAGGGGGTTTGTGGTGGTGACGATGGCCCCCACGGCCATGATACCAAGCAAGATGACTCCAAAGGCGATGGAGTTTGGGGACAGGACGAGCACGACATCGCCCGGCTTGACGCCGAAGCGAAACAGGCCTGCGGCCACGGCCCGCACCTGTGTTCTGAGCTCGCCATAGCGGAGAGTTTGGCCTGTCTTGGCGTCGATGAAGGCGATGGCGGAGGCGTCAAAGCCAGGGCGATGGAAAATGAAGCTGGGCAAGGTCAGGAAAGGGTCCTTGGGGAGCTCTACGGGCTCGCGTTTGCTGTAGAAAATGCCATTGCCTGCGCAAAACCCACTCTCCGGATCGATGGCGGGAGGCATGGTTGCTGCTACGGACCGTGAGTGATCGAAGGTGTGCTACTTTGATTAATTAAAGTGTCCAAATTTCCTTTTCTTTTTTTTTCCCTTTTTTTTTTAAAGTTGAGGGTCCCGCATACCCTTTTTACAAATTTTCAAAGTGTCCAAATTTTCAAGGTTCAAACAAATTAAAAGTATTTTCAAAGTGTCCAAATTAAAAGTATTTTCAAAGTGTCCAAATTTTCAAGGTTCAAACAAATTAAAACTTCAATTTTCTAACCTTTGAACAATGTCCCCAGCCCCACCGTCAAAATCAGGAGAGATCTTCTTCAAACACCTACACATCACTCGGTATCATAAGGGTCCGTATTTTCAAGGTAAGCAAAGATTTCAACCAACTTTTTCCCAATTTGAGCCTTAAAAAATAAAGCATGTGAATTCGTGCTCGGGCACCATACAGTCCAATACCACATAGTTTGAACACCATCAACCAAAGAAGCCTTGACCATGTCCAACTTTCTGTTGCTTTTGGATGGCAGCTTGACTTGGTTTAATTAGCTCTACTAGTGTATTGACCCGTACTTCGCACATATACAATTCCCAGCTTGATTCTACCCCTCCTCGAACTTCCAAATTGTTCACGTGAATCTCCAAATTCTTGCCGCATAGCAGCTTCGTGAAACTCTTCTTTTTTATAATATAGAGATGTTGCAAGTTCCAATGTCATGCACTCCACTCCATCCAACACACTTCTAGCCATGTCACTCACCCCCTTCATACATTAGGCCACATGTGTCTTTTTGGCATTTTAGTGATAATTCAGATTCAACTCTAGGAATTTTCTTTTTCACCCAATAGTTTTAGCATGGCTTCCCACATATCCTCTAAAGCTTTTTCATTTAAAAATAATAATAAAAGCTCATCTACTAAACCAACATGGTAAATTCTCTCACCTTGTAAATTATCAATGGCCATTTATAATAGCAATGTCATAAACACTCGTTATTTTACATAAATGATCCCACAAGACATCATTTATCTCACCTTTGTGGGAGGCTCTTTTCAACAAATGCCTCCTCGCATGGCTCTATTATCTTGCAAAGTGATTATTTGTTCAAGCACATTAAACAAAAGTAAAATTTCCCATTGATTGTGGTAAGAAAGACTTTAATAGTGCAAGAGAAGTCCCTTTAGAGTTATTGTATTTTAGGTGCTTTTTACACACTCCTCCAAATGTGGGAAAAAGGGAGAAAGTCTGAATAAAAGGGGGAGATCTCTCCTACCCATCCTCATGTGACGAGGAGTCTCCCTCGTCCATCTCCTAGCCCACCCAAGAAAATTCCTGCTGTCTATAAGACCTTTAGTTGATCCCACTTGTATGAAGGACACAAGTCACAAGAAAGAGTGCATGTAATGAGGGTAGACCAAACCCACTACATGAAGCATTCTAGATTCTTGGAAGAAGATTCCATATATGAGAAAAGGCAACAAGCTTTGAAGCTTAACCCTCATTTTTATAAGTAGTGTAAAATGAGTTTTTTATAGCTTTGAAGTTCAACCCTCATTTTTATAAGTAGTGTATAATAAGATTATGATTCTTTCATTGTCAGCACAACTAGTGCATAAGAAAGTTTTTTTTTTTTGTGCTTCTTTTCTAGAAAGTACCCATAACATTATCTTATGGAATTTTGATATGGTAGGACAAACATTTACATAACTTTAAAGACCGTTCTCTAGGTCTTAGATATTTAGTTTTATGTTCATAATGCTTGATATTGAAGATGCTAGTATGTGGCCAATAAAAGGGTGGCGTACTGTAGGTAATTAGTAATATGTTCACAATGCTCGATATTAGAGATGCCAATAAAAGGGCCAACCCAATAGCTAATTTAGTGTGCAAAAAACTACAAATTGGAACATAGTGCTTGATTTAAGGTTGATCATGGATTGAAGTTTGGCACGTGCTCAAATTACTCGTGTAATTATGAGCTCTTCTGCTCTTCTTGGCAATCTCCGTGTTAGAATCAGAATAGACATATCCCCTCTCCATGTCCCTCCACTCCCATGTACTTCTCTTTAATTAAGGTTGATCGTGGACTAAAGTTGGCATGTACTCATGTTATTATGAGCTCTTTTGCTCTTCTTGGCAATCTCCATGTTAGAATCAGAATAGACATATCCCCTCTCCATGTCCCTCCCCTCCCATGTACTTCTCTTTAATTAAACGAGCTTGCAACAGAGAGATTAACTTTTGCACTAGCTAATTTAGCTCTTGAAGAAGAAGAAATTTAATTAATTTAGCTCGATGAAGAAAAAAAAATGAACTAATACTGATTTTGGGATAAAGGCATCAATATAAGTAGTGTAAGGTAAGATTTGCTTAAATAAAATATATAAGTTAATCTTGATTAAAAGGGGTGTGATAGGGTGGTGTTGTAATCACATGTTTGGGTGCACGTGTGTCCATGTGTACATGTATATGTGTACATGTGTATGTGCACGAGGGAGAGAGACATTGTTAACCACTTTGCCAATTAAAAGGGTTTTTCCCATCCGTCCTATTATAAGACGCTTTGCCATTTTACTTTGTCATCTTATCCACATGTAACGGAAGCATATTCTTTGTAAAATGATTCTAGACTTTATGAAGTAGCCTTATCATGAGCTTAATGCCAAATAGGGAAGCCACAAATTTCGTGTACATACTTGCTTAAGGCTAGAAATAGTGGCCTTGGACCTTTTTTAAGTCTTATTTGACCAAGTGTGAACACGTCAATTTTGACATTAATAGCTAAACATTCAATCCAATACAATACTTGTGAGCTCTCCCTCTTCTCTAATCTATTGCTTGCTTGTGTTTTGTTGGATTCTTGCATAGCTTAATGGTTGCTTACATGAACATGTTTGAGTGTAGGCTTCTCCCTCTCATGAGCTTCTTCTCTACCCCCCGCTTGTGAGTCCGCTTGTGAGAGAGAACCACCGAAAGGCTATCCTCTTCTTGCCTCCATCTAGGCAAATAGATCTCTACCTTCACTTCCATAGCCATGGAATCTCCTCGGTGTGACAACAAGGAGAGGATGCGAAAGATGTTCACTCACATGGAAGTTGATTTTGGCATGGAAAAGCACCAAACAACACTTGGTTCGGTAATAGTCTCAGATAAGCTATTATCATAAATATATTTAGTCCTATTGTTGGGGAAAAGCCAATGGTTTAGCTCTAAATTTCATTTGTGGCTATTGAGTCTACCTAATATCGCACATGATTGAAAGAAGAAGAAGAAGAAAAAAGAAGGTGTTAACACCACGACAAAGATGGAAAGATGACAATTGCAAAAAAGCTACATGCAAAAAGCAAAAAAGTGGGAGGAAAAGAAAGAAAGAAATAAGAACCCCGAAAAGTGAATCTTCAAAGTGCATCAAAACATGGGTCCATTTGCCTCTTCTTCAAGCCAACGCTACATATTCTTGCAAATCTAACTTTTTTTTTCTCCATCAGCACTGATAGTCTCAAAACAAGTGATCAAATAAATGTTTTATTTTTTCTCTCATTATCACCACTTGGTGTTTCTTCTCTGCTATACACCACACCCTACTTGGTGTGGTGTATGGCATCATCACCACTTGATGTTTCTTCTCTACTATACACCACATCCTACTCTCAAACTCTTCAAAGTATATTATATAAATTCCAAAGCTTGTTCTTGTTTTTTCTCTTGTCCCTTTATAGACTCTAAGTTTATGCTCGAGTCAGTGCACTTCTTAGCCCACTTCTCACCTGAGCCATTTGCATAAAATGTTTGTGTACTTGCCTAAACCTAAGGGCATAACCCTCACACAAGGAATGCAGATACCCTAAAGAGGTTAGAAGGTAATTAATAAAGCACTCTTAAGGAAGGGGCTCATGGTTCTTCTCAAACATGGGCAGCATGATGCCAAAGTACTATAAGTGTGTATGCACCCCTAGCCATCCCCTTGTCTCATTAACAACCATCTAGGTACATCTCTGGATGGGGGGGATAATGGTGGTAGGAAAAAGCTTGATATATGGTAAAAACCATCACCTAGATTCCCTTAAATGTGGTGCATGCACAAGTAGTCATCTTCAATGATTCCGTTCCTATTCTATTTGACAGCCCATCCTTGCCAGCAACTAGTCCCCTCAATGACAACCTCTTCACAGATATGCCTCACATTCTTCTCTCAACTAAACTGAAAAAATGTCAAGGAGAGTAAAAAAAGTGTCAAAGAAAGTAGAGAGTTGGAGCTATCACATGGAGTAGAACCCACATGGGCACACCTTTGACCCTCGTAGCCCATGGAGGAGAACACATGGGCACACCTTCAACCCTCATAGCCCATGCATGTTGCATTACTCACACAAGGGTTTTGTACTTGACAAGCACATCTTGCATACAGAAGAACTCCTTATAGGTAGCATCTACACCAAACCTTGCCTTCAACGACTATCTAGGCACATCTCTAGATGGGAGGGCCATGGTGGGAAAAATCCTAGTCCATGGAATAACCTATCTCGCTTGGATCCTCTTTTTGCAAGAACCTCCAAATATCTTCAAAGAAAATAACTCCTTTATGGTCTCCATTGGACCATTTTCCTCTCTTTGACTACCTTCACCATCATAATAAAAATCTTACGTAGTAAAGCGGTACACCCTAGAGCTTTTTACCACCATCTTTCAAAGCTAGACAATTGACGGTGGTCCTAGTACATGGATACTTAAAGTAAAAAATCAAGACCTCTCTTTCTCTTTGTACATGCCCAAACAACACACGACCCTGGAGATGAGTCCTTGCATCATTAAGCATTTTTATGCCCATATTACACCACATACAACCTCATGTAGCCTCGACATGCTTCCTAACTCAAGGGCCAACCAAACTTTATCTCAACAAGCCCAAAAACACATAGATTGATCTCTTCACTTTCTACATCTATGACCATCCACACATTTTCCAAACCGACAACATCTTCACCCGAGCTTCATGACGTGAGGATGTGGTTGAAAAGAGAATAGAGGGATACACAAAAGACACACCTACACCATAGTTGCTCAAATTACTCGTTGTGAAGAGTAAAAAAAGTGTCAAAGAAAGTAGAGAATTGGAGCTATCCAATGGAGTAAAACCCACATGGGCACACCTTTGACTCTCATAGCCCATGGAGGAGAACACACATGGGCACACCTTCAACCCTCATAGCCCATGCATGTTGCATTACTCACAAGGGCTTTGTACTTCAAAAGCATATCTTGCATACACAAGCACTCCTTATAGGTAGCATCTACACCAAACCTTGCCTTCGACGACTATCTAGGCACATCTCTAGATGGCAGGGCCATGGTGGGAAAATTCCTAGTCCATGGAATAACCCATCTCGCTTGGATCCTCTTTCTGTGCAAGAACCTCCAAAGATCTTAAAAGAAAATAACTCCTTTATTGTCTCCATTGGACCATTTTCCTCTTCTTTGACTACCTTTACCATCTTAATAAAAATCTTACATAGTAAAGCAATACACCCTAGATCTTTTTACCACCATCTTTCAAAGCTGGACAATTGATGGTGGTCCTAGCACATGGATCCTTAAAGTAAAAAACCAAGACCTCTCTTTCTCTTTGTACATGCCCAAACAACACACAACCCTGGAGATGAGTCCTTACATTAAGCATTTTTATGCCCATATTACACCACATACAACCTCGTGTAGCCTCTCGACATGCTTCCTAACTCAAGGGCCAACCAAACTTTATCTCAACAAGCCCATAAGCACATAGATTGATCTCTTCACTTTCTACATCTATGACCATCCACACCTTTTCCAAACCGACAACATCTTCACCGGAGCTTCATGACTTGAGGATGCGGTTGAAAAGAGAATAGAGGGATACACAAGAGACACACCTAAACCGTAGTTGCTCACATCAACACACACAAGGTAGAGAAGCTCAATAGATTTCCTCCATTTCACTCCACAAAACACAATACTTTTTTCTAATGATAAGTTCATACTGAAATAACCTAAAGCTAATGTCCACACACTGGGCCAGCTGGACTTGGCCATCATTGTCCACACACACACACACTGCTAGATTGGTGTCCACATACTACTGCTATTCACCGTATCCTGATGAGCTTGCATTCTTAACACTCCCCCTTAAGCTCACCATATCCATCTCATATACTCCAAGCCTATCTCTCAAGTACTCAAACTTCTCTTTCCAAGTGGTTTGGTAAAGATATTTGCAACATGCTCTTCAATCTTCATATATTTCAACTCTATCTATTCATCCGACACTTTCTCCCTGATGAAATGATAGTGCATCTCCTCGCATAATAGACCAGATTGCTTGCCAATTATATGCTTCTCATGTTATCACACTGTATGACAACTTTCCTATCACATTATTTTCCCAAATATTTGAGTAGCTTTTTCAGCCATACCACTTTGCATGTAGCCAGAGGTGCTCCTCTATACTCTGCCTTTGTGTTAAATAAAGCAAATATGGGTTGATTTTTGCTACTCCAACTCACCCACTGCACTTCCCAATGTGAAAGCATAGCCATTAGTAGATCTTATGTCTCATAACAACTACTTGCCCAATCTACCTCTGTATATCTATGAACATCCATAGATATCCATAGCTTTGCCATACTTATAAAGGAGTCTATAATGTGTTGTAGGTTTCACACATCTCAAGATTCTTCTCACTGCATCCAAATGTGGTTTCCTTGGGCTTTGCATAAACTGGCTCACAAGCCCAACCGCATAGCATAAATCCAATTTAGTGATAGTCATGTATATCAAACTACCAACGATCTTTCTATACAATGTCACATCCTCAATCTCTTCACCACAATCAGCCCTTAGCTTCACATTTTTCTCCAATGGTGTGCTCATTGTTTTACAACCTAACATGCCATACTTTGCTAGCATATTCAATGCATACTTCCTTTGAACAAACCAAATGCCTTTCTTTGTTTTCACCACTTCAATGCTAAGAAAGTATCTCAATTCTCCTAAGTCTTTCATGTCAAATTCACCACATAATGAAGCTTTCACATTAGCAATATCCTTGCTTGAATCACCTTCATAATCAAGTTATCTACATAGATGACAATCACCACAATACCATGTGCTATCTTCTTTACATATAGTGATGAATCTGATGTTTCCACATGAAAACCAATGCTCATGAGATACATGCTTATCTTGTATGACCAAGCACGTGATGCTTGCTTCAATCCATACAAGGCCTTCTTTGGCTTACATACATGTGTGGAATATTTAGGATACATATAACCTTATGGCTACTCCATAAGCACCGCTTCTTGTTTGCAAGTCACCATTTAGAAATGCATTCTTTACATCCATTTGATGTATTTCCCAACCATTTGATGCAGCCAATGCAGCCACAGATCTCATTGTTCTTGTCTTAGTAATAGGGCTAAATGTTTCATCATAATACAAACCATGTTTTTATGCGTATCCCTTTGCGACCAGCCTTGCTTTATGCCTTTCTATTGATCCATTCGACTTGCATTTCACTTTATACACCTATTTTCAACCAATGACATTCTTTCCACTTGGTAATGCAACCAAGTTGCATGTATCATTGTGTACCAAGGCATCCATTGCTTTCTCCCATACATGCTTCCCAATACCTTTCCCAAAACATGATAGTTTCACATACTTCACCATTGATGTCATGTATGCATAATGCATTGTATACCCATCATATGTCAATCTCTCCACTAGATATCTTATCCTTTGTGACCTTATCGAAGCCTGTGGATCACTTTGTACACCCTGTGTACTCTAGCATGTGGAGGAACATATCTTTCTTTCCTTACACCTGGAGTACGTAAGGCTGTAATGCCAAGTTCTTCATCTAAACTTTTCGAGATAAATGACTCATAACCTATTATACCAAGTCCTTCAACCTTCTTTTTTCCTTTGTCAGCAACACTTCCACTCGTGCTCACACTACCATGTCTCAACCTTCCTGACCATGGACTTACATGGGGACTTATATGATCACTTCTACTAGATATTTCACCTAGCCACCAAGACAATGAAGTAGAACTCTCTTTTGGTGGCAAGTTCACATGCACATTTACATCTATGTCATCAACCATAACATCATCTTTATTTTTTTACCAACTTGCCAACTCATCAAACACAACACCTTTAGAAATGAGCACCTGTTTAATTTTTGAATTGTAACATTTATAAGCCTTTCTATCTTGTGCATAACCAATGAATATGTACTTCTCAGCCTTTGGGTCTAATTTTCTTTTCTTCTCATCCGGCACATATACATAGGAAATACATCCAAAAAACTTTGAGATGCCCAATGTCTGGCGGCCTAAAACTTGTCATCCTCATATCAGGAGTTCTCTCATCCGGCACATATACATAGGAAATACATCCAAAAAACTTTGAGATGCCCAATGTCTGGCGGCCTAAAACTTGTCATCCTCATATCAGGAGTTCTCTCATCATGTATGGTAGCTGTAAGTGTCTTATTCAAGATCTACACCGTTGTGGCACATGCTTCTACCCAATAATATAAAGGCATACTCTTCTTATTCATCAATGCTCTTGCCACTTCACCTATCACACAATTCTTTCTCTAAGCAAATCCCATTTTGGTGAGGAATATACTTGCATGTAAGTTGCCGTCTAATACCATGGTCTCTTAAGAATGCATGTGAAATGTACTCACCACCACCATCTTTCCCTTAAACATTTAATACAATGACCATATTGCTTTTCCACAAGTACTTTGAATTCTTTGAACTTGGCCAAGGTTTCACTCTTCTCTTTCAGAAAATAAATCCATGTCATCCTATTGAAGTCATCAATAAATGTGATGTAATGCATGCTCCCATTTATTAATTTGGTTTGAGTGGGACCCCAAATGTCACTATGCATAACCTCAAGTGGTCTTCTACTCATTTGACTATCCATGGGTGGGAAATGGAAACCTTGCTTGTTTTCCAAATTAACATGCATCACAAACATGTGTAATTCCATCATATTTTAATCTAGGTAGACCATCAACAATGCCCTTTATTTGCATAGATTTCAGCTTTTGAATATTTACACGATCAATCCTTTAGTGCCAAATATCAATGTCTAGCACTATCCCATGATTATGAGAAAACATGCCTAACTTCAATTATACATCCTCAATGGCACACTACCAATAGATACCAAACTCTTTGTTTTAATATATGGCACATACAACACCTCGGACATAGTTTTCATCCTACCATCATGCATCCTCAACAGCACACTACCAACATGTGTAATAGGATGTTGAGTATCATTACTTGTAGCGACATAACCCAGATTTTGTGCTGGCATCATGTTATCAAACCACTATTCATAACATGTCATGTGGTTTAATGCACATGAATTCATATACCATGTGTCATCACTCTCTTTGCAAGATTTCATAGTATCCATCACATGCTTCATGGCAAACAAATGATATGTATGTCCTTCATTGCAAGATGATGCATAATTTTCATGTTACACTCTACCACCAAGAACATCATTTTGCTCTTTGTAGCAATCTCTAGCCATATGTCCAAGTTTACCATAATAATGACACTCAATGCCATGCCTATTATGATGTTGTGGTTGCTAACGGCCTCTACCACAAGATCCAAACCTCCCTCTAGCATGAGGATAAAAACCTCTACCACCACATGCACCAAATGATGGCTATGAATCATGTTGTTGTTGTGATTGCCTATCATGCCAACCACGTTTACTTGTATGTCCTCTCAAACTAGATACCCCCCTACCTCTAGCACCTCTATGAGTGTAGAATGCTCGGTGCCTTGCATGCCCACCACTGGTACTAGATGAAGTACCTAAACCAAGTTTCATCTCCTCCATTAATAAGCAAAGAGACCAACTCATTAAAATATAGAGAGTCTCCACCTCTAACCCTAGTAGAGGTTTTAAATTCTTTGTAAACTTTGCCCAAACCATTCAATGAAATGGCAACCAAACCATCATCTTCCATGGGGGCACCAATAGATGCATTTGCACACCCTTTAATCTCATGTACATAGTCATTGATGCTCCTGTTGTTTCGAGTCACACTACGCATCTTTTTCTTCAATTTCATCTTCTTTGGTTAAGTAGTTGTATCATACAACTTCACCAATGTATCCCGTGCATCCTTGGGATTATCTGTGTCCTAAATATGGCATAATATCCCATCTGTGACATAAATAATGCAGCACTTTGAAAGCCCTCTCTATCCAATGCAGCACTTTGAAAGCCCTCTCTATCCAATTCCTATATGCTGTAAGCTGGGCAGGTGTTGCGTTCACTAGTGGAACCATTGGTTCTATCTCCTCACCTCACTAAATTCCAAAGTCCTTTGCCTTTCAGAAAGTGCATCATGCGGTACTTCTAAATCCAAAATTATTTTCTATCAAACATTTTTCCAACAATCTTGTCTAGAATGCCACTCATCTTGCTATGCACAATGTTCACTGAGTAATGCACACAATCAACTCAAACACACATACATACATGTACTTGATCACCAATGATGTCCACACATTCCACAATTTTTATGGCAACAGAACCTGGGACTCAAAACCACTTTTTGCATAAGCTGAAAATCACTTGGCGCCGCTTAGAAATTCCACACACTATGAGCTTCCATAGTGTGTGTATGCAAGTTCCACACATTATGAGCTTCCATAGCCTCAAAGTTTCCTCTGCAAATCTTTCCCACTTGCTCAAAACTTGTCTTAATGGCTTGACAATGCATCTCTACTCATGTCCAATAAAATATGCATCAAATATATCAACTCCACAATGTTCCATAATGTAATACATTCACACAATCCTCTTCACAGCTTCCATGGAGAGCTTGCAAAAAAATGTTTTTCACTTGTTTTGGCAGCCCACTCTTTGCTCAAACTTTGTCAAATCACCTACAATCCACTCAAGGGTTTAGTTATTCTTACCCAACCAATAGGCCAAGCTCTCAGATTTGTTGATTTGATGTGCTCCACAACTTCAATTGAAAGCTCCAAAACTAGAATTTTCCCTCTTGCTTACTCACTCAAAAAACCCTAATGAGAGCTACCTTGGCTCTGATACCATGAAAAGAGAATAGATGGATACACAAGTGACACACCTAAACCATAGTTGCTCACATTTCATCAACACACACAAGGTCGAGAAGTTCAATAGCTTTCCTTAATTGCATTCCACAAAACACAATACTTTTTCCTAATGATATGTTCACATTGAAATAACCTAAAGCTAATGTCCACACACTTAGCCAGCTCTGGATGCGGCCATTATTGTCCACACACACACACACACACACACACACACACACTACTACTAGACTGGTGTCCACATGCTATTGCTATCCACACCAAATCCTGATGAGCTTGCATTATCAACATCAATCCGATTAGGAAGGGGGGTATGTTAGTAGCCACTTCTCTGTTTAACATGGCTTTGCCTGCTTTTCCAATAATAAAAGGTGCTTTGCCATCTTACCCGCATTTAGTAACAAAAGCCTTATCTTTGTAAGACGATGCTAGACTTTATGAAGCATCCTTAGTCTAAGCTTAATGCCAAATAGGGAATTCATCAACTTTGTGTATTTACTTAAAATAGTAGCCGTGAACCATTTTAAGTTTTATCTAGCCAAGTTTAAACACTAGCCATTTATATATAAGTTAATGTCAGCAGTACGTAATGGACATTTATTCCCTTGCAATAGAATGCTACTTGTGAGCTCTCCCTCTTGTGTTTTATCGGACTCTTGAAAAGCTTACTAGTTGGTTGCATGAATAGGATTGAGTGTAGGATTCTCCCTCTTCTTGCCTCTATCTAGGCAAAGACCTTTACTCCCATAGTCATGGAATCTCTTCAGTATGATTGTTTTCATGGAAGTTGTAGCTTCACAATAAGCATTGTCTTCACCAAGGAGTACAACCCATCTAAAGTAGCCTAAAAGCACATTGAACGTGGGAATGGAAAACCTCAAGGGTGGTTAAGCCCTCAAGCTCTATCAATCTAATGCTTGAACCTTCGTACTCTAATCATTCATGAGGGAGAAGCTAGCAAGCTTCCTCTCTTCTCTCTCTCTCTCTCTCTCTCTCTCTCAATTGCATTCCACATCTAGCTAATCACAAGCAAGAATTAAGAATGCACACACACACACACACACACACACACACACACACTGACTCAAGCACTCACACATGTAAACAAGCAGCTCAACAAGGCTCCCTTGCTAATGACTAATATAAACATGAAAGCATGCAATAATTAAAAGAGAGTAAGACAAGTAAAAATGAAGGAAATCCCAAGCTTGAGCTCAAATGTAGATTGTATTATCAAAAAATGTATTTCCACACTCCCACAAGTTGCTTATATATATAATTGTGTTTTACCTAGTCAGCCACACTTATGGGGTGCCTAAAACATGTTCTCATTACAACTCAAGCATTTTATAGGTCGGATTTTGTTGCATGGTAGCCCTTTGGCCATCTATAATGTAAAGTATGTGAGCTAGGGTAGGGATTATGAGAAGTGTATCGAAAGGAGTAATAACCCCCCTGCCTAGGCTAGCTTCCATTCTCAGAAGCATTATTGCATAGCGGGTAGCATGAGTGAGAAGTTGTGGATGGTCTCATGTCATTGAAGAAGAGGATTGATAGAAAATGGTTGGAACATCTTTGACATGTTTTTACAAAAGTAGACCTGAGATCAGGGTATCATCAGGTTAGAATTAAAGCAGAAGATGTTGCGAAGACAGCATTTAGGACCCGTTTCGCGTATTTTGAGTTTTTGGTTATGCCATTTGGGCTAACCAATGCTCCAGCGATCTGCTTTTGTAAGCACAAGTTTCTCACAATGAGCTACTAGAAATCTCCATGACAAGCATAAGCAGTAGCTCACTTGGGGGACAACAAAAAAGAAGTCTTAGAGTCTTGCTTCATAACGAAAGTCATGTCCCAATCGCCACATCAAAGAGCTCAGAAAAGTAATGCAGCAGCATACACTAGCAAGATAGAAGAGCTATTTTTGCAATGCAAGGTAAACACAAATGCATAGTTCTCATCAGAATTAGCAGCAGCATCGCCATAACCAGAGTAGACATAGTAGGAGCCACCCATCATCACCAATCCTCACACAGTAGAGCAGATAAGCAATATAGCAACGCAGCGATTTGGGACACAAATGGGTGGTCAAAAAACGTAAAGGGAAAGATATAAGGTATTTGAAAAAAAAAAGGTGTAAAGAGTCTCCTCTAAGAGACAGTTCACATGGGAAAGGAAAATTTAGGGTTTTCGGTCCATCTTGTGAGCTACACCCACATGGGGCATGTCTCATGAATTCAAACTTGGGACTCATTGGCATCAAAGATACCATTAACAAAGTCTTTGACACAAACATCATCAATCTTAGCAAAAACTTTAACAATCTTCATCAAAAGCCAATGTGTGACCCTTACTATAAATATGGCCAAATGAGTGCGCTAATGTATGTGTGTGTGAAAAAGAAGTGTACAACCCTTGTAAAAATGTCGCAACCAAACAAGTATGCGAGCATATGTGTGCATAATCAAAGCAGAGGTGCATACACATCAAGTCTAAGCATGCCTAAAGCACAAGTGCATGAGATGATCACATTCCGAAGCACAACATCCACACATAATGCATCAAAGGCATATAAGGAGATCAAGTACAAAGCATTATGCAACAAAGAGCATCTAGTCCACATCAAAGAACTTGTTAAAGATTCAAGATTCAAGACAAAGAGCAAAGACCAAGAGCCAATAAGCATCCAATAATGCAAAGAAGAAAAAGAAGGACACTACATCATTGACATGAAGCATGAAGGAAGCAACAAGGGATCAAGGATTTTCGAATACAAAGAAGACCAACCATCCTCATCAATGAACTCCCCTACATAATGAACTCTCTTAGCTTAATTAGCCTTATTAACAACACAATTTACATCTAATGAGCATCATCTCATGATGCAAGTTAAAGCACCAAAAGTCGATGGGCATCACAAAAGTTTATAGATTTGTTGGTGCTTAGCTATGTATTGGTGTCGCCTATAAAAGAAGTTGGCATCTCCAACCAAGATCAAGAATACCAAAGTCCTTCTAAATGAGTCGGATGATGAAGACATGGAAAGAGATTCACCCTTTGAAGGTAGAGCAGATTGATTAGTATGATCCACTCACAAAGAAAATCTAAAGGATTTTTAAGAAATAAATTCGCTACTAAAGGTAGAGCACATTCATTGGTATGATCCACTCATAGAGTAGATCTAAGGGATTTTTTAGAAAACCGTGTGGAGACAAACAAAAACATAAGCAAGACAGATGGTCTTTCCATCTTGAGTCATCTATGAAGACTTCAAAGCCATTTTAAAGTAGTCCTTGTTAGAAATTGGGTGGGAGGCCAAGTCAAGTGGGGTCACCCATCCCAATCATGTCCATGCCAATACGCTCTTAACTGGAGGTTTCCACAAATTGGTCTATCCATCTAGGCCCCAAAACCTTAAGGTGATAGAGGACCTCCGATCTATTCATTTTGTGCAAATCTCCTAGTGCTACGCTTTGGCACCACTTTTCTCAACACCCCCCCATTAATGCCAACTTGTCCACTTTTTCTTAGCCTAGAGGTTAAACTTATCCATGTTTTCTTAGCTTAGAGGATCAACTTGGCTTCTCTAGTGGCTCAAAGGTTACACTTCAAGCCATGGCTCTGATAGCATGTAAAAAATTGGATGGGGGCCAAGTCCCAGATCACCCATCCTAGTTGCATTCATGCCAATACGTACTTAACTATAGGTTTCCATAAAAAATGGTCTATCTAGACCCTAAAACCTTAAGGGGATGGAGGACCTCCAGTCTATTCATTTTGTGTAAATCTCCTAGTGCTACACTTTGGCACCACTTTTCTCAACAATCCTCTCTCTTTTCTCTCGTGCTCTTGTGCTCTTGTGCACTTGTGCTACAATTCTTAAGATTGTTGCCATATATATAGGTAGTGATGTGTGTGAACACACTTAGGACCGCCGGGGTACTTTTTCCCTCTTTAGGAGGTTTTTTTCCCCAGCTTGTATATACGCCCATCATTCTAGGGCTAACTTATCTTTTGTACATTGACATAATCGAATTAACTGTGTGTTGTGTGCATTCTTGCTTCTTCTTCTCTAAGCTTTGTGTGCTTTCCTACAACCCTAATTCCAATAATTGGTATCAGAGCAGGCATCGGCTCCCAAGGCTACGTCGCTAGCACCCTCCGACTCATGTTCTCTGATTGAGGTGAGCTTTCATGAGCGTTTGCAAGTCCCTATACTTTACTAATAAGTTTGTAGGGCTTTGCGTTCTCAAAAATTGCATCTGAGGTCGTTTCGGGCTCCGTTTTCGCATTACAAGTTCTATACAGGTGTTTTCGTCATTTTGTGTAGAAAATTTCGACAGTGTAGTTTTTTGCAAAACAGGCATACGTATTCTATTATGGACCGTGCTACATAGCACGAGTTGTTTTCTGTTCAGTCTTTGCTCCATTACAGGTAGCTTTTGCATCAGTTTCAGTCAGTGGCCATGGCTGATAACAGCAATGATGTATTTCGCATGTTGTCTGCTGATGTGACAAACAAACTGGATGGAGACAGTAACTACCCACTTTGGGCATACATGATGCAGCATGTTTTGGTTGCAAAAGGAGTGTGGAACATTGTGCAGGGTATGGATGTATGTCCAGGTTCTGTGGATGTAGGATCTATTGAGGATGTTGCAGGTTCTAGCAGCTCTACTATTGCTATTGTTTTACCCACTGCTAAACAAGCTCATTGGGATGGTAAAGATGCGCAGGCTCATGCCTTGATTGCACTTTCTGTCAAACGTAAAATCACTCCATATATTCGTTCAGCTAAAACAGTAAAACAGGCTTGGGATATTCTAGCTGGTTTGTATGCAGGTCGTAACGAGGCAAAAATCTCTTACCTGCGTAAAAAAGAGCTAGAATCGAAGATTATGCAGAAAGATGATGACATGAATATTTTTCTTGCCGAGATTAAAGATCTCAAGGAACAGTTGATTTCTGCAGGTGAGATTATTCCTGATCATTCTCTTGTGCAGACTGTTCTTAATGCTTTAGCTGAGTCATATTAGACTTTTGCTTCCACGTGGAGACTTGTTATTGAGGACAGACCTGATGTTGTCAAGTATGATACTTTAGTCAACAAGCTCTTGCAACAAGAAGCGTAGTCTAGGCAAAACAGGGCTAGGTAGTGTGCAGTTGATCAGGCATTTGTTGCTGCCCAGCAGAGAAGAAGTGGTAAGGCAGTCCCTTCCACTGTTTCTTCTCCTATTAATAGGTCTGCAACTTCTTCTCCTTCCACAGGTAGCAACAATAGGTCTGAGAAGGCTCTTGATAAAGACAAGAAAAAGATCAGGTGCAACTATTGCAAGGCAACTGATCATGTCATTAAGAATTACCCTAAGCTAAAGACTAAAGAGGCAAAGAAGAAAGAGTCAAATATAGCCACAATAGCGGATGCTTCTACAAATGCAGATTCTGCAAATGTTGTGCAGGATACAGAATGGGCGATTCGCGTGTATTTCCCATCTGTACATGATGCATGTTTGGCAGTTTCTGTTGACTCTGATGTATGGTATTTTGACAGTGGTGCTACAAAGCACATTACCTCACATCGTGATATGTTCACTTGTCTTGAGGCTGTCTCTAATGGGAATATTATCACATGTGCCAATAATGCTTCTTACCCAGTGAAGGGCGTTGGTAAAATTATGCTTACTGCAGCAAATGGCAGCGCTTTCACACTTTCAGATGCTTTGTATGTGCCAGGGATAAAGAAGAATCTATTGTCTGTCTTTGCGCTTGCTAGACTTAGACTTGTAGGCAAATTTGTGGATGACAGATGTATTGTTCAGATTTGACTTCTGGTGATATGATTATTGCATCTGGCACCTTGTTTTGTGGGCTGTATAAGCTCAATTCTTATGACAAGGTGTGGAAGATTCAGCAAATGCAGTTTCTGATGAAAAGGCAGATTTAGATGCAAAACTATGGCATGCTCGTTTTGGTCATCTGAACTTTCTTAGTTTGCTGCGTTTGCAGAAATTTGATATGGTTGCTTCATTTTATGTGGGCCTATGCAAACTCCGTCATTTGGTAAACACTTGTATATAGTGATGTATGTGGGCCTATGCAAACTCCGTCATTTGGTAAACACTTGTACTTTGTGACTTTCATTGATGATTACTCAAGGCATGCATGGGTATATCCACTGAAGGCAAAGTCGAAGTGTTTTTGTGCTTCAAACAATTTTTGCTTATAACACCATAATAGAAAATTTGGGAAAAATCCCATTCAATCTAGAAGTAAGTATTCTAGTGACCCTTGCATTAACAAGACTAGGCTTGTTTGCATGCCATTTTTATTGCATAGAAATCATTGGTACACACATATTGATATATTACCAAGACATATTTACTCAATTCTTTGTTCACATACCATTTTTATTGCATACAAATCGTTGTTACACATATTGATATATTACCAAGACATACTTACTCATTACTTTGTACATACCATTGGCCATTGCCATGCACATACTCATAGAACAACAACGGTATGCATATAACATTGGTATGTATATAACATTAGTATGTAAAAGTATTGGAAAGTGAGTTGTTGCATAGTTTCTTGTTTACCATTGGAAACTACATATAAACTTCTAAAGGCCATGTTTTACACCCAAAAGGTCAAAAATCATAATGTAGTGGTCCAAAATGACGGCCTTACCATTGGAAACTACATATAAACTTCTAAAGGCCATGTTTTACACCCAAAAGGTCAAAAATCATAATGTAGTGGTCCAAAATGACGACCTTAATTGCACCAAAATTTGGTTTTTTTAGTAAGATCTTTGTGAGAATTTGCATATGGCAAAATTCAGGTAGATGTTTCATCTCTAATGGCCTTAATTGCACAAAAAGGTCAAAAAATCATAATGTAGGGGTCCAAACTAACGGCCTTAATTGCACCAAAAATTCATTTTTTTAATAAGCTTTTTGTGAGAATTTACATATGGAAAAAATTAGAGAGATGTTTCATCTCTGAGTAGGAGTATGCAAGGGAGATATATAAAGAGCATCTAGCATGGCTGAATGCAAGGTAGATACATAAAGCATTTGGCCAATATAGGTCCACCTAAAGTTGATTGCATCAAAGACACTTTAGATCTTATGCACAAGATCTTACAACAGATTAGCTGAGAACTGTACAACTTACATAAAGCAATAGAAAATACAACTTCTGTGTTTACACAAATAGGATTTTCCACCACCAAAAGATAAAGAACATAAACTAAGAGACACGAAGAATAATAGTGAATTACTATTACAAATTGAATTACAAACAAATGGCGTCAACCCACCCATACACTCTATAAGGGAGATTTTATGGCAATCTAGCAAGGGTGCACAATGCAGTGAAGATGGATCTCAAAATGATTGAAAAGTGGTTGGTAGTGTACACTTTGGTAGATCACTTTAAGAGGAAACACTTTGAAAGCTATGAAAAATGGCTCTTTACAATAATAAACTCTAGCATAGTAAATGAAGTTTAAATGCCCAAGACTAATAAGTGACTTGTCTATAAGTGAAATTATCTAATGAGAAAGGGTAATTCCCTTGGGTTGGATTGAGAACTAAGCTCTTACCTCTTGTGCTTTTTATCTCTCTAGCCCTATGCTGGTGTGTGTGTGTGGGTGTGTCATTTCTTGTCTCCCATATGCCTTGCCATTGATGCTAGTGAGAGTGTGAGGGTGTGTAAGGAGAGGAATATTGTCTTAAAGCTATCTCAGATCCCTTCAAGCCATGGGAGTCCCAAGCTCAACATAAACAACTCATGTTGAGAAATATGGTGCCATGGAGCACGAGGAAGCTAGGGAGTGAGTGTAAGTCTAACAAGCTACCACATGAGCAAGCACGAATCGTCCCCCATGTGAGCTAACATAAACAAGATGTACCCACCTTGTATAAAAGGGGTCACTTTCACGTAATCAAATTAAGAGAATGCAAGAATTTAGGCCACCCAATATGGTATGTACATTGGTAAACCGTGAGCTTAGACATGGTCAAATGGATATCAGAATGCTTTTTGAGCCTCTTTTTGAAGCGTTGGTGGCTCTTTGGCCCGCTTGCTTGAAGCATGGCGATGTTTGCCAAAAGAAGTGAAGCATTATAAAGCTTTAAGGTGAAATGTCAGATTAGCAGACAATGCCAACCTTGGCATGTGGCTTTGCATTGACCTCCTAGGAATCTCTGACTCGCTTCATTTTATTAGCATGGTTGGGGGAATGTTTTGTGCCTTGGAGGGAGATGTGGAGCCTAGTCAATTCTTGGACTTTTGCTAACTTTGGTTGCGTTGCCGGCTCTTCTTCCCAGTTAGGTTCTCTTCTTGGGGGAGGTTTTTATGCACCCTCTCTGGCCCTCGTTCTCTCTCTCTCTCTCTCTCTCTCTCTCTCTCTCTCTCTCTCTCTCTCTCCCCCTCTCTCCTCTTTCTAATTTTTAAATAATAATAATATTATTATTTTTAAAAAGATTTTTAAATTTTTTGGGGATGATGACATGGCAATGTGAGCCTACATGATGAAATGGTACTTTTTTAAAAGTTTTTTTTAATGATGTGGCAATGTGATTTTACATGATGATGTGGCATATGTGAACCTACGTGTGATGATGTGGTACTTTTTTAAAAAAGTTTTTTTAAATGATGTAGCAACACGAGCCTACGAGTTGATGTGGCACCTTTTTTTCTAGATTTTTTTTGTTTGTTGATGCTGTGGCAATGTGAGCCTACGTGATGACGTGTGACTTTTTCTTTTCAAGGTTTTAAAAAATGATGTGGTAACATGAGCCTACGAGGTGATGTGGCACTTTTTTTTCAAGATTTCTTTTGTTGGTGATGATGTGGCAACGTGAGCCTAAGTGATGATATGGCAACATGGGCCTACATGATGATGTGGCACACATGAGTCTACGTGATGACATGATACTTTTTTTAATTTTTTTAAGATTTATTTATTAATTCTTATTTTTTGTTAATGATGTGGCAATGTGAGCCTATGTGATGATGTGGCATACGCGAGTCTATGTGATGGTGTGTTAACTTTTTTTCAAGATTATTTTTGATGATATGGCAATGTACGCGTGCGTGATGACATGGCAACACGAGTCTACATGATGATATGGCACATGTGACCTACGTAATAACTTGGTATTTTTTTAAATTTTTAATGACATGGCAATGAGAGCCTACATGATGATGTGGCACTTTTTTTTGGTCTCGAGTTTTGTGTATGTGTAAATTTTCTCCAAAAAGAAGGGGGTGTTTCCAAAATTTAGGGAAATAATCTTAAAGGATCTAAGGGGGGTAGTTTTGGGGAGACTAAGTGTGCCTACGTGTATATGTGGGCACATATGATCGTTCATGTACAATAGGGTTTTAAGATTTCAGCTTATTGTGTGGCCTCATTGAGTGAAGGTGAAGAGTCACTTGCCCATCCAGCAAAAGCTTTGATGTCATTTCCACCGCTAGATTTTCTTGTTTAATTGATTGAGCTTTGTCTTTCCAATTCTAGCTAGCGAGTTGGTGTTGCCGCGTGTGGTGCATATGGGTGTTGTGGCATCGTGGTGATCTTTTTGAGCCTTGGGGTTGCTCGGTAGTGCCATGGAAGTGCATGCATGACTCTCTTTGGCATTTGGCACCATGCACTGGTGGCTCTTCTTTTGATGGGAATAGGGATGGGGAAGGCCACTATACATGGGCAAGGTACGATCGCTTGCTGCTTGGTGTGTCCACAGACTTTTCAAGGTGGTGTTGGCACATGAGTCAAGGTGGAATCCAGTGCTCTCCATTCTTGCTTAAGCTTTGGTGTTGGCAGAGGCATGGCTTTTGGTCTCTACACTCCATCTTTGGTTTGGCATTTGATGGCATGGTTACATAGGTTTGTGGTGTGGGTTTTCGTGACTTTGAAAACCCAAAAGTAGGGTTCTCGTCATAGAAGCCTTGTGCTTCTAGCAGCTTGGTTAGGATTGAAATGTTGGTTATCGGGATTGAACTCTGGTGTTTGAGGCCACCTACTAACTCTCTTTAGCTTTGGAGATTGGGGTGCAGTCTGTGAGATTTTTGGGACCCAAATGGAAGGGTTTCCATCATAGATGCCTTGTACTTGTAACCTCTTGATGGAGATCCATTGATGGAGATCCAATGTGGCTCAAGATTTGGGTAAAACTTTGTTGCATGGGGCTCTCACTTAGTAGATCTCCCCTCATGGGTAGGCTTTTGGCAAAATGGTGGGTTGCTTGCCAGATCTTTACATGGGCATCATACTTACCTTGGTTAGCCAAGGTATTGTTGAGATTGAGGTTTGGGGGGTGTTGTTTATCTTTGTCACCGAGGTTTTGGATCTTCATAGTGGTTTGAGGGGGTGGTCAACATGGCGAGAAGAGAACATGGCGAGAAGAGAGGAGTGTTGAGTGTTAGCGGTTACCTGAGGTGACGCCTTGTAAGTTGAGGGACGAGGCTTGGAATGTTGATAGGTGCAAAGAGTCCTCATCTAGCAAGGGTAACCATTCCATGGGGAAGCTCAAGTTTTGTGATTTTTTTCCTGCCAACTCACTACACAATTAGTGGTTACAATAGTGGCTACAATCTATCCCCTCCCAAGGATGATGCTCTCTTTCATTGTACCTTTAGGTTGGGGTCACATAGCACTTGCACGATGTAGGTTAAGCTCCGATATAAAATTTTGGTTCAAAATAATTGATGATCATAGATTGGGAATTGTTTACCACGGTAATGGTTGATGTGAATAGTGTGAGGGGGGTGAGTGACCTAATGAGGTCCACATCTCTCGAGACAACATGTTGTGGCCTAGTCCTAGTACCAAGGTAGGCCATGTAGCTAGGTGGTCTTTTTGGGGGAACTCTAGCTCAAGGTGAGCGGGTTCCATTGCTGGTTCCATTTCAAATGCATCGAGCATGACAAAGGATGCGATTTTGTCACCGTTCAATCGTGTAAACCTTGTTCCTAAGGAAGAGTGTCCATGATCGCCCCAAGACGCGAACCCAATAAATCGAGAATTAATATCCTATAGCTAGCACACAAATGCATAGGTGGGGTATGTCACTTACCTCGTGATACCTTGAGCTTGGGATTCTTGTAGGTAGCAGCGGTCGCAAGAGCTCACACAGTTGTCTGTGCCATTGCACCCTCCTCGTAGCCTCATAGCTTGATCCTTTGTAAAGTATCTCGATCCATAGAGTTGATCAAACAACTCATCCATGCGTGGCATCAGATACTTGTTCTTAATCGTTATCTGATTAAGAGCCCTATAGTCTATGCACATCCGTATAGATCCGTCTTTCTTCTTTACCAGAAGAATAGGCGATGCCCATGGACTTGAACTAGGCCGAATGAAGCCTTTGTTCAAATATTCCGTCAATTGTTTTTCCACCTCCTGTGCCTCAGAGTGGCTTAATCTATAAGCAAGTTTGCTTATAGGTTTTGATCCTTGCATAACTTTGATGCCATGGTCTACTTCTCTAGATGGTGGTAAGCCATCAGGCAAATCATCAGGAAAAACATCATGAAATTCCTCTAATAAATTCATTAAAGTATCTATGTACTTTTTCTTTAATGTCTCTTTCACCTTGGATTTTTTCTTGTTTGAATCGCATGCATGCCAAATAGGGTTTTCAAACAGTGGGTCTTGTCCAAGGCTATTTTGTTTTCCTTGTTTGTCTACGTAAACATCATTTACAGTTTCATCTACGGAAACAGAATTTAAAAGAGGGTAACAAGTATATACCTCTGCTATCTGGTCTCTGCGGACCGCTGTGCACAGCTCTATGGAGGAAATAAATGGTGTGGCAGGGACAGTACGGTCGCCCTGCAGGGTAATGACTCTACCTCCATGCTCAAAACGTAGCGTATTATGTAGGTAATTTTGAGCTAGACTAGGGCCCAAGCCATACAGCCACTCCCTACCTAGATATACGTCTGCTCTGGCTAAGTGCATGACTTGAAAGTCAAGCGGATCCTCGTAGTCCTGCATAGATAATGGGACCCCCAATACTACGGTATTCCATATCGTTTTGTCATATCCATTGGCTAGGCCAACAGTATACTCATGATCATTCCGGGTCTCAGTCAACCCCAACTTCTTGACTAACGAGTAG
Organism: Cibotium barometz; assembly: GCF_041138505.1. NCBI lineage: Eukaryota > Viridiplantae > Streptophyta > Polypodiopsida > Cyatheales > Cibotiaceae > Cibotium > Cibotium barometz. The sequence continues at coordinate 45,348,046 of NC_141075.1, forward strand.
TTCAAGAAGTTGTGGCTAGCTCCATCATCAATAGAAACTGTGACTCTACGGCCACCTATGGTGCCATACATGCGTACCATGTCATGCGGACCTACAGTAGGCTGCCACATCACTGATGTCACTGAACAAGCGTGCTCATCACAATGACACACTGTCATCTCTCTGAACTTTGCGGAACTGAGAGGGAGTCTCTGCACTGTATGCAACTACCTAGAGGATTTACCATCTTTTTTGGGCTCGTTGCCACTTGTGCTGGCTTTAGGCTTTGGACACTCAGCCTTCGTGTGCCCTACATCATTGCAATTAAAGCAGCGATTTTCCTTTCGCGCTTTAATATACTGCTCTTTCTTTTGGATTTCACTGTCTCTTTTCTTCTTGGATGGTCGCGTTTTTTTAGACCAATGACCACCCTGTCCTTCCTGGTCCATCCTATCCCCTTGCTTATCATCACTGCTATGGAACCCTTTTCTTTTAAGACCTGACCTCCTCTTCTCACTACCCTCAGCCCTGCTAAAACCACCACGTGCACTACGGCGCTTGATGTCATCAAATATCTGCGCATACTTAATTGCCTCTACTAAGTCTTTAGGCTGTAAGGGCTCTACGTACTCAAGGTAATCATCTTTGAGGCCTCTTTTAAAGCCTCACAATGTCTCGAATGCATCGATCCCCTTTAGCTTGAGTACTATCTCCCTATAGTCTGAGGTATTGAGTCAGGGATTTGTTCTCCATCGAGCACTTGTCCCATAACTCCATCGAGCACTTGTCCCATAACTCCCAGCTTCTCTCCGCCTCATTAACAGGCAAAAACACTTTTCGAAACATCGTTTCAAAATCCGTCCAAGTGGCAGGACGAGTTGTCAAACTCATCCACCACTTGTACGCACTCTACGGGCTGTATCCGGCTAGGCTGCTGTCGCAGCGCGTGCAAATCTGACCACTTCGCTAGAAACATGTTGACCGAGTCCTTGTTTCTCTCCTTCTCCTCGCCACCAAAACTAGGCGGCTTTAAGTCTTTTAATAACGACGAAGCTGTCTCTACGGACGGCCCCGCAGGTGCATCGGCTTGTACTCCTGCACAACCACTGGCGAGGCTACGCTCACCCGTGTCGCAGGAGCTCGGCTATACCACGAGGAGTCGGAGTACTAGCTGAGGCGGCTGTTAGTGCATCTAACCGTGTGGAGATGCTTTGTAGCATCATGACTAAGTCAGCCTGGACTTTACCCATATTGTTCAGTTTTGCATTAAGATATTTAAAAAGTCCACTAGAGAGCTCTGCCTCTGTCAGGACGTCGGCAAGGTCCAATAGGTCATAATTGTCGTCGTCATATTTTAAGAGGTCGTCCTCGCTCCCCTCGGCGACGTCGGTGTTCATGTCATTTGGCTCATCGACCAGAAAGGGGCTTTGCTATACTACGACCGCTGCGGGCTCGTTGGGTCCTAAGGCAGGGTCAACAGACGAGGAGGGTGGCGCTGGCGGATAACGCGTGATCGATGAGCGCACTCTGGACCGGTCGGGCGTATACGGCCTGACATGTGCTAGAAGCATTGAGCACCAATGGAATTTTAAAACGTGAGTGCACTGTACGACCATTTGAAAGTAACAATGCAGCTATTCCAGACGATGCACATGCCAATGCAAATTGATTCTCTCCACATAATCATCACAACAAGGCATTATAAAGATAGGTTTTCCCTGATCCACCTGGTCCATCAAGGAAAAAAACACCTCCCTGGTTCAAAGAAACAGCCTCAAGGATAGTGTCAAATGCTCTTGATTAATAACTATTTAGACTCCTTTCCACAGAAACGGAAAAATTAGCCTACTGAACAGAATCAAACATCATCTCTTCCATCAGCAAACCATTGTTGACACTGGCAACACTTGATCTATTAGGAACAGGCAACCCTTCAAAATCATGCAACCGCTTTCCATACTGTTGTAAGAGGTCTTGCATTTGTAATAGAGCTTGATTCTTTGCTATATAATGATAAACACCAACATCTGCACACCCTCTCTGCTGCAAGGAATGGAAAAAATCATCTGAAAGCTCGGTGGAGAATTTATTCCAAAGGTGTCCAGGGGATATAGGCTCATGAAAAACCATTATAATGACAAACAATTGACACAGCTGGAATCCTCTTTTCTAAAATGCAGCTTCTTTTGGAGACACATATGCCACTCCTCATCGCTCTCTAACATTCCTCTGGCTTCACATGCAGTCCATTCACCGTTCATAAATCCTCAAAAGATTTACAACCTTTGCACACATGCGTAAGTAATATTGCACACCTACACTCGGAGTAACATTATACATACGTCCGATATCACATTTCCCCTTTCCTTTTAGTCCATGAGCGCAGAGCTAAATTCCACACCCACTTGCAAGGGAAATCAACATATAGCAGGCTACTTGCATCCGTATACAATTGATTAGCTTTAAACCATTCAGTCAAAGATGTTCTTTGGTTTCTATCACAACTAATCACATCACGCAAATCATCTTGATCATTGAATATCACATTGTTGTGCATTGGGAGATGGACATGCAACCTTTGTATATTAGGCTTTTCATCATGCAAATCATATTGGTATATGCGCCAGCATGCCTCTGACGTAGACACATACCGTGCATCCAAATATTGACTAACCTCATCAATAACCCCGTGTGAGTCTTGCAACTCTATAGTAGCTCTATCATGTCCTTTGTATACATACTTATACAAATACTTTACGGCAGTAATGGTAGAGAATACTTCAATGTTAATATGGGCTTTGTACCTCATGGACAAAAAAGGGTTAGATGGAACAACCCATAGACTATCCACCCTATGGTCCTTTACCTGTATGAAACTACCATTGTCTCTCTGCATGTAAGTTGGATATCCATTGTCATCAATGCTAATAGTCTCGAAAAAAATCTGAGGGTACCAATGTTTGCACCTCCCGTTAACCATGCAAGGAGAGCACATATTTAGTTCCCCACATGGTCCATGGATATTACAATGACTAATTATGGTGTTCAACTCAGGAAACATCACCTTATTGGGAAGTTTAGCACATACCAACATATCATAGTGTGCAATCTCAACCGGTTTACTTCCACTTTCTAATATCAATAATATATATGCATGTCGCAAGCCTCTTTTTTGAAATTTAATAACAGAAACAAATCCCAACACCTTTCCAAATATTTCTTTTTTCACCAATAAGTGCATCATGTCCTTATGTTTCTCATAAAATACCCGAGCTATTAAGTCAAGTCGATCTTGGGCAACCTGGCCAGGTAGTAAGGCATTGGTTATTTCATCCCACTTAGGATTACAAGTGAAGGTAATAAATAGGCCAGGTTTACCCATCTTCCTAACAATTGCTATTGAATCTTGGTACAATTGATGCATATATCTAGGCCCCCGGTATATGAAGATGGTAGAACTACCTTGTGTCCACAGTAATGCCCCTAGAGACTCTATTGACCCCATCGCTTGAATTAACCATATCTGCAAGACCTTGGCATACTTCAGTACAAGCAATGCTTTCTGATTATTGTGTATTCATACTAATCTAGATTCTTCCATGCTACTATTTGCATCAACAATGTATTGTTGCAATAGCTGACCACCACGCAGAAGGTAGGCATTTGTATCTTCCCTTATTTGTAGTCTATATGCATAATATTACCGTTGAGTTATGGTCTTTGTCTCCTCATTTGAACTCTGTCTATTGCTACCATTGAGTGGAATTCCAACATGCCAACCATCCTCTCCTTGAGGAAATAGAAGAACATATAATAGAGGCATATACGAATGGTGTAGGTCAAATATTTTTTTTATAGCACCTATGCATGACACTATTTGAATATCTCTATGCTCCACATGTAAATCATCTCCTTGACCCGGCATGATAGCTGCTACCTCACTTCCTGTAGGAACCTAGTATTTCCTTGAAGTTGACTGTGCTTCAGTGTGATGACCATTCTCAAATCTGCATGTGGACTTGACTACAACATTTCTCTCATTGTACGAAGTGCATAGGCATACGGATTATATCCATACATCATTCCATCATGATTGGTCACACATGTTTTCCTAAGACTTGGAATATGTCCACGATTGTGCCTGTCTTCAAGTCAGGGGATCCCATGCTTCCTGGGAATTATCGTACCATCATGATTGGTCACACATTGGCTAGATTATATGCATCTATTCTTGAGCAGGAGTTGAGTAGATGGGCAGAGAGAGAGGGTATACATGCATTAGGGCAAGCAGGGTTCAGGAGAGGTTTCTCCACTCTTGACCATATCTTGACACTCATAGCTATTATTGAGGAGGGCAGATCATATGGCAGGAGGATTTATTATTGCTTTGTGGATTTCCACAAAGCTTTTGACACACTACCGAGAGCCAAACTGATGCGTAGACTACAGGAGATGGGAGTGCCTATACAGAGCTAATTTGGGGAATCATGGCTTTATACAGGACAGTTGTGGGGCAGGTACGTACTACTCAGGGTATATCTGAGATGGTTCACTCCACTATTGGGGTGAAACAAGGCTACCCCCTTTCTCCCACCTTATTTGGGATGTATGTGGATGAGGTTTCGGACTATGTAGAGCGGGAGGGTGACAGAGGAGCACAGCTAGCAGCAGGGACATAGATTCCGCTGTTATTGTATGCTGATGATATTGTGTTGATATCAGATTCTCGAAAGGGGATGCAACGTCATTTGGATGCATTGCACATGTTTGCACAGGACAGTGGATTGTCTGTTAACCTTGGTAAAACCAAGGTGATGGTGTTTAACACCACAGCACAGTGGGTTAGGAGGTCAGCACCCACCTTTACATATGGTTAGGAGAGACAGTGGAGTATACAGATGCATATACTTACCTTGGTGTGGTTTTTAGTGGCCCACTATTTTCCTTGAGGAGAGCAGCGGAGACCAGATTGACCAGAGCTTATGCAGCATTGGGGAGACTAGTGAGGATGTGTTCGCAGGTTCAATTTCAAGAACCTCGAACAAAGCTTTGGCTCTTTGACACTTTGGTCACTTCAGCCATGCTATATGGAGTGGAGATATAGGGACCCTCAGTGGATCACCACAACCGAGCTGGTAGCACTGATGGATGGAGATGTATGGAGAGGCCCTTGGTTTCTATGATCTCCCGGATGATTAGGGCCAAGGCCTCCGTACCACATGATATTATCCGTGTAGAGATGGCTTCCCCCACATTGGTAGTAGAGGCACTCACTCGATCAGTCTCCTTTATACATAGCACTTGGGCTCTCCCTAGAGACAGATATGCTCGCTTAGCCATGGAGTCTTCACAACAGTTGGCATCACAGGGAGACGGATCATGTTGGTATGCACAGATGACAGCTTGGTTCCAACTGCATGGCTTTAGTATGGTCAGGCTACCTCCATTTCAGTACTCCCTGGATGCACCCTCCCTCTCTCTCACACGGGCAGAGATTACCAGAATTATCAGGCAGGACTTGACTCAGCTGGACACTAGGAGGACATGGATATAGCCAGCACACGAGCTTGGTACGAAGATGGCTTTCTATAGAGATCATCTTCTCCAGCTCACACGAAGGATGGGTTTGTGATTAAACCCAGCTACATGGATACTCATCTTTCTCATGGGGTACAGTGTGCTATTGGTCAGATGCGCACATCCTCACACCAGCTAGAGATTGAGACTGGCAGATTCAGAGGTGTACTAGCTGAGGCCAGGATTTGTCAGTTGTGCCAGATGGAGCCAGAGACAGAGTTACATTACATATGTCACTGTCCAGTATATTATGAGATATGAGACCATTTTCACTGCCTGTTCAGAGAGGGTTTTGGACCACTTTCCTCCAGAGTCATGAGATACCAGGATCAGAGATGCCTCGGATTATACTTGCTGGAGCTACGTAGACATAGAGAGGGTCTCTTGAGAGGGAGGGGATCAAAGAGGGAGAGACACCTACAAAGGCAGATTACAGACTTCTTTCGACCAGAGATTGAGCAGTCAGGCCAGCAGGCATTGCAACTAGCCCCAGAGTATAGCCGCACCAAAGGTACACTGGATTGATCGGGCTATAGAGCTGGGGCAGTCCAGGCACCCCAAGATGAGAGGCCCATCTCGACACCGGTAGAGATTACAACAGAGGATCAGGACCATACTAGCACGGCATGGGAGACGTCCAGTCAGAGTACTCACCATGGAGGACATTGAGGATATCTGCACCATCGATCGATGAGAGACATCTTTGGATAGTGATGTCTATGATGCTTACCTTTGTTGCTGGAGTTTTCCTTCCCAGATGTTATCCACCATTAGGAGCTCCTAGTACCTTACTTTTCCTCATAGTTGTTGTTTCAGTTTCAATTAGTTGTTTAGTTGTTTTAGCTTTTCTTACACAGACATTGTATCAGATCCACCAGTTGTTATAACCATTTTGGTCTCATAGGTCATTTTGGCCTTTTGAAGACGTTAATATATCATTTCATTTTCATTTCACACACACACACACACACATGATAATTTCACTCACTCTCTCTCTCTCTCTCTCTCTCTCTCTCACTCACTCACTCACTCACACACACACACACACACACACACACACACACATGTCCAAAGTACTTTCTCTCACACAAACACACTTGCTATTCATTTAAAATAAAACACAGAACTTGACAGAGTGAGTATGTCGACGGTGGCCCTATGCATGTGTAGGCGGCGGGAGGCAAGAAAACAAATCCCAAGGGTGCATTGTCGCCCACTGCATGACATAACCCCAGCCACCCGCCGTCGGCAGTGGCCCTATGCATGCGCAGGCAACGGGAGGGAAAAAAACATTACAAAGGGTGCATGGCTGCCCACTGCATGACATACCCTCGGCCACCCGACCCAACACACCAGTCCACTAACCCCTGGTGGCAGGACGCTCTCGCGCAGATAGGATGGCTTATGGAAAGAACGTGGGCATAGCTGAAGGTGAATGAAGCTCACCGACATTTTTGGAGGAGGAGAAAGGTGGTTGACGACGGTCTCGGCGCTCACCGTCAATGGCTCTGTGCAGCGACCAGGCTCACCAGCAGAAGGCACTCTAACGATTAGTTGCTTGCATAACAAACAAACAAACGAAGATTAGAACAACAATACAGAAAGCAACGACTGAGAGAGTGATGGAGGGAAGTTTACCAGCGGGTGCAGGAGATCTCAGCAAACGTGAGTAGCGGTGCATGTAAGAAGTGTATTTTCAAAGGAGGAGGGCTCTGGTGGGTTGCGTGCAATTTGAATGCAGAGGGCAATTTACCAGCGGGTGCAGGAGATCCCAGCAAACGTGAGTAGCGGTGCATGTAAGAAGTGTAAATTCAAAGGAGGAGGAAGGAGGAAGGAGGAGGGCTCTGGTGGGTTGCATGCAATTTGAATGCAGAGGGCAGATGCCAGAAGAGTGTAATTACCATATGCAGAGGATGATGACTGTCACCTGGATGCAGAGGGTGACTGCAACATTCCATGGAGCCTGGGGGTGTGGCGGTTGCAGGACTGCTACGCAGGGACCCTCCATGCAGGAAAAAAAATTGGCATGTGGCACAGAAATACTTCCCCCATTATATATAGTAAGAAGGCTTATCTCTACTCACCCTCCGAGGATGAGCGTTTTTTTTTAAATGGCTGGAATTAGAAAGTCCAACAACACAACACACACACCCATGCATGCCACCGCTTGCGCAATGAGGGCTTGAACCTATGACCTTGGGACTCTCGAGCAACACCTCTCTCCACCGCACTAATTTGCGGTCGACAAGGATGAGCCCTTTGTTTTTATACATGCAAGAATACTCTTGCCCGTCAGGGATGGGTCAAGCCCGTGGTATACACAAAAGGAGAGGTGATTGTATTTGTAGACTTAGATGTAACCCATGTTTAACATATGGCTAACTCCATCAAATAGCTAAGGTGCATGTACATCCATAAGTGAAGCTACAAAGACACAAATTATGATGAGTAACGTATGCAATCATAATAAATTCCAAGGATTCGATAAACAATAGCTTAGGGTGTGGTGGAGACTAGGTCTCAAAGGCTTCTAGGAAACGTAGAGCTCTTTCCTATGGCCTAATTTAACTTGTTTGTGGAAACATTAAATACAACTTGCATTGGGGTCACGGGTGGGGTAAGATCATATATATTATGTAAGACACAATGGGTGCTAGATAATGATTCTTTCAAACCTTCTATAGATGGGCTCTTAGAATCTAGGATGATATATAATATTATGTAAGGCACAATTCTCTTAAATTGGTGTAGAATCATCTCTTCCTTATTCATCTTATTCACATAGTAAATAGACCAACACATGTATATACATTTATGCATCAGCTCTGTCACATCTATCCCTAGATTGGTTACTTTTTGAAAGACTATAGTTTCTAGTATTCCATATCACCCATAGACACCAAAACTTGATTATGTTGAAAATTAAATCAGCATCTCCATCACTAGTTGACCATCTCCCTAAAATCTAGTCCCCCCATTGGCCTTGTATCCCTATATTACATTTCCCAATTTTAGTCCAAGTTCCTCTGATAGTAGCAGAACAATCCCAAAAGGCATGTTTCCCATCTTCAAGGGCAGTCTTACACCTGGGACAACAACCATTGGTGAAATTTCTTGACCCCAACGGGTAGATCCCACATGCATACTCTCCAAAGAAATACCTGAAATACCCGAATTTCACAAAACTCCAAATTACTCCAAGGTTTTTGCATGTCCTATTTGAGTTGTTTTTTTTTCCTTCTAACTTTTCTCTATTTAAGGATTTAGGGTTTTGGTTCAATACCTCTAAGTCCCCCCCCTCTTAAATCTCTTAGCTCCTACCCCATTACCGCTTGAAAATATAATATATATTTGTATATATGTATAGAATATGTTCTTTTCTATTCATTAGACTACCTTTGTAGTTTTTGTAGAAGCATGCTATTTCTTTTACCTACACAATTCTTCAAAATAATCTATGTACAATTTCTTTCATTTTTAATAATGAATAAAAATGAAAGAAAAGTTATATATATATATATATATATATATATATATATATATAGAGAGAGAGAGAGAGAGAGAGAGAGAGAGAGAGAGAGAGAGAGAGAGAGAGAGAGAGAGAGAGCGATTATTGTGTAAAAAACACAAAAAATCTTAGCTTATAAAAAATCTTGTAGATCATGCAAAACACTCTATTTCAAAGAAGTGGAGGTGCTTAGAACACCTCGACACAATCTCTTCTAAATGAAATAAGTGAAAAGCAAGTTACGGAGTTGTATCTTGGATAGGTCTATCTAGAAGCAATGCCCGAAGTCCTTGAGGCTTTTGTCGTCTTTGAAACATGTCGAGTAAAGCTCAAGAGTTTAACCGTCATAAAGAGTTTGATCGTCGCATCCTTCTCATATATGTTATCACACCAATGCGGCTCCACATCTACATGTATGGAGAATTGTCCCTTTGCAAACGTGAGAAAATAACTTTTATACTTTGTAAATCTTTTCTCACTTGGTCGCCCAAGAGTAATTGACTAGAGATGCCCACCACGACCAATTACAAAGCTTTTACGAGTGCTTGGCCTTTCTGGATGGGTTCCTCATGTTATGACCTTCACTTACAAGATTTAGGAATGTCTTTAGAGCGTTTTACAATATCAAATGATAGGATTACATTACTAACAATGACACCCTTCTACTAATGTTTGTGGCATTGTCAAGGAAGATCCGTTTAACCTAAGTAGTTTTAACACACACACACACACAGACACATGTTGAAATTTGAGCATAATGATGAGCTATGGTGGATCAAACACTAGAATCAACATCATTAACAAAGTGATTAGCAAATGATTAAGATGTAATTAGTGAATAATTAGCAAATAGATTAATGTAGGCATGGATACTCAAAAACCAGCAAATTCTCATTAGGGCTATGCCTCAATTTATAGAGTTTACATCAAGCATCAAATCCCATTGATTTCTCCATGATTTACTCCCAGAATATCTCCACCTTCTGCCTGATTCTCTCCACCTCTTCTCTTTTCCCTGAATATCTCCCAGAATAACTCCACACTCCTAAATTCCCTCATGCTACCCATTATTCTCTCCTAGTAGATTCTTCTCACCTTTTCACAGGTTCTTTCACAATTACATCTTCTCTTTTACAGCCTCTATCCAAGAGCTTGTTCCCACACACACCCTATTCACTTGTATATTTCAACATCTCCCCTCAAGTGAATAATCCTAGCACACCTGGACCCTGTATCAAGTTTCCCTCTTACTTGATAGTCCGCGACCAGTGCCTCAAGTCCCTAAACTCCATAGTCCTTGACACTCTCTCTCTCTATGTGTCCAAGGGTACTATAAGTGCCCGCGACCTTGACTAAAGTGCTCACACATACATCTACCACATGGCCTACATCATCGGTGGCTCAGAGGTGGTTTTACTTTATTGGGGCAGGTTACATTGGGTTGTGGGGTCTCTCTCTCTCTCTCTCTCTCTCTCTCTCTCTCAGAAAAGATGATCCGACTCCACTTCCCTTGGAGCCTCCATGAAGTTTGCCGATGTCGTTCCTTCTTCACTGGGTTTGCTGTAGCAGTCTCTCGCCATGTGTCCTGGCTTTCCACATTTGTGGCAAGTGAAGGTCCTCCCTCCTACTCTGCCTCTTCCTCGTCCTCGTCCTCGAGAGAATCCTCCTCGGGTGAAGAATGCTTTTTCCTCTCCTGCTATTGAGTCGAGCCCTTTCTTCTCTTTGCCTCTGCTCTCTTGCTCTAGTAGAGCTGCTTCTATCTCGCGTATCTTTAATTCAGGTACATTCTTTAGTGTTGCTACAATGTTTTCATAATCTCCTTTGTCCACACTCTTCAGAAGTACAGCTAATGCTTCATCATCTTCTACCTTTTTGCCAATAGCTGCCAGCTGTTGCTTAATGCTTTTATATTTGTTCAAGTGTATGATTAAAGGTTCACTTTCCTTCATGTCCAATTTGTAGAATTGCATTAACAGATTTATCTTGGAATTTTTTTGCTTGTGTACCAAATAATTTATTGAGTTCATCCCATGCATCTTTTGCCCACTGTATCCTTGTGATATGATGAATGATTTCATCATTTAAACTGAGTGCAATACGTCCCAATGCTTTTTCTCTTCCACTCATTTTCTCCTCTCTCTGGGCATTCATCTCTCCCTTCAACTAATCCCCACAGATTTTTCCTCATCAGCACAAATACATGGTTTTTGTCTGCCATGTATAAAACTGTTCCCCATTAAATTTGGCTATTTCCTGTGTTGAACTCATGGTGATGTGAAGGGGGTCTTACCTCTTGATCCAATTTCAAGATTCGATCCAATTTCAAGATTCAAGGGCAGTGTCAACCCTTTTACAACTCAATCTGGTGTTTAATAGATGATTACAACAATTTTATCAGCATAAAATCACCAGAAATTACACTAAATTAAGGGTAACCAATTTGTACGGGATGGTTGGAGTATCAAACCAACTCCAATTTGTAATCTGAAGCTTTAGGGATCTGTATCAGATACCTAATGGTTAATTTGAACCCTCAATTGCACCAAAATATAGTGATTAGCATTGATTAATCACTGATTAGAAAATTAATGCTCTGTTTTGTGTGCAAAAAACAGAGTATACGGGGAGTCCAGATCTGATGCCTTCCACTTCAAATGAGCTCAAATGCTTTCAAAGGCATCAATAGCAATGACTCTAGTAGAGGATTAAGCCAAGAAACACAAGATTTGACCAAATATTGAAAGCTTAATCTCTGTTTTACCAAAGTCACCTGCAGATTTGATGAAGAGCTTGGATCTCACTGTAGACTTGATGAAACTCAATTATGTCTTCACCATCTTGTAGAGCATGCTTGATTACCCCTTGGGCTAAGAGGAATTAGAAGGATTTGATTTGAGCAAGGAGAAATCTCCATTCTGCTTCAGAAAAACGGCGCCCCTTCTTTTGCGAAAATCAGCGCTTCTACGTGGCGGTTTGCTACGTTTTTTGCATAGGCTTGAAGCCAAGGATGTTAGCTAGCTAGTGTTAAAATTTATGCCCTAATTCTATGTGTGCAAGGTGCTAGAGATCCTCCACTGGCTGGGGGTGAAGGGGAGAAGTGAAAACTCACTAAAAATTTGATTTTTTGCTAATTATCTACTAATCCTAATTAATTAACTAATGGGCTCATAAACCTAATTGATTCTAGGCATGGCTCTGATACCATGTTGAAATTTGAGCATAATGATGAGCTATGGTGGATCAAACACTAGAATCAACATCATTAACAAAGTGATTAGCAAATGATTAAGATGTAATTAGTGAATAATTAGCAAATAGATTAATGTAGGCATGGATACTCAAAAACCAGCAAATTCTCATTAGGGCTATGCCTCAATTTATAGAGTTTACATCAAGCATCAAATCCCATTGATTTCTCCATGATTCACTCCCAGAATATCTCCACCTTTTGCCTGATTCTCTCCACCTCTTCTCTTTTCCCTGAATATCTCCCAGAATAACTCCACACTCCTAAATTCCCTCATGCTACCCATTATTCTCTCCTAGTAGATACTTCTCACCTTTTCACAGGTTCTTTCACAATTACATCTTCTCTTTTACAGCCTCTATCCAAGAGCTTGTTCCCACACACACCCTATTCACTTGTATATTTCAACAACACACACACACACAGAGGTTAATTTGGTGTGTATGTACAAAGAGAGAGAATGGGGACCATGCATAATTTTCTTATTTGAATAAAATTTTACTAGCATTCATGTGAAAAATGTACATATACACTATGTGATTTGCTAGTGTGATGCTTTTTGGATCCATAAAATATTAGATTCAATAAGGGTAAAAATAATACATCACTTTTATTCAAAAAAAATTGTGCATATACACTATTTTATTTGCTAGTGTGATGCTTTTTAGATCCATAAAATAATTGATTCAATAAGGGTAAAGATATTATATCAATTTATAAAACACTATTACACATCTTTAGAGTTTCGAATTTTTACGAGTTATAAATATAAAAAAATATAATCAAAGCTTTGTGTGAGGAGTTGTAATAAGAATATATATATTTTACTCATATTTTATATGTTATGGAGAAAAATTATGCATTTATTTTTTTAACTTAAATGTGTAGAGGACAACGTGCAGGCGTTAATTCCTAGAATTATCAATGCATACCAAATATGAAAATTCATGGCTTTTGAAGCCGTTTATATTCAAGGTCAAAAATGTTGAATCGATTGAATGAGTTCAAATAATGGGGTCAAATAGTGAGATAAACTTTATCTTAAATCTTACAATTATATACAAGTTCAAATGTGTGAGTAACTATAAAAAAGTGAGAGAAAACAACATTACTTTCATGGTAATTTTATTTCTCAACAATGAACATCGCCAGAGCCTTATATAAATGAAGGTCTACTGGTAGGGTTGACTGTTGTAGGGAATTCTACCACTCAATGCTATCCTTGATAATGATAACATTGCAATGGTTCCCTCTTATTCAAGTTGTTCATATCTTAACCTTTTCATTTTTTGCATATCGTTTGTTGAAATATAGGCATAGGTAGCCATGGGAAAACATTTAAGCTTATCAATCATTTTTAGAAAGGCTTATAATATAAAGAATAATGGATTTGAGCATCTTAGGGATTGTAGGGAAACATACTCTTTTATAACAAATCACTAACTTGTGGTGAAGTATCTTTTCTTTTAGTAAATCACCACCTTGCAATAAGGCATCATGTTTTCTCATCAAATCACCATCTCATTTTGTAAAATGCCATACTTTGAAGAAAATCATTACCTTGAGGTGAAGTACTAAAGGCAAAAACAATGAAGACAAAAACATAAACATCAGACTCTGTGTAGTGTGAATACCTTGTAATCATTTTTAGTAACTAGATTACCCATAAATATTGCACCATCTTCAATTCATATTTTGGTGCTTTTTTCCAAATTTTTCTAGTTTAAAAAAATAAATTAAAAACAATCATTTAATACTTATTGTCACTCATTTCCACCATGTGTCACGTCGTCTTAGAGTTGCATCTTGCCCCAGAGGTAGAGAGAACATTGTGAATGTAGTGTTGAAATAGGGGAAGCACCACAAAGGTACTTGTCCCACATGTATAGGAGGAGGATAATCAATTAATGCATGCAAAAAATAGAATGCATGATTTTGGTTGGCTTGCTGTAGATTCTCGAATTCTTGACATGTAGTCCAATTAACCCTTCACTATCACCCTCTTTTTAGAGATGGGCAAGTAGAGGCTTGAGGTTTTCAAAAACCTTGATATCGCTTGGTGGAACTCGTCAATAAGGGGTTGGTCCAACCTCCATAGGCCCTACTCCCCTGCTGGGGTTCTTAATGATGTTATGGAATCACTAATAATGCATGATCTTCACCACCATTATTGGCATGGCCTCATGAGACACGTTTCATTTGGGCACCTTAAGCCAACTTAGAGCCATGTCTTTGCTACCCAAAGCTTCTCACCAATATGCCATGCATCTGAGTGCAGATCAACCTCTACAACCATACCATTTACCCTCGCATGCCAACTTCATGGCATATCCTAGACCATCCACAGCTTTCTATCCTGGTAGAAACTTCATCATCATCGACTTGGTGCCGTGAAGATGTGGTCACCATTAGGAAGGGGGGTATGTTAACCATTCCGTTGGTTAACATGGTTTCACACACCCGACCTATCGTAAGGCGCTTTGCCATCTTACCTGCTTCTTGAAAGGGAACTTATAACTTTTAGACAATGCTAAGACATTTCAAGAAACCTTACCTTCTTGTACGTAATGTCAAATAGGAAAAGTCTATGGACTTCGTGTACATACTTACTTTAGAGAGTCCAGATTATTTTTAAGTTTGGTCAACCTAATGTGAAAACTAATCACTTGTATATAGGTCATTTTTTAAAATAACCAATACACAATTATTACCTTGTAATAGAATACTTATGAGGCACCAATAAACTCAAGAGTTAAACTTAGTCTTGCTAAAGCATGTGTTGTTGGGCCTTGCCTTCTGAATGTGGGTGTGCTGGCTCGTCCGTCACGTCCCACTCTGTTGTCACACCGAAATTCTCTATGTTGATGGGGTGAAGGGAGAGCTCTCTTCACATAGATGGCACGACTCTCACAAAAGGCAGGGGAAGAAGATCAAGCTAGTGTAAGAGGAAAAACTACAAATAATCCTATTTAGCATGCATCCATCAAGCAAACAAGATTCAATAGCATACATACAAGAAAGAAGAGGGAAGACAAGAGACCATAGGTATTTTAAGGAAATGATTGTGTATTGCTTATTGTCAAAAATTACTTATACGCAAGTGACTAGCTTTTACACTAGGTCAGCCAAACTTAAAAATGTTCGACTCTATTAGTTGTCTTAAGAAAGTACACACATGAAGTCCTTAGAATTTTCCTATTTGACATTATGCACAAGCTAAGGACTCTTTATATGTTTGAGTGACTTCTTACAAAAGATAAATACTTGTTTGAGCAGGCAAGATGGCAAAGTGCCTTATGGTAGGCTTATGATAGGTCAGGCTAGCGAAACCATATTAACCTTTTTCGACAAGGTCTAGCTTATTTACCAAATATAGGTTTTAATGGAATAGATCACTTCTAATGATTCCTTTTTCGTCGAGGAGTAATTCCTTTCCATTTTGGATAGCCGTCTTGCATAGTATACTATTTGAAACCATCCTTTATGTTTTGGACAGCCTTCTTGCATAGTACACTAGTTGAAATGTGCCACATGCCCATAATTTGTCACTGTATACAAGACCAAACCCCCTAGTCAAGAAAGCATGTAAGACCATGGAAAATGTTTGGACCATCTCTCCTAATTAAAGAATCTCACAACATGGAGGAGATATTAACATCCCTCATCTTTATGGTTGTGAAGTCAATTTAGCATAAACGTGAGTGCTGATGCTCTTTGGGATCACTCTAGTAACTCATTTCTCTATGTAGGCATCTAGATATAAAATATGTTGTAAACCTTTTGATGAGACCAAATCCATGTCCTCCTGATGTATGATCTTTTGGTACATTTATCAACACCTACTCTCACTTTAAGAGCCCCACCTTCGACCTAACATTCCACGTCTTTTTGTGGATGCTTAAGATGTGGCAATAGAAAGTTCCCTAATGCAAGAGGCACATGTTTCAACTAGTATACTATGCAAGAATCACACGAAGGATGGTTTCAACTAGTGTACTATGCAAGAAGGCTGTCCAAAACATAAAGGATGGTTTCAAATAGTATACTATGCAAGACGGCTATCCAAAATGGAAAGGAATTACTCCTTGACGAAAAAGGAATCATTAGAAGCGATCTATTCCATTAAAACCTATATTTGGTAAATAAGCTAGACCTTGTCGAAAAATTGACACGATGTATGTTATTGCTACAGGAGTTTAACTTCACCATCAAGCATACCCTAGTGTTAACCACTCCATAGGTTAATATGGTTTCGCTAGCCTGACCTATCATAAGCCTACCATAAGGCACTTTGCCATCTTGCCTGCTCAAACAAGTATTTATCTTTTGTAAGAAGACACTCAAACATATAAAGAGTCCTTAGCTTGTGCCACATGCCCATAGTCAAGAAAGCATTTTGGATAGCCGTCTTGCATAGTATACTATTTGAAACCATCCTTTATGTTTTGGATAGCCTTCTTGCTATGGCAGACTTTAATGACCCGCTTGGGTGATAGATTCCGCATCTACACCACTAGCTTGGTTCATGAGATTATGGGTGATATGCGGCCAGTGGGATGATAGGATGTGTGACAGCCATTTTGGATTACTAGAGACTGGCATAGTTATAGCGCTAGCTCATTTAGTCGAGTTCACATTATGGACCGACCCTTGTATGTGTAGTAGTAGTTGAGTACTAACCCATATAGTGTGTACTCTTATCTTTATGTTATGTTGGTTGAGTAGAGAAGAAGAAGATAGAAGAAAATTCAGCTATCCATCTCTCTCTTGTGTCTCTTGCTCTCTCTTGTGTGTGTGTGTTTGCTTGCTAGGGTTTGAAGCTCTCTCTTGTGTGTGTGTGTTTGCTTGCTAGGGTTTGAAGCTCTCTCTCTCCCCCACATTATCTTTATAGTACCAGAGCCTAGTTTGTGTGAGAGCTAAGGAGGTAAGCAAGAGGTAAGAACAAGCAAGGAAGGAAGCGATACTACATGGGTAAGAGCATCGTCATCTCTTTCCCCTTCTTGGTTTAGGTACAACACCCCCTCAGTAGCTCTAGGAGCTACACATCTCCGATTGAGGAGCTGTCTTCATGGGAGCGGAGCTACAAGACAAGTTATTATCTTATTGGACAATATTTTTCAGCAAGATTTGTGTTTCGGGTGCGTTACAAGCCCCGTTTTGTCACAGCAGGATATTTTTGGTAGTTTTTTGGAAGTTCTGGTGGCAGAGAACTGTTTCTGCTCGAAATTTGGTTATTGTAGTGCAGCAGTGCATTTTGGAAGTACAAACAGGGTTTGCACATGTACTATTAATACTGGGTGTATGTACATGTACTCTGGTCACATTTGGTGACACATGGGTTGCTGTGCTGAAGTACCACTATTGTGCAGCAGTTACAGGAGATACTGTTGTATTATAGGTTACATATAGAAGTTGTCTATTTGCAGGTTATTTGATTGCTGTAGGAAAACATGTCTGACAGAATTAATCAGATTGTTAGTGAGAAGCTAGATAAGAATAACTTCCATGCCTGGAAGTTCAAAATGACCAATTTCCTAATGGGTAAAGGATTTTGCAATTATGTAGAAGGAGACAATGAGGAGCTTGAATGCCACTCCTACATATATAAAGGCATTCAAGGATTGGAATTAGGGTGCAAGAAAAGTCATGTACTGGCTTTCAATTAGTGTCACAAACACTATGATAGGACACATACATGATGTAAACACTCCAGTTGCATGGCAGAATCTGGTTCAGATGTTCCAAACTAACACAAAGGCAAGGAAGTTGCAGTTAAAGAAAGAGTTGCACACTGTGGGAAAAAAAAGCATGTCCGTCAATAAATATGCCTTAAAGATGAAGGGCATTGTTTAATCCCTTGGATCTATCAATGTATGAGTGGAGGATGATTATTTGGTGAGTGTCTGTCTGAATGAGCTTGGCAAAGAATATAAGTCATTCAAGACCTCCATTGTAGTTAGGAAGAATATTCCCAACTTTTGGGACTTGATATCTATGCTGATCATAGAAGAAAAGGCTTTAGGTGAGGATTCTTCTTCACAAAGCAAGAACACATCGGAACAAGCCTTCTACTCTAATTCAGGTAGAGGCAAAGGTAGAGGCCGTGGTCGAGGCCAAGGTGGTGGTGGCTGACAAGGAAATCAAAATTCTAGACAACAACAATCCAATGATTCACAGCAACAATCATACACAGGTGGAAGAGACCAGTCTAGAGGCTCTCTAGAGGCAGGGGAAGCCAATGTTGGAATTAGGGTTGCAGGAATGCACACACAACTTCAAGAAGATGAGGAAGCTTGAGCACAACACAGTAGTGTATTATGAGTGCCAAAATGAAAGATTACAAGCCCTAGAAGATAATGGGCGTATATACAATGCACGGGGGAAAAAACCTCCTAGTGAGGGAAAAAGTGCCCCGGCGGTCCTAAGTGTGTTCACACACATCACTACTATAATATGGTAACAAATCCCCCCTGGAGTGATGCGGTGAACAAGAGCTAGCACTCATGTATAGGGAAGTGTCTAGCTATGTGGACGAATCCACAAAAGGGAGTAAGCCCAAAGCTTTGCGAAAAGCTTCGAACTTCTCACGAGGCAGAGCCTTTGTGAAAAGGTCTGCAAGGTTATCCTGTGTTGGCACATAAGCCAAACTGATCTCTCCTGCAGAGAGTCTCTCCCTGACATAATGGTAGTGCACCTCAATGTGCTTCGTACGAGCATGGAACACTGGGTTCCGCGCAACTGCCAATGCGCTCTGACTGTCAGTGAAGATGGTGGTGGCAGATGGCTGCCCAACACCCAAATCAGCCATAAGGCGTCTGAGCCACACACACTCAACCGTAGCTGTGAAAGCTGCCCTGTACTCAGCTTCACAACTAGAAGTGGCCACAGTAGGCTGCTTCTTGCTCAACCATGATATGCATGAGCTTCCAAGCATGAAGCAAAAACCACTCGTGGACACGCGTGTGTCATAACAACCAGCCCAGTCAGAATCTGAAAAAGCATGTAAATCTGGCGGCAATGATCCCCCCTTGGGATAAAACAACCCAAGATGCCGAGTACCACTCAAATAGCGAAAGATACGCTTCACTGCCTGCCAATGCTTAATGCCTGGGCTATGCATAAATCTGCTCACCTGTGAGACTGCAAACTGAATGTCTGGCCTCGTAATGCATACATAAATGAGGCAACCAACAGCTGTCTGATAGAGTGTGACATCAAAGTGATCTCCAGCATCATGAAGACTCAACTTCAAACCTGTCTCCATTGGAGTAGCAATAGGCTTGCAGTCTTCAAGGCCAAATCTCCGCAACAATGTTTCAATATACTTTGTCTGACACAAAGCAATACCTCCATCACACTGCTTAAATTGTATCCCCAAATAATGATGCAAATGCCCCAAATCTGACATCTCAAAAGAGGCATTCAAATCAGCCTTAAAATCAGCAATATGACTCTCATTTGGTCCTGTGAGCAGCATGTCATCGACATAGAGAGCAATGATTAGATGTACACCATCCACACGTTTAACATACAAAGTGCTTTCTGTTGGACTATTCTGAAACCCATGTGCAGTCAGATATGCATGTATTTTTTCATACCAAGCTCGTGGAGCTTGCTTTAAACCATATAAAGCCTTTTTTAACCTGCACACTTTGTTTTCCTGCCCTCTTTGAACAAAACCACGAGGCTGCGATACATACACCTCCTCATGCAAATCTCCATTTAAGAACGCAGTCTTTATGTCCAGCTGATGTACATTCCAACCATTATGAGCTGCTAATGCACAGATGCTACGAACAGTGGTCATACGACATGTGGGAGCAAAAGTCTCATCAAAATCAATGCCCTTCTCTTGAGCATAACCTTTTGCAACAAGCCTAGCCTTATGGCGATCCACTGTGCCATCAGGCTTACGCTTCAATTTGTATACCCACTTAGTGCCAATGGCCTTCTTGCCAGGGGGCAAGTCACATAAAGACCATGTACCATTCTTCATAATAGCATCGTATTCTGCTTGCATAGCAGCCATCCAATTTTCTGAACTTTGTGCCTCATCAAATGAAACAGGCTCACTTTCATCGCACATACTAGAAACAGCCAATGCATAACAATCTGACGCATAAGAGGCACCATGAGAGCCAGAACGAGTGCGACTAGACAAAGGGGCATCCAACTTGCTATCACGCAAAGTCTGCACCAGCCATCTAGGCATATTCCTAGAGCCCTCAATCTCTTGTCTCTCATCCTCAAGTGCATCATGCACATCTGCATCAGATATAGGCTGATCTGTGCCATCATTTAAAACCTGCATAGGCTGAAAAACTGCCTCATGAGGTATTGCACTTGACTGTGCACCACTGAAAAGAGGCAACAATGTATCATAGACATCACGTGAGCTGATATCTGTCTCCTTAGTACATGAAACCAAGGGCTGAACTGCATCTTCCACAAATACAACATCACGGCTAACCAAAATGCGCTTTGTCTGTGGATGATACAAACGATAGCCTTTGCTCTCAGCACTATATCCAACAAAAATACATTTGACAGCTTTGTCATCCAATTTTCTGCGATGTTGCACAGGCACTAATGCATATGCCAGGCAACCAAAAACACGTAAATGGCCAACAGATGGCTTGCGGCCATGCCAAGCCTCATATGGAGTGACAACCTGTAATGCTTTGGTGGGACACCTGTTTAGTACATAAGTGGCACACATGACAGCCTCAAGCCAAAAACCATGTGGTAGACTTTGACTCTTAACCATACATCTTGCCATTTCCATGAGAGACCTGTTTTTTCTCTCAGCCACACCATTTTGCTGTGGTGTATACGGCACTGTACATTGGTGTTTTATCCCACGCTCAGCCAGAAATGCATTAAATTCTGAAGACATATACTCCCCCCCTCGATCTGAACGGAGGGTGCCCATCTTACTTTCTGACACATTTTCAGCCATAACCAAAAACTGTTTGAAGCACAAAAACACTTCGGACTTTGCCTTCAAAGGATATACCCATGCATGCCTGGTAAAATCATCAATGAAAGTCACGAAGTAAAGGTAGTTTCCAAATGATGGAGTTTGCATGGGTCCACAAACATCACTGTGAACAAGCTGCAATCTGCGTTCAGCTCTCACTGATCCATCTTTGGGAAAGGAAGCACGCTGCATTTTACCCAATATGCAGCCCTCACAAACATGCTTGACAGGTGCCTCAAGCTTAGGCAAAGAAGACACCATTTCAGATTTCTGCAGGCGCAGCAAACTTGCAAAATTCAGATGACCAAAACGTGCATGCCACAGTTTTGCATTTGAAATAGCCTGCGTATCCATAATAGCACATGCTGAATCCTCTACACATTTGCCATCCATATTGAGCTTATACAGCCCTCGACATAGTGAACCAGATGCTACAATGATGTCACCACAAGAGAGATCATGAACAGTACATCTGTCATCCACAAATTTTACAACCAAACCTGTTTTGGCAAATGCGGAGACTGACAGCAGATTCTTTTTGATCCCTGGCACATACAATGCATCAAAAAGTGTAAAGGTGTTGCCATTTGCAACATTCAGCACAATCTGTCCAACTCCTTTAACGGGATAAGAGGAGTTATTGGCACAAGTGACAGTATTCCCTGTGGGAGCAGACTCAAGGAAAGTGAATAAACTGCGCTGCGAGGTGATATGCTTAGTGGCACCACTGTCAAAGTACCATACATCTGAATCTACTGCAGACATACATGTGTCATGCAAAGATGGGTCATAACTGCACTGCGCATTGAATGCCCATTCTGTATCTAGCACAACATTAGCAGATTCATTGTTAGAAGGAGAGGCATCTGCAACAGCCATACCAGCCTCTTTCTTCTTAGCCTCTTTCGCAGCCAGCTTAGGACACGCTTTGATGACATGATCATTTCCCTTACAGTACTTGCAAAATGTCTTCTGTTTGTCACCCTTCTTCTCATCTTTGTCTTCCTTCTTTGGTTGCGCAGCATTTGCAGATTTCTGCTTACTAGAAGAAAAGCCAGCTTTACCTTTCCCGCTTCTCTGACTAGCAACGAAAGCTTGATCTGCGACACGCATATTATTCCTGTTTTGCCTTGACTGGTCTTCTTGCAGCAAAACAGAAACTAACTCCTCAAATGATAAGGCATTGGGATTGCCTTTCATCATCAAGCGAAGAGTGGAAGCAAAACCCTGATAAGAATCTGGTAGACCATTCAAAACAGTCTGCACAAGTGAACTGTCTGACAGGATTTCATCTGCAGAAATGAGCTGCTCTTTGAAATCCTTGATCTTTGTCAAAAAGCTATCCATAGAATCACCTTCGTTCATATGCTCATTCTCCAACTGTTTTCGGAGGTAAGCAACACGAGCCTCATTTCTTGCCTGATACAATGTGGCAAGTACATCCCAAGCATCCTTAGAAGTCCTGCAGGAGCGAATATGTGGGATAATGGTACGTTTGACAGACAGCGCAATCAAGGCATGAGCCTGCGCATCTCTACCATCCCAACGAATCTGCTCTGCTGAAAGTGGTGGTTCTCGAACAGCTGCTACAGCACTTGTGCCTGCACCATCATCTACAGTACCTGTTTCTGATGTGTTTGCAGCATTCCCAGCCACAATAGGACGTGCATCAATACCCTGCACAATGTTCCATAACCCCTTTGCTACCAATACATGTCGCATCATATATGCCCACAATGGATAGTTGGTGCCATCCAACTTATCCTCAGCAGCCAACATGCGGAATACATCATTGTTGTCAGCCATGGCCAATGACTGTACTACTAGATGTAAATGCTGTCTGTAAGAGGTAAACCTGTATAAAATCGACCTGTGCTATGCAGCACAGCCCAAAACAGACGAATGGGCACCTGTCTTGCAGATTTTAATCTTGACAGAAAATCTGCACAGTAGGACGATTTTGCCTGCGCAGTACTTGGAATGCAAAAACGGAGGGCGAAATGACTTCAGATCAAAATTCTGAAACGACCAAGCCCTATGGGCTTACCCACGGCATATACTAACCTGCAGACGCTCGTGAAACCTCGTTGCAATCGGAGGAGATGAAGCGGCAGGTGCCGGTGATGCTGCCCGGGAGAAGGAAGCCTGCTCTGATACCAATTGTTGGAATTAGGGTTGCAGGAATGCACACACAACTTCAAGAAGATGAGGAAGCTTGAGCACAACACAGTAGTGTATTATGAGTGCCAAAATGAAAGATTACAAGCCCTAGAAGATAATGGGCGTATATACAATGCACGGGGGAAAAAACCTCCTAGTGAGGGAAAAAGTGCCCCGGCGGTCCTAAGTGTGTTCACACACATCACTACTATAATATGGTAACAGCCAAAGAGGCCGAGGTGGTTGTTGGCAAAGAAATCAAAATGCAAATAGCATAGAGTGCTATTACTCTGGCAAACCAGGACACATGGCAAAGGACTGCTACAAAACGCAGAATGACATTAAAAGTGGGAAGTTGCAGTAAGCCAACTATGCATCATCTACTAGCAAACATGGAGGTGATGACAAAAGTGAGCAGATGTTTGTGATGCAGCACATGCTTAGTTCCGTAAAACAGGGGATGTGTTAGGATCTTAAGATATATGGTATGTGGATTCTGGCACCTCTAACCACATGACCAGTCATGTTGAGTGGTTTAGAGATATGCAAAAAATGGAAAAACTAGGTTATGTAGAAACAAGTGATGATACTACTGCGCAACCCATTGCGCATGTTGGTAAAGTGACATTATCTATGCAAGATGGCAAAATGAAGTACTTGGCTGATGTACTTCATGTTCTGAATATTACAAAGAACCTAGTTTCTGTTGGACAGATGGTTGAGCAGCAGTGTCTACAAGTGAGGTTTAATCCTTAAGGATGTTTTGTGAAAGACTTCAAAAATAAGTGTCGCTTTGGTTACAAAGGGTAATAGAAATGGCAGGATGTTTACTTTGGATGTGAACATGCCTGAGATAAAGGCAGCCATGTTTACACATGGAACAGGTGTCATTGGATATTGACATATGGCACAAGCGCATTGGTCATGTGAATGTACAACACTTGGAGTCTATGCAGGCCCAAAATATTATTGCGGGTTTGCCAAAGTTTAAGGTTGACGGTATGTATAAGGTATGTGAAGCATGCCAACTTGGTAAGCAAGCCAAACGTGGTTTCCCACATGAAAAGCATGCCTGTGCAAGGCCATCGGATGTTATACATTCAGATGTATGGGGACCGTCGACCAAGACTGCAACAATTGCAGGTTGCAAGTACTATGTTACATTCATTGATGAGTGACCACACTAGGAAAGTGTGGGTTTATTTCATGAAGGAGAAAAGTGAGGTGTTTGCTCACTTTCAAAGATTTAAAGCCTTGGTCAAGAAGGAAAAAGGCTTGCAAATAAAATGCCCTAAGATCAGATGGTGGGGGAGAATATTTCTCCAATGAGTTCAACGATTTCCTGATGAGAAAGCAGGGAATCAAGAGGCAGTTTATGTGCTTCTCGACACTTTCTATATAAAAAAAACTTTATCATAGTCTTTGGCTTTAATTATAGCTTCTGAAATAGAGGATGTGCGGATGTGTCTCACTTGAAAGTGTTTGGGTGTATTGCATATGTACATGTTCCTGATGAAGTGAGAAAAAAGTTGGATCCAAAGGCAGAGAAGTGCATCTTCATTTGCTTATATGCTATGGAGAAAAAAGGTTATAGATACTATAATCCTACCACTTGTGAGATGCGAGTAAGCAGAGATGTTTTCCATGAGATGAGTAGCTAGTATACACCAAAATAGTGAAGGCAACAGAGGATGCACATGTAAGAAGTGCTGATGTTGCACCACATGTAGAGCAACAATCACAGGTGCTGAGTGGACTTGGGGAGTCCTCGAGCACTGGATCCAATGTTAGCCCATGGTCAGGCAGGTTGAGGAATGATGCAGGCACACATGTATCACGGAAAGGGAAGGAAAAGGTAGATCAACCTTTTGTGCTTGATATGTCAGCAGGTCACTCATATGTGGATTGTGACTCTAGTGGCTCTGAGCAGAGCCTTGATGAGGAGCTTGGCATCCCGTCTATGGTTACTCCTAGTGTAAGGAGAACCAAGGCTATTTTGAGGACACCTAGCAGTGATCCAGGTGTACGCAAGTCTACGAGGGTTGATACCCTGTTGATAGGTTGAGATATGATGGTATACAGTCCATCATTATGCTTACATGGTAAAAGCAATACAGGAGGTTGAGCCCACTTGCGTTGAGCAAGAAATTGGAAATAAGAAATGGGAAGATGCCATGGATGAGGAGATGACAGCATTGGATGCAAATGAAACATGGGAGTTAGTGCTCTGCCTAAGGAAAAGAAGGCAATTGGATGTAAGTGGGTGTATAAAGTCAAGCACAATGCTGATGATTCAGTGAGCAGGTACAAGGCAAGATTGGTTTCCAAGGGCTATGTGCAGACTTATGGCATAGACTATGAGGAGACATTAAGCCCGGTTGCAAGAATGGCAACCGAGCTATCATTGCTATGGCTACAGAGCGAAGGGTTGGTCTTTACATCAAACGGATGTAAAGAATGCTTTCTTGCATGGTGATTTGCAAGAAGAAGTGTACATGATGCAGCCACCAGGTTATATGAGAGTGATGCACATCCAGATTTTGTGTGCAGGTTATGCAAAGTCTTGTATGGCTTGAAGCAGGCACCCAGAGCATGGTCAAACAAGATCAGGGAGTATCTTGTTATCAGTGGATTTCAGATATCCAATGTGGATTTTTCACTATATGTGAAAAAGAGAAATAGAGGGATCATGCTATTAGTCATCTATGTGGATGACTTGATTTTATCACTGGTGATAGTGATGCATACATACATGATGTCAGGATGCTTTTGAAGCAGAAGTTTGAGATGAAGGATTTGGGTGAGCTGTGGTATTTCTTGGGCATAGAGGTGGTGAGATCACCTCATTGAATTTTGCTATTGTAGAGGCAATTGTAGAGGCAATATAGCTTGGACATGTTGTCCACGTATGGTCTGATAGGTTGTAAGCCTATTTCAGTGCCATTGGAGCAGAACACAAAGCTTTCCGCAGATATAGGTGAGCTTTTGGAGGACCCCACTACATATAGACGCATAGTGGGTAGTTTGATCTATATAACCATTACAAAGCCAGACTTGACCTATGTTGTTGGACTTGTGAGTCAGTTTATGCAAGCCCCTAGGAAGACACACTTGGATGCGGCTAGACGGATCCTCAGGTACATAAAGTCCACAGTTGATTATGGACTTTCCTATGAGGCTGATACAAAGATACAGTTGCATGGGTACACAGATGCTAATTGGGCTACTGGGACAGGAGATCTACTAGTGGTTTTATGCTCTCATTTGGGAGTGCTGGTGTGAGTTGGAGCAGTAAGAAGCAGCCAATAGTTGCCTTGTCGAGTACAGAGGCAGACTATAGGAGTGCTACTATGGCAACTTGTGAGATAGCTTGGTTTCAGAAGCTACTTGGTGACATGGGAAAGCCCGTTGTGGGGATAGGACAGTTGTCATATATTGTGACAACATGAGTAGCATACAGTTGGCCAGTAACCCAATATATCATGCTAGAACGAAGCACATTGAGGTGCATTATCACTTTGTGAGGGAGAAGGTTCTAGCAGGAGATGTAGATCTGGTATATGTCAGCATAGAGGATTAGGTAGCCGACATCTTCATGAAGGCATTAGGCACAGAGAAGCTCCACAGGCTTAGGAGCTTACTTGGAGTGCAGTGTGTAGAGTTGAGCTCGAGGGGGAGTGTTAAGATATCGAGCTCAACTAGTGCTACGGCGGACATTGATGACCCGCCTGGGTCTCATAGCTTCCATATCTACACCACTGGCATGGTTGGTGAGATTATGGGTGATATGCAGCCAATGGGATGGCAGGATGTGTGACAGCCCTTTTGGATTACTAGAGACTGGCATAGTTATAGCGCCATCTCATTTAGTCGGGTTCACATTATGGACCGACCCTTGTATGTTGTAGTAGTTGGTTGTAGTAGTTGAGTACTAACCCATGTAGTGTGTACTCTTATCTTTATGTTATGTTGGTTGAGTAGAGAAGAAGAAGATAGAAGAAAATTCAGCTATCCATCTCTCTCTTGTGTGTGTGTGTTTGCTTGCTAGGGTTTGAATCTCTCCCTCTCCCCCACATTCTCTTTAGCATTTACCTATTGAGATAAATCTTTGGTGCTTTGACAAGCCAACATGGAGGTATATTTAGGATGATAGAGCACAATTTTATGCAAATCAAAAGCATTGCCTTGCGTATTTGTAATTAATAAATTGGTCTATGTGAGAATTCCTAAAGATTCTAAGAATCTCCAAAATAGAAGAGTTTAAAAATTATCACATCATTATTATAGGCCTTATGAGTGTTTCATATAATCAACAATATGACCTATGAGTTTGGGTTACCTCCAAGTGTGAAACATTGGTAAGTGTGGAGCAAGTCTATATACGTGAGTTATTTGCTCTTTTTGGGGGGGAAGGGGGTCCCATGAGAGGAGTCCCTAGGGCACTACGACCTAGAACAAGCACACCATTAGAGTGGGTTTGTATGTATGAGTAATTAACCCATTTTAGAGTTTCCAGAGGAGTTATTAGCTCATTTAAGAAATTCCCACAAAGGAGTCCTTAGGGCATCCAGGCCTATGCCTAGTCCATCTAGACACCTAGATTGATGAATCACTATTGTATGTGACATGGGGGTTGTGGGCTGAATATAGGGCTTCGTGTTTAACTATCCTCAAGGTGAAAGGATTCATGGAATTAGATATATTGTTGTTGGGGGAGAGATCCCCCTAATGTGGTCTCCTTGTTGCTAATGCTTGGTGAGTTTTGTACAGCACGAGCTATAGGGAGTTGGCCATGGGATACATCAAGATTGTAAGGAAAAGAGGTTAGCCCACGTTCGTACAGAGATATAAAAACAAAAATACAAAACTAATGATTCTTCTATGTTCAAAAAGATAACATATACACAAAAGGAGAGGTGATTGTATTTTTAGACTTAGACGTAACCCATGTTTAACATATCTTAGGCGTGGCTAACGAATAGCTAGGGCTAAGGGTCCATGCACAATGTACATCCAAAATTTGAAGCTGCAAAGACACACATTATGACGACGAGTAACGTATCCAAGATTTGAAAGGGTAAGTAATTTTATTGAGCACATTTTAAAAATGATGTCTCCAAAGATAAAAGCTATCATGAGATGGGGGAGATAGCCTAGTGGTAAGGGCTCTTGCCCTACACCACGACGGCCAAGATTCAGTACCCGCCCCCTTCTCCCGCATGCCATTAGGCATGTGGTCTGTCAAATTCTGTCTCTAAAAAATAACCTCGTAATACACCCAAAAAAAAAGATAAAGGCTATCATAATAAATTCCAAGGATTAGATGCCATGTTCCAAACAACTAGTGGCATGACCCCCCTGTGAGACGGGCAAGAGTATTCTTGCATGCATAAAAACAAAAGGCTCGTCCTTGCCGACCACAAGTTAGTGCAGTGGGTAGAGGTGTTGCTTGAGAGTCCTGAGGTCATGGGTTCAAGCCCTCACTGCGCAAGCGATGGCACGCATGGGTGTGTGTGTTGTGTTGCACTTTCTAGTTCTATCCTCGGGGAGTGAGTAGTGATAAACCTTATATTTGAAGCCCATGATGGGCCTCATGATCCTCAACTTACCAACCTATATATAAACACACCATGCTTGCCATATATATCCATGTAGAAGCTCCTAAAGCACTTACCTTTCTTTGAATAAAGCACTAAACTTGGCATAAATATACATTTAGCATTCCAACCCAATGTAGTGTTGACAATCTTAACACACCTAAACAAACCTTTAAAACAATCTTCGGGTAACTAGATTATCTTTCCTTGGAAGCCTATACTCCTTGCCTCCATCTGGCAAAATATATTTAAGATAAAAACATTAGCTATTGCAAGATATAATTCTCGAAGAAAAAAATAAGGAAAAATATAAAATCTTACAAAACTCATTTGGTGGATCAATATTTGAGGTGAATGGCGTTTGAACAAGCTTGTAGACAGAAAATCAAAAAATTATGTATCGTCTAGTGTCTATGCACCAAAATCTAACTTATCAGGCTTTTCATAGTCTACAAAAATTACATGTACATGAATTTGATCCACGATCTTTCACAATCTTAGATTGTAAATTCAAAGGATCCCAAAGCTCTCGTTGGTTATAAGTGTCTCAACCATACCAACCCTAGCAATAATCTGGGTTCTAAAAAATAAAGATATTCCCTGTTGTGCAAAAAGAATGTATCAATAATAATATAAATTTATCAAATAAAATGCAAAAGCTACATAAAAAGCAAGTTTCTATATATACCTAAAACACCGATGCTTCTCTCTAATAGTTCGATAATTAGAGATGTTGTTTGTCCTTCCCAAAATGGAGGGTCTATAATTAAGCCATGAATATTAAATACATTATGAAAAACAATAATACCTATATTATAGCAACTGTCAAAAAATTACCTTCAATATCTTGTCCATTACCATAAACAAATGAAAATGATCTCCTTGCCTTATCCATCCTAAGCAATATACCTGTGATATCAAATATAACACTCACTACTACACTAATCATTTACATAAGACTTTAATCTCTCTCTCTCTCTCTCTCTCTCTCTCTCTATATATATATATATATATATATATATATATATATATATATATATATGCTCAGTATTGCATGCCAAGCAAGAAAAATAAATAATGCCACTGCATATAAAAGCAAGTCAAAAGCAAACATTTGCTTATCCAAATATTTAAAAAAATAAATAGGAACTCACCGAGCCCTTTCAGCCATCTCAATAATTTGAACCACCTCTTGAGCAATAATATGGCCCTCCCTTTTGCGGATCTACATGGTGGCTTTACCTCAATGCAAGTAGATTTATACATATTAATTCAATATTACCAAAAAGAGTAGCATTAATGTAAAAGATTGCACAGAAAGACAACATAGATTACACATGTCACATCTTTGCAAACATTCTCCTTTCAAATGCTTACTTCATTGATATAGAGAATGCAGTCTCTAGCATTTGTAGGCTGCTGTATCAATAGCTCGTTCTCTATCTTTTGGGGGCATAGATTGCATTTACATTCTTCTACATGCCATTTGCAAAACGTCCTTGTAGATAAAATTGGTTGTGAAGACTTTGTTTGAACCTTCTATGCTTGCTTTTTTCGTGTTCCATAATATGCTTTACACACACTTTCACTACATCAGATGATCTAACATGTGACATAGCAATGTACAATTGTCTATGTGAATACGTAATAAAGTCCCAACACACTCAATGTTTGTCCTTAGGACTTATTTATTGACATACCAAAAGCTAACCTTATAGGAAATTGTCTCCTTCTCATGTCAAAAGGCAATTGAAGCGTAGTTGGTATAAATATTATCTTGGGAATAAAGAACATGTCTCCAATGTTTGTAGCTGTAATGATGTCTACTTCTATCACCTTTGAGTGAAATTGCTTGCATATCAATCTAGTACCATTACAAAGTCCTCGCCGAGGGTCCAAATTGTGGAGCAATGTGATAGGAGAATTAATCTTTAGAAGCAAGTGGTGAGGAGGGTAACCACCACCTAAGTTCAAACTATTCAAGTACTCAATTGGATACAATATTACGTCATTCTCAAAAGAAACAACCAAATCTGCATTGAGGTATTCTCTTTTACGACCGGGCAATGCACTCAAGGCTAGTTTATTGATCTCATCAACCTCTAGATTTCATTAGGAAAAATTTGGACTCACTTTTGGGCCTTTTAAGCTCTTTGAGATTCTAGGGAATATTCCATAAGGACCAATGAGGATGAGGCTTCCGTTACGAAACTTTTGAGGTTACTTTTTGGTGGGGAGGCCATAACTTGAGCATAAAAACTCCAAATTTGTTGGAGGTTGCTACATTAGAATCCTCTCATCAAGATCTTTCCAATGATATGTTACATGATATAGTTTTGAGGTACTATGGATAGAGTTATCCACGATCCCCATTTTCGTAATATAATGATGACTTGGCATTTCTTAGAGGACCCAAAAAATGAGTCCACATTTTCCCTAATGAGTGGTGCGAGAATAGCACTGTCTTTGAAGAAGCATGCATAATCCTCCACTCTCTGAAGATCTTTGTATACCCATTCTATCTCCAAGTTGTAATGTCCATTTAACAAATTTTTGTTCTGTGTATAATCATAAGCACTCTGTCTGACCCACATGTTTTGGGTGAGCTTTAAAACATTCACATATCTCCAAATATATGACCAATAGAACGTTGCATCAACAATATTCTCACGTGATCCCTCTGGCAAAATCGGTAAGATTTTCCTAAAGTCACCACCATCAAATAACATAACTTTCCTACCAAACACTATATCACTTTGCATAATGTCTTTCAATATCCTGTCCAATGCTTCATATGCGTATCGATGCATCATTGGAGCCTCATCCCAAATGATTAACCTTGCAAGCTTCAACACCTCAGCCACCAATGGGCTATTAGCTTTGATACCACATGTGCTAGAAGCATTGAGAACCAATGGGATGATTTTGAAACATGAGTGAGTTGTACGACCATTTGAAAGTAACAATGCAACTATTCCAAACGATGCGCATGCCAATGCAACTTGATTCTCTCCACATAATCGAGATAGTAAGGTAATATAAAGATATGTTTTGCCTGATCCACCTGGTCCAATCAAGGAAAAATACACCACCCTGGTTCAAAGAAACAGCCTCAAGGATAGTATCAAATGATCTTGATTGACAACTATTTAGACTCCTTTTCATGGAAACAGACAAATCAGCCTGTTAACAGAATCAAACATCATCTCTTCCATCAACAAACCATTGTTGACAGTGGCAACTCTTGATCTATCAGGAATAGGCAACCCTTCAAAATCATGTAGCCGCTTTCCATACTATTGTAAGAGGTCTTTCATGTGCAACAGAGCTTGATTCTTTGCTATAGAATGACAAACACCAACATAAGCACACCCTCTCTACTGCAAGGAATGAAAAAAATCATTTGAAAGTTTGGTGGAGAATTTGTTCCAAAGCTGTCCAGGGTATATAGGCTCACAAAAAGCCAGTATAATGACAAACAATTAACGCAGTTGGAATCCTATTTTCTAAAATGCAGCTTCTTGAAGACACATATATAACTCCTCATCACTCTCTAGCATTCTTCTGGCTTAACATGCAGCCTTAAAACAGGGATACAAATGTCCATTCACTGTTCGTAAATCCTCAAAAGATTTATAGTCTTTGCACACTGTGAGTAACATGCATAAGTAATATTACTCACCTACACACTCGGGCTAACATTATACATACGTCCAATCATACTTCCCCTTTTCCTTTTAGTCCATGATCAAAGAGCTGAATTCCACACCCACTTGCAAGGAAAAGCAAGAGATAGCAAGCTATTTGCATCTGCATACAATTGATTAGCTCTAAACCATTCGGTGAGGGTGTGCTTTGATTTCTGTCACAACTAATCACATCACGTAAATCATCCTGGTCATTGAATATCACATTATTTTGCATCAAGAGATGAACATGCAACCTTTGTATATCAGGCTTTTCATCCTGCAAATCATATTGGTATAAGCGCCAGCATGCTTTTGAAGCAGACACGTACCGTGCATCCAGATATTGACTAACCCTGTCATAACCCCATGTATGTCTTGCAACTCTATAGTAGCTCTATTATGTCCTTTGTATACATACTTATATAAATACTTCACTATTGTAATGGTAGAGCATACTTCTATGTTAATATGGGCTTTGTACCTCATAGAGAGAAGATGGAACTACCATCTTCCCACCGCATGTAAGTTGGATACCCATTGTCATCAACACTAGTAGTCTCAGAAAACTTTCGAGGGTATCGATGTTTGCAAATGCCCTTAACCATGCAAGGAGAGCACATATTTAGTTCCCCACATGATCCATGGACATTACAATGACTGATTATGTTGTGCAACTCAGGAAACATCACCTTATCAGGAAGTTCAGCACATACCAACATATCATAGTGAGCAATCTCAATCAGTTTACATCCACTTTCCAATATCAATAATATATGTGCATGTAGCAAGCCTCTTTTTTGAAATTAAGTAATAGAAACAAATATCGATACCCTTCCAAATAATGCTTTTTTCACCAATAAGTGCATCATGTTCTTATGCTTCTCATAAAAGACCCGTGCCGTCCGCCAATGAAGCATTGGTTATTTCATCCCAATTAGGATTGCAAGTAAAGGTAATAAACATGTCAAGTTTACCCATCTTTCTAACAATTTCCATTGAATCCTAGTACAATTGATGCATATATCTACCCCCAGTATATGTAGATGGTAGAACTACCCTGCGTCAAGCAATGCCCCTAGACTCTATTGGCCCCATCGCTTAAATTAACCATATCTGCAAGACCTTGGTATACTTCAGCACACAATGCTTTTTGGTTATTGCATATCCATACTAATCTTGATTCTTCCATGATACTATATGCATCAACAACGTATTGTTGCAAAAGTCGACCACTGCACAGAAGGAAGGCATTTGTATCTTCCCTTATCTATAGTATATATGCATAATATTACCGTTGAGTTACGGTCTTTGTCTCCTCATTTGAGCCTTGTCTATTCCTACCATTGACTGGAATTCCAATATGACAACCATCCTCTCCTTTAGGAAATATAAGAACATATAATAGAGGCATATAAGAACATATAATAGAGGCATATATGAACATATAATAGAGGCATATATGAACAATGCAAGTTAGATATTTTTTTATAGCACCTGTGTGCGACATTATTTGAATATCTCTATGCTCCACATGAGAATCATCTCCTTGACCCGACATGATAGCTGCTACCTCACTTCCTGTAGTAGGAACCAAGTATTGCCTTGAGGTTGATCATGCTTCAGTGTGATGACCATTCTCAAATCTGCATGTGGACTTGACTGCAACATTTCTCTCATTGTACGAAGTGCACATGCGTACGGATTATGTCCATATATCATTGTTATAGTTTGTATATTCTCCCGGGCTACTATAGCTTGTATATTCTCTAAGGCCCATATATTCTCTCTCTAGAACTCTCTCTACAATCTCAAAGGTAGTAGTCTAATAAATGAAATGATTCTAGCTTAGACAACCAAACATATCAATATTATAAATTGTTTAGACGTGGCAAAAATTGTTATTGCATTAACATTTGCAATACAAATTTTCAATATTAAAATACTTAATGAGATAGAAAGAGATATAGAGAGTATTTTGATGTGCAGACTTCTCTCTCTCTCTCTCTCTCTCTAGCTAACCAAACATATAAACAAAAAAATTTCTTTATCTATGCATCATATATTGACAACAAACACACAAATAGATAGAGACAAAAAGAGCAACAATAAAACTAACCTCAAGTTGAAGAGAGAACTATATTTGAAACCACCAACTTTGATGCTATCGTCCTTATGCTTGCTTTTACACAATCACACTCAGAGGCCAAAAAAATAACAAACCTATGATCTCTCTATTTTTCTCACCCAGTCCTAGCTACATTTCACACCAAATACACAATAAAAGGCAAGAGTAACTATTTGTGTATTACATGTGTGTGTGTGTGTGTGTGTGAGAGAGAGAGAGAGAGAGAGAGAGAGAGAGAGAGAGAGAGAGTGTGTGAGAGAGAGAGAGAGAGAGAGAGAGAGAGAGAGAGAAGGAGAGAGATAGAGAGAAGAGACATCCATCAATAATCTTAAAGCTTATTACATTATCTTTATCAACTTCCTTAATGGAATGCACTTCACTATTTCCCTAAAAATGAAGCGCTTTTCCTCGGAGCTCCTACATCTACTACCCACAATGTAAAAGCCATCTAGTAATCCCAATGCCTCTTTGATTAAGAGGAGCTTGAGATTGTCATCTAGCCTATAAGGACCTAAGACTATATAAATATACCGAGAATTAATATCATCCCACCCATCAAATCCAAGAACTTTCCATTTTGGGCTAGGCTAGGCTAGTATCCAAAAAAGCCCAATCATAGCATCTCCTCAAAGAAGATCTTATCTGATAATTTATTATTGTCAGGTCAACTTTAAGATATTTAATGACATGTCTCTCTAGAAAACATAATCAAACTATACATTAATAACAATCATGATCTTTTTTATAGTTAGCAACAGAGAGAAAGAGTATAAGAAAATAATGAAAAATAAAAACTATTCAAATACCAAAAGCAATATAGCACCAATGGGCACAGAAGAACACAACCATATTTATTTTCAAAGGAGCTTATACTTTGGGATACATTTAATAACTTCATCAAATACTTGTCGTACTTGATCTCTATAGCACCAATGGGCACAGAAGTAGAACACAACCATATTTATTTTCAAAGGAGCTTATGCTTTGGGATACATTTAATAACTTCATCAAATACTTGTCGTACTTGATCTCTATCACCATGGACATTATAGTCTATTTCAAAAAGATCAATCAAGCCTAGGCTTTCTTTAATATTCATTAGCGTAATATTTTCATCTAATTTTTCTAAGTCTAAACGTATAATAATTGATAAACATTGTTCCATCCAATAGCTTGAACTGTTGGCCCAAACCACATTGGACTATGAAAAAAGTGACACGCAAATTCTACAGCCAAATTCATCCTTTCCTTAAAGGAAAGAGTTCTCCTCATGTGCTAAAAAAAAAAGCAAGTCACCTCTTCCATCTCTGTCAATCATACATACATACTGTTGGAATTAGGGTTGCAGGAAAGCACACAAAGCTTGGAGAAGAAGAAGCAAGAATGCACACAACACACAATGTATTAGATTGTGTCAATGTACAAAAAGATAAGCTAGCCCTAGAAGGATGGGCGTATATACAAGCCGAGGGAAAAAACCTCCTAAAGAGGAAAAAAGTGCCCCGACGGTCCTAAGTGTGTTCACACACATCACTGCCTATATATATATATGGCAACAAATCCCCCCTGGGAGTGATGGTGTGAACGAGAGCTGGCACTCATGTATAGGGGAGTGCCATGCCCGAAGTAGATCAGTCCACAAAGGGGAGCAAGCCCAAAGCTTTGCGGAAAGCTTCGAACTTCTCACGAGGAAGCGCCTTTGTGAAAAGATCGGCGAGGTTGTCCTGTGTTGGCACATAGGCCAAGCTGATCTCTCCTGCTGAGAGTCTCTCCCTGACATAGTGATAATGCACCTCAATGTGCTTTGTGCGAGCATGAAAAACTGGGTTTCTCGCAACTGCCAATGCGCTCTGACTGTCAGTGAAGATAGAGGTGGCAGACTCCTGTCCAACACCCAAGTCAGCCATAAGCCGTCTGAGCCACACACACTCAACCGTAGCTGTGAAAGCTGCCCTGTACTCAGCTTCACAACTAGAAGTGGCCACAGTAGGTTGCTTCTTGCTCAACCAAGATATGCATGAGCTACCAAGCATGAAACAAAAACCACTTGTGGACACTCTTGTGTCATAGCAACCAGCCCAATCTGAGTCCGAAAAAGCATGTAAATCTGGTGGCAACGATCCCCCCTTGGGATAAAACAACCCAAGATGTATGGTGCCACTCAAGTAGCGAAAGATGCGTTTAACTGCCTTCCAATGCTGAGACCCTGGGCTATGCATAAACCTGCTCACCTGTGAGACTGCAAACTGAATGTCCGGCCTCGTAATGCATACATAGATGAGGCAACCAACAGCTGTCTGATAGAGTGTGACATCAAAGTGATCTCCAGCATCATGAAGACTCAACTTCAAACCTGTCTCTATTGGAGTAGCAATAGGCTTGCAGTCTTCAAGGCCAAATATCCGCAACAATGTCTCAATATACTTTGTTTGACACAGAGCAATACCTCCATCACACTGCTTGAACTGTATCTCCAAATAATGATGCAAATGCCCCAAATCTGACATTTCAAAAGAGGAATTCAAATCAGCCTTAAAATCAGCAATATGACTCTCATTTGGTCCTGTGAGCAGCATGTCATGGACATAGAGAGCAATGATTAGATGTACATCATCCACACGTTTAACATACAAAGTGCTTTCTGTTGGACTATTCTGAAAACCATGTGCAGTCAAATAACCATGTATTTTTTCATACCAAGCTCGTGGAGCTTGCTTTAAACCATATAAAGCCTTTTTCAACCTGCACACTTTGTTTTCCTGCCCTCTTTGAACAAAACCACGAGGCTGCGATACATACACCTCCTCATGCAAATCTCCATTCAAGAACGCAGTCTTTATGTCCAACTGATGTACATTCTAACCATTATGAGCTGCCAATGCACAAATGCTACGAATGGTAGTCATACGACAAGTGGGAGCAAAGGTCTCATCAAAATCAATGCCCTTTTCTTGAGCATAACCCTTTGCAACAAGTCTAGCTTTATAGCGATCAACACTGCCATCTAGCTTTCGTTTCAACTTAAAAACCCACTTACATCCAATGGTCTTTTTACCAATAGGCAAATCACACAAAGACCATGTACCATTCTTCATTATAGCATCATATTCACTTTGCATTGCAGCCAACCAATTTTCTGATTTTTGTGCCTCATCAAATGAAAGAGGTTCTTCCTCTTCACACATACTAGACACAGCCAAAGCATAACAATCTGATGCATAAGAGGCATGCTGAAAACCTGAACGAGTACGACTAGACATAGGTGCATCAATTTTACTATCACGCAAGGTTTGCACCAGCCATTTAGGCATACCTCTAGCCTGCTCATTTTCAGCCCTATCCTCATAGATTACATCCTGTAAATTTGCATCAGAAATAGGCTGATCTATGATGTTGTTTGAAATCTGCATAGGCTGAATATTTACCTCATTAGGACTTACATTTGAATTCCCACCTGTAAATAGAGGCAACAACGTATCAAATACATCCCGTGAGCTCACACCTGTCTCTTTGGTACATGATAACAAAGGCTGCACAGCATCTTCCACAAAAACAATATCTCGACTAATCAAGATATGCTTTGACTGCGGATTATACAATCTGTAACCCTTGCTCTCGGCATTGTAACCCTTGCTCTCAGCACTGTAACCAACAAAAATGCATTTGACAGCTTTATCATCCAATTTTCTGCGTTGTTGCACAGGCACTAAAGTATCATAGGCCAAGTAACCAAAGACACGCAAGTGACCAATAGAAGGCTTCCTGCCATGCCAAGCTTCGTATGGAGTAATAGACTGCAAGGCCTTAGTGGGACACCTGTTGAGTACATATGCAGCACACATGACAGCCTCAAGCCAAAATGCATGTGGCAAAGCTTGGCTCTTAACCATACATCGTGCCATCTCCATAAGTGACCGGTTTTTCCTCTCAACAACACCATTTTGCTGAGGGGTATATGGCACTGTACATTGGTGTTTTATCCCACGACTAGCCAGAAATGCATCAAACTCTTTAGACATGTACTCCCTCCCTCGATCAGAACGGAGGGTGCCCACAGTACAATTGGATACATTTTCAACCATAAGCATAAACTGTTTGAAGCACAAAAACACTTCGGACTTTGCCTTCAGTGGATATACCCATGCATGCCTTGAGTAATCATCAATGAAAGTCACGAAGTACAAGTGTTTACCAAATGACGGAGTTTGCATAGGCCCACATACATCACTATGTACAAGTTGCAATTTGCGAGTGGCCCGCACAGAACCATCCTTTGGAAATGCAGAATGCTGCATTTTGCCCAAAATACAGCCTTCACAAACATGTTTCAATGGTGCCTCAAGAGGGGGCAATGAAGCAACCATATCAAATTTCTGCAAACGCAGCAAACTAAGAAAGTTCAGATGACCAAAACGAGCATGCCATAGTTTTGCATCTGAAACTGCCTTTTCATCAGAAACTGCATTTGCTGAATCTTCCACACACTTGTCATAAGAATTGAGCCTATACAGCCCACGAAACAAGGTGCCAGATACAATAATCGTATCACCAGAAGTCAAATCATGAACAGTACATCTGTCATCCACAAATTTGACTACAAGTCCAAGTCTAGCAAGCGAGCGCAGAGACAGACAATAGATTCTTCTTTATCCCTGGCACATACAAAGCATCTGAAAGTGTGAAAGCGCTGCCATTTGTAGCAGTAAGCATAATTTTACCAATGCCCTTCACTGGGTAAGAAGCATTATTGGCACATGTGACAGTATTCCCATTAGGGACAGCCTCAAGAGAAGTGAACATATCACGATGCGAGGTAATGTGCTTTGTAGCACCACTGTCAAAATACCATACATTAGAGTCAACGGAAACTGCCAAACATGCATCATGTACAGATGGGTCATACTGGCAATACACGCTAAACGCCCATTCTGTATCCTGCACAACATTTACAGAATCTGCATTTGTAGAAGCATCCGCTATTGTGGCTGCATTTGACTCTTTCTTCTTTGCCTCTTTAACCTTTAGCTTAGGGCAATTCTTAATGACATGATCATTTGCCTTACAATAGTTGCACCTGGTCTTTTTCTTGCCTTTATCAAGAACTTTCTCAGACTTATTGTTGCTACCTGTGGAGGAGAAGAAGTTGCAGACCTACTAATAGGAGAAGAAATAGTGGAAGGGGCTGCCTTACCACTTCTTCTCTGTTGCTGGGCAGCAATAAATGCTTGATCAACTGCACGCTGCCTGGCCCTGTTTTGCCTGGAATGCACTTCTTGCAAGAGCTTGTTGACTAAAGTATCATACTTGAGAGCATCAGGTCTGTCCTCAGCAAGAAGTCTCCACGTGGAAGCAAAAGTCTGATATGTCTCAAGTAAAGCATCAAGAACAGTTTGCACAAGAGAATGATCAGGAATAATCTCACCTGTAGAAATCAACTGTTCTTTGAGATCTTTAATCTCAGCAAGAAAAACATTCATGTCATCATCTTCCTGCATAATCTTCAATTCTAGCTCTTTACGCAGGTAAGAGATTTTTGCCTCGTTACGACCTGCATACAAACCAGCTAGAATATCCCAAGCCTGTTTTGCTGTTTTAGCTAAACGAATATGTGGGGTGATGTTACGTTTGACAGAAAGTGCAATCAAGGCATGAGCCTGCGCATCTTTACCATCCCAATGAGCTTGTTCAGCAGTGGGTAAAACAGCAGCAACAGTAGAGCTGCTAGATCCTGCAACATCCTCAACAGATCCTACATCCACAGAACCTGGACGTACATCCATACCCTGCACAATGTTCCACACTCCTTTTGCAACCAAAACATGCTGCATCATGTATGCCCAAAGTGGGTAGTTACTGTCTCCATCCAATTTGTCTTCAGCAGATAACATGCGAAATACATCATTGCTGTTATCAGCCATGGCCACTGACTGAAACTGATGCAAAAGCTACTTGTAATGAAGCAAAGACTGAACAGAAAACAACTCGTGCTATGTAGCACGGTCCACAATAGAACACGTATGTCTGTTTTGCAAAAAACTGCACTGTCAAAATTTCTGCAGAAAATGACGAAAACACCTATGCAGAACTTGAAATGCAAAAACGGAGCCCGAAACGACCTCAGATGCGATTTCTGAGAACGCAAAGCCATACGAGCTTATTTGTAGAGTTTAGGGACCTGCAAGCGCTCGTGAAAGCTCACCTCAATCAGAGAACGTGAGTCGGAGGGTGCCGACGACGTAGCCCTGGGAGCCGATGCCTGCTCTGATACCAATTGTTGGAATTAGGTTGCAGGAAAGCACACAAAGCTTGGAGAAGAAGAAGCAAGAATGCACACAACACACAATGTATTATATTGTGTCAATGTACAAAAAGATAAGTTAGCCCTAGAAGGATGGGCATATATACAAGCCGGGGGAAAAAACCTTCTAAAGAGGGAAAAAGTGGCCCGGCGATCCTAAGTGTGTTCACACACATCACTGCCTATATATATATGGCAACACATACATATAAGTAAGTAGATGCATGATTACTATGTGCGTATGTGTATAAATCATAATTGTAACTACTATATGCGTGCGCATGGGTGTAAAAAATAATAATTGCAACTACTATGTGTGTGTACATGTGTGTTTAGATTTGTACATTTGGGTGCTCACCCTTTTGTGTGTGTACATGTGTGTTTGAATTAATACATGTAAGTACTTACCCTTTTCTCGGTGCGTGCATGTGTGTGTATGTGTGTGTGTGTGTGTGTAAGAGAGAGAGAGAGAGAGAGAGAGAGAGAGAGAGAGAGAGAGAGAGACAACACTTCTTCATAATTTACAACATCATAATGATAGTAAAAAGTGTCTTTCTTTAGCACTCCAACCATGAAGATAAAGAAGTTTCTCTTACTAATCCACTCCCCCTAGGTGTAAGTGCAACTTGGATTCTTATAAACCTACTATACAAAATATATGGCACAATGTATACTACAAAGTTAACACACATACAAAATACATTCCATTCAAATCACAACCCCACATAACCTTGTGTCGCACATTAAAGGCAACATACTAAAAAACTTTCACCTTCAAAAAAAAAGTTCACACACTTTTGCTATTCAAATTACTAAAATATTTTAAAATACTTTCACCTTTAATAAAAAAATACTCACACACACACACACATATGGGTATGCATATGTATGTTCTCTCTCTCTCTCTCTCTCTCTGTGTGTGTGTGTGTGTGTGCATATGATCGGGGGAAAAACCTCCTACATATATGTGGATCATGTGGCTAATTAATCCCCAAATGGCAATCAACCCAATGCTTTGTGAAAAGCTTCAAACTTCTCTCGTGAGAGAGCCTTTGTGAACATACCTGCCCGCCACATTGTTGTGTGTAGAGACATAAGCTAAGCTAATCTCTCATGAGTGATGAGCCTCTCCCTGACATAGTGATAATGAACCTCAATGTGTTTTGTGCGAGCATGAAACACTGAGTTACTTGCAAATGGCTGATGCATTCTAGCAGGCCAATGAATATGGAGTGGGGGGTTGTTGAACAACACCAAGATCTACTAGAAGGCATCTTAGCCATACACAATTCCATAGTCGTTGTAAAAGCTCCAATGTGCTTAGCTTCATAGCTCAAAGTGTCCACTACTATCAGCTTCTTGCTGAGCCATTATATACATAAATCACCAAGGTGAAAGTAAAAGCCACTACTGGACACATATGTGTCATAACATCCAGCCCAATCATAATCATTAAAGGCAATTGAATATCACCCCCTTTATCATAGAATAGGCCAAGGGACTGTGTGCCCTATAAGTATCTAAATTCTCACTTTGATAGCCTACACTGCGACAACTATGCATATGCTTGCTTGATTGAGAGACCCCAAATTGAATGTTCGGTCTTGTATTACATAGACAGACAAGGCACACAACCTAGTGATAAAGTGTGATGCATCAAATGGTTCACCTGCATCTTGGAGACTAAGCCTAGCACTTATCTCTACTACTGATCTAGCAGTAGGCTTACAATCTTTAAGACCAAACCATGTAAGCAGTCTCTATATGTACTTTGACTGCAACACCACAATACCATCATCACACTCCATAAAGTGTATGTCGAAAATAATAATGGAATGAGTCCAAATGTTTCATCTCAAATAGCACATGTAATTTAGCCTTGAAGGCTGAATCTTCTCCTTAGGGCCTTTGAGCAGCATGTCATCAACATATAAAACGATGATAAAAATTTATCTTTATGCCTCTTTAGTTGGATTATTTCAAAAAACACTTGCAACCAATTATGTATTTATCTTCTCATACCTGCTATGGGAGCATACTTAAGGCCATATAAATCTTCTCTTAACCTACATACTTTTGACTCATACCATGCTCTGGGAGCCTTAAGGCCATATAAAGCTTTTCTTAACCTACATGCTTTAGATTCATGCCCCTTCTTAACGTAAGGCTGAGATACATATACCTCCTCATGAAAATCACCATTTAAGTAGGCAATATTGATATCCAATTGATTCAATTGATGTACATTCTAGCCATGATACACTGCCAATGAATAATACATGTGACCATAGTCATACGAGATGGGGTGCATAGGTCTCATCATAATGTATGTCCTTCTCTTGAGCATAACTCTTTACAAAACAAGCCTTGCCTTGTAGTGGTTAATGCTACCATTAGCTTTACACTTAAGCGTATAAACCTACTTTGTACTTGGAAATCTGCTAAGGACAAGTGTTATCTTTGAGAATTGAGTTATACTCATCCTGCATGACATGCTTCCAATGATGATGATTTTCATGTGCTTCCTCAAAGGAAATAGGTTCATCTTCATTGCATATACTGGCAATGAGAGCTTGATCCACATAAGAATAAGATACATGATGAGAATCTACATGTGTCCCTGCTAGGTAAAGATGTAGCTAATTTTCTATCCCATAGTGTCTACACACCAACTATTTTGGCATATTCTTATGTCTCTATGGTTGCCCTTTCCTCATCCATTGCATCATCTGCTTGCCTCATCAATAGGCAGATCTATGGGCTGAAATTCCAATTGATTTTCACCCGATATGGGCTGATTTGCAACACCTTCTTAAGCATTCATGTGCTCCACATATGTGATTTCTGCATTCCTACCATTAACATTTCTACATTATTGCCATTAACATTTCTACACTATACATTGCCATTTTTCATACACTTTGTAGGTTTCCGTCCTCCTTCATCATTGATCTATTGGACCAACTTGGTTGCATTCAATGGGCATTGACAGTACCTCTGCAGGTAGTTGGAATATTTGCATTTTGTGTTAGAGATCCATTATTTGCTGGCTAAAATGACAAGCAGTGATGTATTTGGGATACTTTCTTTGTTGAGGATAACCTTGAGACGGGACTAACTACCAATTGTGGTCCTATATAATACATCATGTATTGGTTTCCAAAGGGATTTGGAATGCCGTTATTGGTATTAAGGCCTACCCTATCTCGTTAACACAAGATAATATAGGTACTTTGACACTAGTTTAGATGGAACTGTGGCATCTATCTCCGTATCTCCCACAAACAGAATAAGCCAGGTGGGATGGAAAGGATGCATAGCTGCATAAATCGGTGGCACTTTCCATGAAAATAAGCTCCAAAGAAGCATTATTCCTCATATTCTCTCATGTAAAATTGCTAAGCATGCTTGGGATGTGCTTTTTGATGTGCTTTATTAGGTGCATACCAAGGCATAAGTGGCCTACTTGCACAAGTAGTTAGAGTCTGAGAATATGAATGAGGATGATTTAATGGACAAGTTCCTCATAAGGGTCAAACATCTTGCCTGTATTGATGAGGCATATTCGGACATCTTATTTTGGGGTCTACTATTCTCACAGCTTTAACACATTCATACCAAGGCTTTGCATCCACACTTTGGCTCATGAATGAAGGGTAACTCCAATGCCCTTACATAAGCAGTGCTCTTGCAAAGAAGAGAAATGCG
Source organism: Cibotium barometz (assembly GCF_041138505.1). NCBI lineage: Eukaryota > Viridiplantae > Streptophyta > Polypodiopsida > Cyatheales > Cibotiaceae > Cibotium > Cibotium barometz. Next base: position 45,392,914 of record NC_141075.1, read on the forward strand.
CTTATGTTTGATGAGTTGGTTGCAGTTCTCTTACAAGAAGAGAAATCTCGGCAAAACCAAACTAGTATGTGTGTGGGAGATCAAACATTTTGCTAGCCTTTTCTTAGGGTAGCTATAAGACAAAGGTAGAATCAGCCTAATCTTCTGGAAAGGATGTGGAGAAGGGGGGTGATAATCCTAAGAAGAAAGGCAAATGCAACTACGATCGGAAGCCTGGCCATTATATCAATGAATGCAAAAAAAGATTAGAGAAGGAGAAGAAGTAAGAGTCAGGCATGGCTATTAGCTATGCTAAAAAGAAGTCAACAAACAAACTATACACATGATGATTGGGCATTCATTGTGCACTACAATTATGACCCTTATGTCCATGATGTATGCATGACAGATCAGCACGCGTGGTATTTTTTGATAGTGCTGCTAGCAAGCATATTACTCCTTAGCATGATTTATTTTCTTCCCTTGATCCTACTCCTCAAGGAGGCACAACCACATGTGTAAACAACTTCTCATATTCAGTGAAAGGAGTTGGTAAGGTTGTTCTTGCTATTACAAATGGTGGAACAATCACTCTCTCAAAAGTCTTCTTTGTGCATGCATCAAAAAGAACATGTTGTTAGACTTTGTCATTGCTAGGATAGGCCTAGTGGTGGTCAAATTTATTAATTAGATAGGTGTACAATTCATGACCGGAGTGATGGAGACATCATTGTGGTATCCGGTACTTTAAGCCATGGGCTTTATAGGTTAGACATGTATGAGATATTGTCATATAATGCTTGTTCAGTTACTACCACCACACACGTGCTATGAGTGATATGAGTGATATAGAGCTATGGCATGCTCACTTTGATTACTTCAATTTTGGTAGTTTGTATCTTAAAAGGTAAGAGATGGTATCAAAGTTGCCAAAGCTTGAGGCCCTTGCAAACATGTATGTGAGGGATGCATTTCAGGTAAGATACAAGCGGCATTATTCTCGAAAGGTGGATCAGTTAGAGTTATCCAAAAATTACAGCTTATACATAGTGATGTATATTCTCCTATGAGGTCATGGTCATATGAGGACATTATCAATCGAGGGATATCTAAATTATTAAAATGTTTTAATAATTTCACTTTGTGTGTGTGTGTGTGTGTGTGTGTGTGTGTGAGAGAGAGAGAGAGAGAGAGAGAGAGAGAGAGAAAGAGAGAGAGAGAGTATATACATACATACACTTTTATTGTCTTCTTCAGAATCTATTGTTTAAGTATAATGTTTATGTGCTTTAACTTTGGCATGCATTAACTTTGTGTGTGTGTGTGTGTGTGTGTGAGAGAGAGAGAGAGAGAGAGAGAGAGAGTATATACATACATACACTTTTATTGTCTTCTTCAGAATCTATTGTTTAAGTATAATGTTTATGTGCTTTAACTTTGGCATGCATTAACTTTGTGTGTGTGTGTGTGTGTGTGTGTGTGTGTGTGAGAGAGAGAGAGAGAGAGAGAGCGAGAGAGAGAGAGAGAGAGAGAGAGAGAGAGAGAGAGAGAGAGAGAGAGTAAGTGCAAGCAACCTTTTATTTTCTTCTTAAAGACACTTTAATATTCTTTCGCTTTGTTTAAGTAATGTGAAAATTTTTAAAATGTTTTAATAATTTGAATAGCAAGCGGGTGTGTGTGTGTGTGTGTGTGTGTGTGTGTGTGTGTGAGAGAGAGAGAGAGAGAGAGAGAGAGAGAGAGAGAGAGATAGACTGATTAGTAATAGATGTATTATATGTTTCTTCATATAATCTTCACATGTAAGTATGTGAAGGTTATATGTTTTTCAGCCATAGAAACAAAGTGTTTAAAGCATGTAAAAACCTCTTACTTTACTTTCAGTGGATACACCCAAGTGTGCCTAGAGTAGTCCACCTTTAATTATAAAACTCGCATGCCAAAGTTAAAGCACATAGACATCATACTTAGACAATAGAAGAAGACAATAAAAGTGTATGTATGTATACTCTCTCTCTCTCTCTCTCTCTCTCTCTCTCTCTCTCACACACACACACACACACACACACACACACACACACACAAAGTGAAATTATCAAAACATTTTTAAAAACTTTCACCTTCAATTATAAAACTCTCACAAACACACACACGCTAGCCATTCACATTACTAAAACATTTCAAAATACTTTCACCTTAAAAAAAAAACTCTCAAAAAAAAAAACACACACACACACACACGGGTATATGTATGTATACTCTCTCTCTCTCTCTCTCTCTCTCTCTCTCTCTCTCTCTCTCTCTCTCTCTCTCTCTCTACTTGCTCGAGGACCAACACATAGATCTCTCACCGACTTCTTCCATACAAGCACTCCGAGGGCCAATCCACCTATTATAACTAGACCACAGGCTAGTGCAGGGGCTCGACCGAGAGGTGTGACACTCAACAGAGCCAGTGAGTTATGCAGAGCTCGATGCTCCAAACCCCATGGCCCTCGCCCATGACCACACCACCATAGGAGGAGCCGGGCCATCATCTCCCATCATCGCAGGACCTTCTCGTGCCAGCTCAATTTTATCACCTTGAGCACCAAATTTTATAGTTCTAGATTTTTAATATCTTTCTTTATTACTATTTTGTACCCAGGATGATGTTCCTCATGGATATGATGTAACCTTTTGGTCTCATAGGTCATTTTGGCCTTTTGAAGACGTTAATACAACTTTCTTTCTCTCTCTCTCTCTCTCTCTCTCTCTCTCTCTCTCTCTCTCCACACACACACACACACACACACACACACACACACACAAAGTGAAATCTCTCTCTCTCTCTCTCTCTCTCTCTCTCTCTCACACACACACACACACACACACACACACACACACACACACACACGCTAGCCATTCACATTACTAAAACATTTCAAAATACTAAAACTTTAGAAAAAAGCGTGCACTTTAGAAACATAACACATTGGCCATCGTTAAACCTTAACCTAAAATAACAATCAATAAGTGTTATTTATTGTTGGCACAACAGAGCAACTAGACCCGCAGCCGTGGACAGAGAGACAGACACCGCAATCGTGGACAGAGTGAGGGATAGAGATTCTGCATGCTAATACACACATCATCATCATCATCATCTCTCTCTCTCTCTCCTTTTCGATCGCTTTTATGTGCCCACCAACGCTCGCTGCTGCGCTAACCTTTGCTAAAAGCAAACATGTTGCATGTGGACTATTGAACCATGCGTGTTGCGACTGTTGATGCATGTGGACTGTTGAAGCATGCTATTGACTGTAGAACCAAAGGTACCCCCCTCTCTCTCACTCTCTCTCCCTCCTTTCCCATCGCATGAGTATATTGAGCATTCAACACGGCCAAAGACAGAGATAGGGAGTGCCTACAATAAAAAAGGGATGTATAGGGAGGGCCAACCACCACACCAAAGGGGAGCACACGTCAACTTGAGAGCCAGTCGATAGGGCGAATCACCAACAGAGGAGGGGAGCACATCCACTGGAGAAGACGCCTCCAATAGCCTGCACAACCACCAAAAAAACATGAGTTAGAAAGAGAGAGAGAGAGAGAGAGAGAGAGAGAGAGAGAGAGAGAGAGAGAGAGAGAGAGAGAGAGAGAGAGAGAGAGAGAGAGAGAGAGATGCTCACCACTAGGGAACAAAGGAGAGCTTGCGTGCAATGAAGGTTGGGTCGATAGGAGGGGAGCTCGCTCGATTTGCAAAGGACGAAGACGAAGATGAAGCTGGCCACTACATGAAGATCAAATTCCCTCTCGCATTAATGAAGGTGGCGACCTGCAACCTGCGGTTCTAGAAGAGAGGCGGCCTAGCAATGCAAGAGGGGTGGCGTTGCATTGGAAGAGTGGTGGCCCAACAATGCAAACGTGGAGGTGGTGCATGCACTGTCGACATGGATAAGTCAGGCAAAAAAATGTGACACATGGAGGCCGAAATTAGCCCTGTAATATATAGATAGATAGCTTAGGATATGGTGGAGACCCTTCCAAGGAGGTATTCGATGGGTAACTTGTAAACTTTTGTGTAGTACCAACCATACACAAACATTTTAAAGCTCTTTCCCATGGCCTAATTAACTTGATTGTGGAAGCACTAAATACTTCCTGAATTTTACGTTCATATCAGCACATCCACTGGAGAAGACGCCTCCAATAGCCTGCACAACCACCAAAAAAACATGAGTTAGAAAGAGAGAGAGAGAGAGAGAGAGAGAGAGAGAGAGAGAGAGAGAGAGAGAGAGAGAGAGATGCTCACCACTAGGGAACAAAGGAGAGCTTGCGTGCAATGAAGGCTGGGTCGATAGGAGGGGAGCTCGCTCGATTTGCAAAGGACGAAGACGAAGATGATGCTGGCCACTACATGAAGATCAAATTCCCTCTCGCATTAATGAAGGTGGCGACCTGCAACCTGCGGTTCTAGAAGAGAGGCGGCCTAGCAATGCAAGAGGGGTGGCGTTGCATTGGAAGAGTGGTGGCCCAACAATGCAAATGTGGAGGTGGTGCATGCACTGTCGACATGGATAAGTCAGGCAAAAAAATGTGACACGTGGAGGCCGAAATTAGCCCTGTAATATATAGATAGATAGCTTGTGATATGGTGGAGACCCTTCCAAGGAGGTATTCGATGGGTAACTTGTAAACTTTTGTGTAGTACCAACCATACGCAAACATTTTAGAGCTCTTTCCCATGGCCTAGTTAACTTGATTGTGGAAGCACTAAATACTTCCTGAATTTTACGTTCATATCAGCACGTCCACAGTCAGCGACGCCGCGGCCAGAATTTTGAAGCACCAGTTAAGAATTTTTTCCTGGAGGCGGGTCATACACAGGGTCTTCTCCCGCGCGCGGCTGGCGGACGTGCTTTTGACTTTCAGCTGATGGCCGTACCAACATACCATGAATTTATCCCTTATTTTCTGAAGAAAAAGCCAGCGATTGATACCAATAGGAAAATGCACAAGCCTCCAAAATTACTCCAAGGTTTCTGCATGGCAAAGATTCCAAGGTTTTTACATGGCAAACATTCCTATGGTTGTTTTTTTTTTCTTTTGCTTCTAGAGTTTCTATCTTAGACGTGTAGAATAAAAATGAAAGAAAAGTTATATATATAGAGGGAGAGACGGAGAAGGAGTCGCTTAACGTCGACTTTATTGATCTAGAGAGACCAATCGATGGAGAGACTTGAACCCAGGTAGGTTCATGCCATCCCAAGAGTAATTCTACTAGCCATTTCTACCATTTCCACTAGCCATCCCGAGAGAGAGAGAGATTAATGTGTAAAACCATGTTTAACGTATCTTAGACGTGGCTAACTCCATCAAATAGCTAGGGCTAAGGGTGCATGTATAATGTGCATCCAAAAACTGAAGCTGCAAAACGACACGTTATGAAGAGTAATGTATCCAAGATTTGAAAGGGTAAACAATTTTATTGAGCACATTTTAACAATGATGTTTCCAAAGGTAAAGGCTATCATGAGATGGGGGAGATAGCATGGGTTCAGAACCCACCCCCTTCTCCCGCATGCCATTAGGCATGTGGTATGTCAAATTCTATCTCTAAAAAATAACCTCGTAATACACCAAAAAAAAAGATAAAGGCTATAATAATAAATTCCAAGGATTCGATGTCATGTTCCAAACAATAGCTTAGGATGTGGTCCAAGGAGGTATTGGGATAACTTGTAAACTGTTGTGTAGTACCAACCATTCACAAACATTTTAGAGCTCTTTCCCATGGCCTAATTAACTTGGTTGTGGAAGCACTAAATACAACTTGCATTCAAAGCTAGACCTCCACATCATTTTTATGTAAGATAATGATTCTTTCAAACCTTCTAAGTGGCATTAATTAAAATGCATGTAGCAGTTAGCACCTTATACTTCCTCTGCCCCCCCCTCACATTCCTCTCGGTCTCTGTCCGCCCTCACCTCACCTTACACAACCCGAGCACCCTTCCCCCGCCTCTTCCTCCCGGTCTCTGTCCCCCCCGGGTCTATCCGCCCCCGCCTCACCTTTTACAACCCCAACACCCTCCTTCATCTGTCCTCCTCCACCCATCATCCTTACACAACCCCAACTCCGTGCAATGTGCGTATCGTAAAGAAAAAGAGCAAACCCTAGCTGTACAGAGAGACAAAGGTCGGACTCCAGAGCTAATAGAGGGCATGCATGCAGTTCAAAAGACTACAAACAAACACGCGTTGTGAGGAGGTGGATAAAATCTGGAGTAACTATTTTTGGGAAGATTTACAAGCATTAGAATATCATAAAATTGAGGTCGTAAAACCTTATAAAACAAAAAAATGTAGGAAAGTAATTAATTAATAGCCTTGAAGAAACGTTTTCGTGCCTTATTATGTAAGACACGGTTCTCTTAATTCCCTGAATTTTACGTTCATATCAGCACGTCAGGCGGCCAGAATTTTGAGGCACCAGTTAAGAATTTTTCGCTAGAGGCGGGTCATACACAAGGAGCCCACGCGCGTGCTTTTGACTTTCAGCTGACGGCCGTACCAACATACCATTATTTTCTGAAGAAAAAACATCAATAGGAAAATGCACAAACCTCCAAAATTACTCCAAGGTTTCTGCATGGCAAACATTCCAAGGTTTTTACGTGGCAAACATTCCTATTTTGCGTTAAGTTGTTTTTTTTTCTTTTCCTTCTAGAGTTTCTATCTTTTCTCTATTTCAGGATTTAGGGTTTTGGTCTAAGTCCCCCCACCCACGATGTCTTAGCTCCTACTCCATTACCGCTTGAAAATATAATATATATGTGTAAAATATGTTCTTTTCTATTCATTGGACTACCATTGTAGTTTTTTTCTATACAATTCTGCAAAATAATCTGTGTAGAATTTCTTTTATTCTTAATAATGAATAAAGATAAAAGAAAAGTTATATATATATATATATATATATATATATATATATATATATATAGAGAGAGAGAGAGAGAGAGAGAGAGAGAGAGAGATTAATGTGTAAAAAACACAAAATCTTAGTTTATCAAAAATCTTGTAGATCATGCAAAACATTCTATTTCAAAGAAGTGGAGGTACCTCCACACAATCTCTTCTAAATGAAATAAGTGTAAAGCAAGTTTATAGAGTTGTATCTTGGATAGATCTATCTAGAAGCAATGCCCGAAGTCCTTGAGGCTTTTCTTGTCTTTGAAACATGTTGAGCAAAGCTCAAGAGCTCAACCCTCGTAAAGAGTTTGATTGTTGCATCCTTCTCGTATACGTTATCACACCGATGTGGCTCCCCACATCTGATGTTTGGCAATCTTTTCTCACTCGTCACTCACCAATTCTAGTGCATGAAAGAGTTGCAAGAGAAGAGAAAACATTGGTTCAATTGCATGTATGGAGAATTGTTCCTTTGCAAACGCGAGAAAATGACTCGTATACTTTGTAAATCTTTTCTCACTTGGTCTCCCAAGTGAGAAAAGCTTTTGCAAGTGCTTGGCCTTTCTGGCTGGGTTCCTCATGTTATGACCTTACAATCATATGCAAGTTCAAATGTGTGTGAGAGATAAAACAACATTACTTTCATAGTTATTTTATTTCTCAACATTTGTTAGACTTATATGATCACGATGACATCATTTAGAGGACTTTCACCACCCACTCCCATTTGCTAGTTTGTCCATGTCTACACTCACTGCCCACTCCCATTTGCTAGTTTGTCCATGTCTAATGTGAATGCCTTGTAGTCATTTTTAGTAACTAGATTATAAGAGTTGGGCCAATGATTACCCATAGATTTTGCGCCATCTTCAATTTATATTTTGGTGCTTTTTTTCCCCATTTTCTCTAGTTGAATGAATAAAAAAACACTCATTTAATGATTATTATCACTCATTTCCACCATGTGCCACGTCTTAGAGCCACATCTTGCCAAGGGTAGAGAGAGCATCGTGAATGTAGCATTGAAATGCAGGGAGCCACAGTTGCTTTTTGATGAGCGTCACACCCATCTTCGAGCATTTTGGCCGTAAAAAATTCAAATGCCCATCAAAAATTACACTAACATGCAAAAAAAACTTGTTTTACTTCACCAAACTCATCAATTTTGAAAGGCAAAGGTGCCCATAAAAAATCAAGCTTTGGCCCAGGAGCACCACAAAGGTACACGTCCCACGTGTACACGAGAATGAAATTCAATTGACTAGTCGGCTACCCGTGCTCCACATGTTTCTAGCTTTCTATAATTCAAATTTTACCCCATATTTCCCAACCTCCTCCTCCTCTTCCGGAACCTCCAAATTCATGCCACGTGACAGCTTTGTAAAACTCTTCCTTAAGATAGTATAGAGATGTATGCAAAAAAAGAATGAATGATTTTGGTTGGGTGCATGATTTTGGTTGGCTTGCTACAGACTCTCCGATTCTTCACATGTTGTCCAATTACCCCTCCACTGTCACCCTCTTTTTGGAGATGGGCAAGTAGAAGCTTGAGATTGGGCAAGTAGAGGCTTGAGAAACACCCTGATATCGCTTGGTGGAACCCATCAATAAAGGGTTGGTTCCCCATAGGACCTGCTCCCCTTGGTAGGATGGGACTGTTAATGATGTTATGGAATCACTCCCAATGCATCTAAACCAATGCCCAAGCGTGGGGGTGCTCTCATGTAGCAATCCTACAAAGGATCTTCACCATATTATATCATTGACATAGCCTCTTGAGATACGTTTCGTTTGGGCACCTTAAGCCAACTTAGAGCCCCGTCTTCCCAGGGGAAGGAAGAGGAGGAGAAAACATTCTTCACACCTAAAAGTAACCTCATTGCTTGTCTCCATAACCCTTCATGAAAATAGCTTATGACCCTTGCCACATTTGACCATCGTCAGATTTGTACCGCTACACCTCACCCCCCCCCCCCTCTCTCTCTCTCTCCCCCCCTTATAAAGGCCATGATCCACTGGAGTTCAAGTCCCACCGTTGGTCGTATATGCCCTCGTGTTGCATTCTATCGACGTTAATACCCCTCGTGTTGCATTCTATCGACGTGAATACCCCCCTCTCTCTCTCGCGCAAGAGCAAGGAGGATAATATCATTTTCAATTGTGTAGAAGGATCCAATGTTGAGAGAGAGGGAGAGAGAGAGAGAAAGAGAGTTCTTTTGATCTGATTGGTGGAACACCATTTTACATTGAATATCCTTTCGTTTGGTGATAAGGTCAAGAGGCGGCGTGGAGGTCGTAGACGGCAATGTAAGGGAGGAGGACTGAGCCAACCCACAGTCGACCGTCGCGTTCGTCCACCTCGCTGGCGTACTTCACCACGCTGCCCGCGACGTCCTCCAGAACCTCCACCACCTCCCCAGCATGACGCCCGCTGTACTTGGCCACGATTCCGTGCGGGGGGCCTCCATTGAAGATGCGGTAAACGTGTTTGAAGGGGATGGGCAACTGCAAGAAGGCCCGTCGCAGCCACGGCAGCGCCCCAGATATCATGCTGGGCAGATTCCGCCGGCAGTGCATTGCCACCCAAAAATCCCCCTCCTCGTTCACCCTCACGTTGTCCGGGTACCCTGGTAGCACGGCCATAACCTCCGTCTTGCCTGCTTGAGCGCCCTTCAGCCAGTGCCGCAACAACCTGCAATCACAGAAAAACGCCAGAAACATTTAGGAAAGTTGCCGACGAGAAAACACTACATATTGAATACTCAATTTTTAAGACTTTTTGCTTTGTTGTGCGGGTCACTTTTTATAGTTTCCTAATTATCATTCCTTGTTAAGCGTGGCTTACGCTTACAACTTGCCAAAGAGACATCTTTGGAAAAATGAATTATGATTAGCATGTCATTAAGCTAAGATACAATCCAAAATTAGCAAAACAAACGAATGCACAGGATTTATATACGGTAGTTTTCAAACATGTGAGATTACACCATGCTTGTAATTATTATCGGTTTATTGATATGTTACCGGCCCGGGACGGACTCCGCGATCACCAAAAACGACTCGTCTTTGCTGAGCGCCACGCCGTTGGGAAACTGCAAGCCTCTCAGCACCACGCTGGTCTCTTTGCTTTTGGGATCATACTTGAGAAGCCTGCCCGAATCATCCCCGGACAAAACCAGCAAGAAAAAGTTCCTGCTCCAATCGGGCACCGTATTAATTAAACAGCCACTAATCTGCACTTGATAATCATGAAGGGCTCCCTTAATCCTAGCTGCTTCTTTTGCATGCGATAAGAAAGAGGGTAATAGGATTTAGCACCTCCTCTCGTACTTGGAGCTGCTGTCGGTAAAATAGACGGAGCCGTCAGAAGCCACGTCCAGGTCGTTGGTGAAGCGTAACGGCAAGCCTTCTACCTCGTTTACCAAACGCTTGGCCTGGCCCCCTTCTGGCCCAACCGACAGCAAGCCAAAATAAGCATCGGCTATGTATAGATCTCCCGTCTTTCTATCGAAACGCAGGCCCAAGGGCCTCCCGCATACGTGCTCGTTTCTAATCGCCTGTGATAGAGGTTGGCCAGGCTCGCAAATTACGCTGGACCTGTTTGATTAGAACAAATTATTAGCCATTAGCCCACCTAATCATCAATCAGCCACACGATTTACACCCTTGACCTCAGCTCGAAGCCCACCCGTTACTCAAATTAATGCCATCAACGATACCGCAAAACGCTGAACTGAAAGTCAATGACCCAAAACAGCATACAAAAATTAACCTAAGCTCGCACGTTAATGAATGGACTAAACGCCCTAACCTAGGCCATACGACGTCATTAAGAACTCGAAATGGCAGCACATTAAATAGCATAAATCTTGGGAATTAGAACAGCACTTAAAATGCACACCTGTTTGCGGAGGTGTGAGCGAACTCCTGCCACCCAGCTTCTGGTCCATCCCACCTCATGATGCGCCCATCAGCGACGCCAGTGTAGGGGCCTTTCCCATGGGGATCAATAGCCAGGCTCTCGGGGCCCATGAGGCCGTCCGCAGACCATTTGCGAGCTCGCTGCAGCTTGCTTTGGCCATCCCGGGGGAAGTAGAGGTGGGAGAGAAGGGGCTGCTTCACATATTTGGCTATGAAATCGGGGTCGTTGCCAATGATGCTGAGGCGGAAGGGGTCGAGGGCCAAGAAGAGAGCAGCGGCAAAGCAGAGGGCAAGGCAGACATTGGCACAGCTGCTCTTGGTGTCCACCATGTCGTGTGGAGGATGTAAGAAAGGTTGGGGTTCTGGTCGACCCAAGGTCGGTAAGCGCGGAGCTCGTTGCATATGTAATTGATGAGTGCACCCACTCCAGCAATATACACAGCGCCCTCCAACCCCCCACCCTTCTCGCATGCCATTTTGCCACGAGGATGCTTCCTTACCTTTGGACCCACCCTAACACCCTTCAATTCTTCTTTCTCATGTGCCAGCACTTTTCACCGGCCCAACTTTGTACTTACACATGTGCCCCTTTTACCATCTCTCCAACGGGTCACGTAAGCATAAACTCTTCATAAATGTAAAGAAGAATGAGTTCTTCTTGTCAAAGAATGAGTTCTTCTGTCAAAGATACACTATCTTGGGCATATTGTATCCAAAGATGGAGTGCTGATGGATCCTACAAGGATTGATGCAATTTTGAATTAGAGATTTAGAATGGATGTAAGAGGGTGGATAAAAGATACACTATCTTGGGCATATTGTATCCAAAGATGGAGTGCTGATGGATCCTACAAGGATTGATGCAATTTTGAATTAGAGATTTAGAATGGATGTAAGAGGGTGGATATGGAGATTTTGTGGTTAAATAAAAGCAACTATGTTCTCATGTAATCACCTCCTAATCCAAATTTGTAGTGTGAGAGAAACTACAACTTTTGATTTTTGAAATATTATTCAATTAGCCTACATTGCACCTTTTGATCTTGAAACATTTTTTAATTAGCCTAAATTGCAACTTTGGAACTTTGAACATCTTACTTCAAATTGCAACTTTGTATTTCCATTTGGCACACCCATAGGAAAGGTTCAACTTATGGATTAGAAGGTAAGATTCTAGAGCATCTTAATGTTTAACATTGAGTTGACTCTTAACGTCAAGTGTAGAATGGTCCCTCCATGCTCCAACGTTCATGTTAAGCCGCCTACTTGCTTTGTCATGCATATTAGAGTCCTTTCCAAATAACTTCACTCCACAAAACCATCCCTCTCACATAAAGGCTTCACAGTTCATACTTTTCCATTGACCCAAATATGGTGGCCTCTTCACAAGTCCTAGACCGCACAATTGTCCTCTGTTAAGTTGCATTGGACCAAGAAGGGCCAAGAAGGAGTTTTTACTCTAAGAAACTTTTACCACTTTAAAACATATTGTTTTCCTTTAAAAAAATAGGAGCAAAAAAATTCAACCAATGTTTTTTTATATAGATGATAAGCACACACTCAATCGGCAAGAATCATGTGATTAGGTAACTAATTAATGGGCCTAGAATTCTTATGAGCAAGAATAAGCTCTTTTCATTTGTGGTTTGACGCATAATTTGCCAGAGTTTGATATTTATGATGTTTAAAATAAAGCAAAAGAATTGTAAGACATATTCATCAGTAATATTCATGAGCTTCAAGGGGAGAATCTTTGATGGTCACCCACTTTCATCCCTCTTGAAAAATCTAATTAATTTTCATATGTTTCTTTAACAAAAGATGCAAAAAAGGATCCTTGTCCCTTAGTAAAGTCTGAATCACTGCTAATGTTTTCTTTATGGACCTTGACTCATCTTTCAAAATGCCAAGTCTTTTTATAACATTTAATGTTGTCACTAATTGTATCTTTGTTGGATATGAGCAAAACAAGTTCTTCTACTTTTATGCATAGTGATGTTTACATTCACCAACACACTACCTACTTTTCTATATTCTTAAAAAAAACATATTATGAAATGATCCAACATACCATCACATCACATCAACATTGAAAGTTACGAAATGACCTTGAGTCCAAGCTACATGGCCTTCCATGAGTTGGTGTCCATGGGAGTAACCTTTGGTCTTAGAAAATTTGAACTCTCTCATATTTTGTGCCAACTCATGTGACAACCACATTCCCTTTAAAAAAAAAAGAAAATACATATAGTCACATGAAGATGTTTATATGTAGGCACAAGACTCAAGGGTCACTACGCTTACTAAATAAACCTTAACATCATACTTACACACCATACAACTTACACATATAATATTGGAACTTCAAGTGTCATCATGCCCAACCCCCTCCCCCCTCTATACATGAAAAATTAAATACATATATAAGCACACATACGCATGCTATTATGCACACACATATAACATTGGAACTTCAATTGTCATCATGCCCAGCCCCCTCCCCCCTCTATGCATGAAAAATTAAATACATACGCATGCTCTTATGCACACACATATACATGCATATACACATACATGCACATGTGTGTGGACACACACACAAAAGGAAAACAAAACTCCTATGTGTGTGCATGTGCAAGCACACATGTTTATGTACTTAAACATACAAGGAGAATCTTTTTACAAACAAAGAGAATAGCCTTGGAAGTCTAAGCAATTTTTTTACTCTTGCATGAATATTATAAACATCCAAAAGGTTTTAAAAATTATTACTTTTTGATATCCTTGGCATTAAAAGAATAATTTATAATTGCAAGGGTTTAAGTAGTGAAACATATCCTACATTTTTTGAAAATGCATCAAGTTTGATAATGATGTAGACCATCAATTGATCTAGTTCTTATTTGATGAACTAAGGTTACAATGATATTTTAATGATTTTATGCTAAATATATGTGCTAAAAAAATGAGAAACGTCAATGTTTACATATACTTATCTTCATAAAATATAATATATATCCAATAAGTGATGGGTTTTCTAGTGCTTATTTTCATGTGAAGCTTGTCTAAGATGTTATGAAAGAGTACCATTAGTAGTGGGCCAAGATTTAAAATTATGTTCATGCCACAAATTGTGGAAAGACATTTTTTTATCATTAGCATGTTTAGGTTTTCATTTTGATGTTCTAAATAAAATTGAAAGAAGCTTAAAAGGATGAATGCCTTAAAATTGTGTAATGTAATTCTTTACATAAGTGTGATTTGGGTTTCTTTGAGAAGTGTCTTTGGGGGCCGTGTCTTAAAATTGAAAGAAGATTAAAAGGATGAATGCCTTAAAATTGTGTAATGTAATTCTTTACGTAAGTGTGCTTTGGGTTGCTTTGAGAAGTATCTTTGGTTGAGAATCACAACTACATTATATGCTCTCTTCAAATATCCATAACATTGTGTAATGCATATTTATGCATGAAAAAATAACGATCCCCTATAATTATAGCAATGGTATAAACTATTAAATGTTAAAATATCACATTTTGATGCTACGATTATTTCAAAAACTTAAAAAGGAGCAACACCCTTTTAACTATTATTCCAGTGAAACATTATATGAACCATTGATAATTTAGTGGGTAAATCATACTACTTAAAGGAATGCTTTTGTTTTTAACCATTCTCTTAAAATGTAATATAATTAAATTATATTTATTGATATTCACAATTAAGAATTTTGTATTTAGATGTTAAATTCTCTATCTTGAAGATGTTAAAGTGTATATCTTGAAGATGTTAAAGTCTATATCTTGAAGATTGAACCATGTGCTATATGTCTAGCCTCATTCATCAATTGAAAACTCTCATTACTACCATAGCTTCATTCATTTTACCAACCCACCCCCCTCTGCCCCACCCCCCTCTCCAAAATAGAAAAAGAACCATCTAAGATCACCCCTCTCCTATAGTATATAATATGTAATAAAGAAATGTGACATTGTTTAATCTACACTTCCTTATGGCATATCAAGAAATACTTTAAGTAGTAAGAGAATCCATAGACCAGAATATTCAAGATTAGAAGTGAAAATGCACACCATGGATACCCTATAATAAAAACAATCTACATTGAGATGGACTAGAGCATGTCACATTGCTGCAAACGTGATTAAGGACCCTCTAAATTTTTGAGCCATGATACCACCATATCATTTGATATTGAAAACATTTTTTTAGTTTATGAAAATGTGTAATTGATAAATATCTAAATTGGGCCATTATTGAATGAAACCAATACAATCCCCCAAGATTGACTATGACACTCACACCATGTGGATATAAAAATATAGTAAAGAGATATATGTCTTAAGACTAAGATTAGAGGAGAGATTAGTTCTCTACTTAGTCATACACAAGCTAAAAGGTCTATTCAAAAGAAAGAGAAGACTTTTATAGTGTTAGTTAACAAAATTACTACTATCACTACCTTCACATCAATCCTACCTCTCTAAATTTTTGGATTGTTTTCTAGAAGAACTACCGCATGGAATATCGAGCTCTAAACCCGAAGACCATAAGATAGAGGTTGTCCCAAGTAGTACAC
This sequence comes from Cibotium barometz, assembly GCF_041138505.1. Taxonomy (NCBI): domain Eukaryota; kingdom Viridiplantae; phylum Streptophyta; class Polypodiopsida; order Cyatheales; family Cibotiaceae; genus Cibotium; species Cibotium barometz. Next base: position 45,408,359 of record NC_141075.1, read on the forward strand.
CACCTTACAAGATGGTAAAGAGATGTATGTCTTAAGAATCAGATGAGAGGAGAGCTAGTTCTCTACTTAGTCAAACATAAGCTAAAAGGGCTATGCAAAAGAAAGAGAATACTTTTATAGTGTTAGTTAACAAAATTATTGCTATATCACTACATTCACATCAAGGATTCATACAACATGATATATAAAAATAAAATCTAGATATCGATAGAAGCGCTTTTAGAGAGGGGACTTATCTGATTATAGTGTTAGTTAACAAAATTATTGCTATATCACTACATTCACATCAAGGATTCATACAACATGATATATAAAAATAAAATCTAGATATCGATAGAAGCGCTTTTAGAGAGGGGACTTATCTGACCTCATTATTTTTTGTCATCAAGGAGAAGAATGGAACTTTTGTGTGTTGACTATAGATCTTTATCCAATATTACGATAAAGAATAGATAACCTATCCTCAGAGTATGTGATTTATTAGATAAATTGAGAGGGGCTAAGGTATTTACAAGATTGACCTGAAGTGTGGTACCATCAAGTGAGAATGGCTAAATAAGATATTTATAAGACTACCTTCAAGACCTAGTCTGGTCATTATGAGTTTATGGTTATGCTATGTGGACTAACTAATACTCCTGTGACTTTTAATTGTATGATATATTCCTCAAGTATCAACCCTTTGTGGTACATTTATTCTTTGATGGATCAAAAAATTCAAGAACATCTAGAGCTAGTATTTTTACTCTTAAAGAAAAACCATCTATATCTCAACCCTGAGAAGACTAGTTTCTTCCAAAATAAGATTGAATACTTAGGCCACATTGTATTAGTAAGGGAATACAAGTTGATACAAAGAAGAATCATCACTTGGCCTAGACTACATGATATACATGATTCATAATCATTCTTGTGTTTATGTAGAAGCTACTATAAGAAGTTTGTTAAGAAATTTTCTTATATTGCACACCCATTAACTGAACTCCTAAAGAAAGCTAATAATTTTCATTAGAGTGAGAGATAAGATAGATCCTTTGAAGCTTTGATAGAAGCTCTTACTCATGCATAAGTATTGCAACTACCTGACTTTCATTGATCCTTTTTCTTAGTTATAACTAATGTTAGTGGTTAAAAGATTGGAGAGTAGTGTAGGATGGGCATCCCTTAGCCTATGAGAGTCATAAGTTAAAATCGATAGAGAGTAATTATAGTACTTATTATGACAAATACTTAGTTGTTGTGGTGATACATGTTCTGTGGACATGAAACCATTATCTTTTTGGATCAAAATTTTTGATAAAGAATGATCAACAGAGAGCATTAAACACTTGAGGCATCTTTTATTTAGATTTTTTAGCCTATGATTCAATACCAACCTGATAAAGAAAATTTAGTTGCTAATGATGTTAATAGGGGACCTAGGGTCATTATATTCGACATAGATTCAATGTTTTGCACCCACTTTTGGACTATATTGTTTGAGAACTTAAGCACTAAATTAGATTTCATGATCAAATTTCATCCACAATCCAATGAGCAAATAGAAGGGACTAATAGTACCATTTTGGATTTACTTAGAGCCTACGTTTCTTCTCGACCAAAACTTTAAGGTAAATATTTTCACTTTTTACAATCTGCCTACAACAACACACCTCACTTAGCTATCGAGATTATTTACTTTATTGATTATGACTATACATTCTAATTACACATCTTTCCTTAAATCTGAGTAGCTAATAATTTTATACGATGAGGTTTTGATGATATATTCCAATAAGTACGACAAGCAATATGTTAATCGCAAGAGAAATATACTAAACATGCAAATAAGAAGAGAAAAGAGATACCATTTAAGGAAGGTGATTATGTTCTCTTGAAAGTTAACAAAAAAGTTTGATGCATCTGTGTGTATGTTTCTACCTTAATCTCCACTCCAATAACTGGTTTCACAGTAGGTTCTCGAGGCCCTCACCCCGTCTCCTTAAGCTTCTCTTTTGATTGTCTTATATTGAGCTATCCTCTTGGGTATTCTATATTGTGTTATTAACTACGCATTTCGGGGCACTTTGGCATTTCGTGTCTCGTTCGCATGCTATAAGGTTTTCGTAGACACCCCAAGGGAGTGTCAGTTTAAATTGTCTTTATTTGATTTTGGGTTTGCAACACTGGGTGTGCAGACAGGGCTGTTGCATTGCATCTTTGAGCTCAATGACATCGTCACATCTTCAACAACATTTGCCTCATTGAATCCAATTGAGTTGAAAGTCCACATGTGCTCTGGATCTCTAAGCTTGGGTTACTTTTTTACCTGAGCAACATTGAGTATCCTCTAGGTGATACCACCTACTTTGTCGATCACTTACTATTTTGGGGAGAAGAAGAATATGGAAACCAATGCACTTAGAGAGCTTGGTTGAGTAGGTGGGAGTCTCATTTTGTTGTTATGTTCCATGTAGTATCCAAAGGGATTCCAGCCTACGAGGATATGTAATTAAAGGCCCTTGTGAGGGAGCCGAATGAGTAGACTTTTATCGTTGACTTTTTGTTTAGTTGGGGCGGGAGTATAATTGAGGCCTTTATATAGAAGTTTAGAGAGCTCATTATATGAAGTTCTTTGGGAGTCAAATATGTATGTTTGCCTCTTTTTCCTATATGGACTTCCTTAGGATTAGTAAAATAAACTGAGGTAAAATGGGAGTATAATTAAGGCCTTTATATAGAAGTTCATAGAGCTCATTCGTATCACCACTACATGGGAGATTTGTAGCCATTTATATAGTAGTCATGTGTGGATGTAGGCCAATCATTGGCCAGGACACTTATTTCCCTCTTTAGGAGGTTTTTTTCCTCGAATGTATATATACTTTTATGAGTGTGCATATGATCGGGGGAAAAACCTCCTACATATACATGGATCATGTGGCTAATTAATCCCCAAATGGCAATCAACCCAATGCTTTGTGAAAAGCTTCAAACTTCTCTCGTGAGAGAGCCTTTGTGAACATACCTACCCGCCACATTGTTGTGTGTAGAGACATAGTGTAGAGACATAAGCTAAGCTAATCTCTCATGAGTGATGAGCCTCTCCCTGACATAGTGATAATGAACCTCAATGTGTTTTGTGCGAGCATGAAACACTGAGTTACTTGCAAATGGCTAATGCATTCTAGCAGGCCAATGAAGATGGAGTGGGGGGTTGTTGAACAACACCAAGATCTACTAGAAGGCATCTTAGCCATACACAATTCCATAGTCGTTGTAAAAGCTCCAATGTGCTTAGCTTCATAGCTCAAAGTGTCCACTACTATCAGCTTCTTGCTGAGCCATTATATACATAAATCACCAAGGTGAAAGTAAAAGCCACTACTGGACACATATGTGTCATAACATCCAACCCAATCATAATCATTAAAGGCAATTGAATATCACCCCCTTTATCATAGAATAGGCCAAGGGACTGTGTGCCCTATAAGTATCTAAATTCTCACTTTGATAGCCTACACTACGACAACTGTGCATATGCTTGCTTGATTGAGAGACCCCAAATTGAATGTTCGGTCTTGTATTACATAGACAGACAAGACACACAACCTACTGATAAAGTGTGATGCATCAAATGGTTCACCTGCATCTTGGAGACTAAGCCTAGCACTTATCTCTACTACTGATGTAGCAGTAGGCTTACAATCTTTAAGACCAAACCATGTAAGCAGTCTCCATATGTACTTTGACTGCAACACCACAATACCATCATCACACTCCATAAAGTGTATGTCAAAAATAATAATGGAATGAGTCCAAATGTTTCATCTCAAATAGCACATGTAATTTAGCCTTGAAGGTTGAATCTTCTCCTTAGGGCCTTTGAGCAGCATGTCATCAACATATAAAACGATGATAAAAATTTATCTTTATGCCTCTTTAGTTGGATTATTTCAAAAAACATTTGCAACCAGTTATGTATTTATCTTTTCATACCATGCTATGGGAGCATACTTAAGGCCATATAAATCTTCTCTTAACCTACATACTTTTGACTCATACCATGCTCTGGGAGCCTTAAGGCCATATAAAGCTTTTCTTAACCTACATGCTTTAGATTCATGCCCCTTCTTAACAAAATCGTGTAAGGCTGAGATATATATACCTCCTCATGAAAATCACCATTTAAGTAGGCAATATTGATATCCAATTGATTCAATTGATGTACATTCTAGCCATGATACACTGCTAATGAATAATACATGTGACCATAGTCATACGAGATGGGGTGCATAGGTCTCATCATAATGTATGTCCTTCTCTTGAGCATAACTCTTTACAAAACAAGCCTTGCCTTGTAGTGGTTAATGCTACCATTAGCTTTACACTTAAGCGTATAAACCTACTTTGTACCTGGAAATCTACTAAAGACAAGTGTTATCTTTGAGAATTGAGTTATACTCATCCTACATGACATGCATCCCAATGATGATGATTTTCATGCTTCCTCAAAGGAAATAGGTTCATCTTCATTGCATATACTGGCAATGAGAGCTTGATCCACATAAGAATAAGATACATGATGAGAATCTACATGTGTCCTTGCTAGGTAAAGATGTAGCTAATTTTCTATCCCATAGTGTCTACACACCAACTATTTTGGCATATTCTTATGTCTCTATGGTTGCCCTTTCCTCATCCATTGCATCATCTGCTTGCCTCATCAATAGGTAGATCTATGGGCTGAAATTCCAATTGATTTTCACCCGATATGGGCTGATTTGCAACACCTTGTTAAGCATTCATTTGCTCCATATATGTGATTTCTGCATTCCTACCATTAACATTTCTACATTATTGCCATTAACATTTCTACACTATACACTGCCATTTTTCATACACTTTGTAGGTTTCCGTCCTCCTTCATCATTGATCTATTGGACCAACTTGGTTGCATTCAATGGGCATTGACAGTACCTCTGCAAGTAGTTGGAATATTTGCATTTTGTGTTAGAGATCCGTTATTTGCTGGCTAAAATGACAAGCAGTGATGTATTTGGGATGCTTTCTCTGCTGAGGATAACCTTGAGACGGGACTAACTACCAATTGTGGTCCTATATAATACATCATGTATTGGTTTCCAAAGGGATTTGGAATGTCGTTATTGGTATTAAGGCCTACCCTATCTCGTTAACACAAGATAATACAGGTACTTTGACACTAGTTTAGATGGAACTGTGGCGTCTATCTCCGTATCTCCCACAAATAGAATAAGCCAGGTGGGATGGAAAGGATGCATAGGTGCATAAATCGGTGGCACTTTCCATGAAAATAAGCTCCAAAGAAGCATTATTCCTCATATTCTCTCATGTAAAATTGCTAAGCATGCTTGGGATGTGCTTTTTGATGTGCTTTATTAGGTGCATACCAAGGCATAAGTGGCCTACTGGCACAAGTAGTTAGAGTCTGAGAATCTGAATGAGGATGATTTAATGGACAAGTTCCTCATAAGGGTCAAACATCTTGCCTGTATTGATGAGGCATATTCGGACATCTTATTTTGGGGTCTACTATTCTCACAGCTTTAACACATTCATACCAAGGCTTTGCATCCACACTTTGGCTCATGAATGAAGGGTAACTCCAATGCCCTTACGTAAGCAGTGCTCTTGCAAAGAAGAGAAATGCGCTTATGTTTGATGAGTTGGTTGCAGTTCTCTTACAAGAAGAGAAATCTCGGCAAAACCAAACTAGTATGTGTGTGGGAGATCAAACATTTTGCTAGCCTTTTCTTAGGGTAGCTATAAGACAAAGGTATAATCAGCCTAATCTTCTGGAAAGGATGTGGAGAAGGGGGGTGATAATCCTAAGAAGAAAGGCAAATGCAACTACGATCGGAAGCTTGGCCATCATATCAATGAATGCAAAAAAAAGATTAGAGAAGGAGAAGAAGTAAGAGTCAGGCATGGCTATTAGCTATGCTAAAAAGAACTCAACAAACAAACTATACACATGATGATTGGGCATTCATTGTGCACTACAATTATGACCCTTATGTCCATGATGTATGCATAGCACGCGTGGTATTTTTTGATAGTGCTGCTAGCAAGCATATTACTCCTTAGCATGATTTATTTTCTTCCCTTGATCCTACTCCTCAAGGAGGCACAACCACATGTGTAAACAACTTCTCATATTCAGTGAAAGGAGTTGGTAAGGTTGTTCTTGCTATTACAAATGGTGGGACAATCACTCTCTCAAAAGTCTTCTTTGTGCATGCATCAAAAAGAACATGTTGTTAGACTTTGTCATTGCTAGGATAGGCCTAGTGGTGGTCAAATTTATTAATTAGATAGGTGTACAATTCATGACCGGAGTGATGGAGACATCATTGTGGTATCCGATACTTTAAGCCATGGGCTTTATAGGTTAGACATGTATGAGATATTGGCATATAAATCTTGTTCAGTTACTACCACCACACACGTGCTATGAGTGATATAGAGCTATGGCATGCTCACTTTGATTACTTCAATTTTGGTAGTTTGTGTCTTAAAAGGTAAGAGATGGTATCAAAGTTGCCAAAGCTTGAGGCCCTTGCAAACATGTATGTGAGGGATGCATTTTAGGTAAGATACAAGCGGCATTATTCTCGAAAGGTGGATCAGTTAGAGTTATCCAAAAATTACGCTTATACATAGTGATGTATATTCTCCTATGAGGTCATGGTCATATGAGGACATTATCAATCGAGGGATATCTCTACTTTGTGACTTTTATTGATGACTACTCTAGGCACACTTGGGTGTATCCACTGAAAGTAAAGTAAGAGGTTTTTACATGCTTTAAACACTTTGTTTCTATGGCTGAAAAAGTGTCTACATGCAAAGTTGGCACACTTCGTACTACAGATTGAGAGGGGGAAGCATATGTCGAATGAGTTTCATGAATATATGGATGAAATATGAAACAAAAGAGGCATTAAACATCAATGCACAATGTTACACACCTCAGCAAAATGGTATGGCTGAGAGAAAGAACATATCTCTTATAGAGATGGCACGTTGCATGGTTGAAGGCATGATTTGCCTTATATTTTTTGTTGGAGTCAGTTATGTGTGCCACTTATGTGCTAAACAGATGTCCCACAAGGCCTTGTAGATAATTACCCCTTGTGAAGCTTGTAAACGACGACTGAAAGCCCTCTGCAAATCATTTGTATGTTTTTGGTTATCTTGCTTATACTCTTATGCTTGAGAAACAATGCAATAAGCTAGATTATAAGGCATTTTATGGGATACATTTTGAGGGGTACAACTTACAAAGAAAAGGGTATAGACTCTAAGCAAATTTTGGTGAGGAGATATATTGTCTTTGTTGAGAACTCGGCTCAGCCCATGCTTTTATACAAAAAAAACAATAAAATGTATGCTCGCTGGACATCTTTGATACACTCCTACCTTTAAACAATCCCAGGCACAAGACTTTGGATTTTGACTCGAAGACTTGGTTGAACTTTTTATAGGCTTTTTAGGAGAATAAAAGTCTTAAAAGGTATAGAAAAAATGCTTTAATCTCCAAGGAGGTAGCCTTAGAAGGTGTATATAAGTTTAACGCTTAGAAGAATAAGTTTAATGCTTTAATACACTTCTTGCTCATGTAGAGGGGAATTAACTAATTGTTTGGTTGGAACTTGTAGATGGATACAACCCTTTGTCTTGATTTGAAGATTAGTGCCATTAAGCTTTTGGAGTGTCTATCTGTTTGACTGGACATTGAGCCCTCATGTTTGGGCCATTTTGTACATATTTTCTTGTCCTTTTTTCATCCTTACAAAAAAGGGAGTACATCCTATGCAGGTTCACAAAAGGTCTACACACACATAGTGAGAGAGACTGCCTAGCCTAGAGAGATAGAACAAGATAGTAATAAATTTTTCTACTAATTGTGCCTCGAAAACTTCCCTAGCAGTGAGGCCTTTACATTGCAAAGGAGGTAACCTTAGAAGGTTTATATATATGTATATATATATATATAAGTTTAACGCTTAGACGGCTATAAGTGCTGAATCTCCACGTGTCAAGCATCCTGAATTCTAGACAATGTGGTGGCGGCTCCATTGCATATAAAGGCTATGAGGTGAACCGTTTGCAAAGTTGGCCCATACGCAAGGGCCTTAGTACTCACGACTGCTGACCTTAATCACAAGGGCCTTATGCTGGCCTTAAACAAGTGGCTCTTATTCCTCGATGCCACTACCGACCGCCGACTCACCAACTTCCAAGGCGGCGCTCACAGTCAAGTGCCCACCAATATAGTATATTAAGCAAACCTCACTTCAACCATTTCCTACATTCTTAGATTTAATCCAACTATAAGCTAAGGTTTTCAAACCTTTTATCAAAGGCACTAAGGATTTCTACACCCCTCACGCCTTTTTCTCCACCAACCAAATAAAACAAAGCCTCAACGATTTTCACAAACCTCTCCTTCCCATTATCAAAGATTTCAACCTATCTCCATTCCAATTAATTGTTTTCTCCTCCGAATTTCAACCTATCCATTCCAATCGACGGTTTTCACCGCCGCTGAATTTATATAAACCTTCCTTTCTTCAAAAGAAAACTTTTATTCACCTAACCAACAAGGACCAATCAATCTTCTCAAATTGATAAAGGGCTTATCAGTTATTCACCTTGGATTTTCGTGCAAACCAAAAGCATGACTACATCCAACATAACCATAATGCACACAATAATTTCAACAAAATAATAAATCAATACCTTTGGATTTAAGCTTCACAAATGATTTACAAAAGAGACAAAATCTCTAATACCAAATGAAACACCCCACACAGCAAGAGTCTCACATACTTGGATGTCCACCCAAGATGCACATATACATAAGCATAAATCGTGAGGCTATCCAAGTACTTGCAATCCATGGTCACCAACATAACTAAGAGGACAATAGGTGGGTTTGACTAGCACTTGCCATCCAAACGTAGGCTCCAAATTGAATACAATAGGAAGTCAACCTTGCTAGAGACCAATGTACCCCCCCTGGTGTGCGGTGCCCTCACACCTCCGGTCTAGTCATCCATGCCCCATTCCATATATCCTCAGACCTACGTTTGTGGCATCATCGTATAATTAGCTATTGGGCCAATGGCTGAGCGCTTGGTAGGCCCCTCTCATAAGGTCAAAAAAGTGTGAATTTCAAGGAGGAACTCTCTAACCAACTATATATAGCCCATAATCTAGTTCACATTGACAAAACTATCCAATCTCATCTTAGCCTCTTCATGTTTGGACATGGAACATAACAATAAACATCAATTTGTAATACCTCTTTCTCCAAGACAAAATGTAGTTATGCACATGCTTGATGAGGTTTTGCACAAAATATCATAGTTCTTTGTTGTGGGGAGAAAGAGATAAAGAAGATACCTTGAGTCATCAATGTGCTAGTTACATCTTGAGCAAATTACCATATGTAATACTATAATTATGAGCTTTGTTATGGGGAGAAAGAGATAAAAAAGATACCTTGGGTCATCAATGTGCTAGTTACATCTTGAGCAAATTACCATATGTAATATTATAATTATGAGCTCTCCCACAATACTTCATGGAGCACCACCAATAATACACAACTCTTTTTCTTATGGATGTGTTTATTTAATATTCTTTAAAATTTACTATTTAATTAATAAGGATCTAGGACTATGTTGCATCTAGTGTTAATCTTGAGGCGTAAGCTAATGTTTTATAAGGTAGGGGTTAGGAAGGAGGATGAATTTTTCGGTTGATATACTTATAATATTATTTTAATCAGATGAGGAATACATTAAGTAAATCCTACTTTTAATAAGAGGCCTCTTAAATGAGAGGGGGTTGATTGGGTGTACATCAATACATTGGTGAGAGCCATCTTTTTTCTACCTCTTTTTTATTGAACTAACGGTAGGACTACCATTAGGTGAGATTTGGACTAAAAAGGGTCTTAACCACCATAGGACTAATCCTATGACTACCATTAGGTGAGATTTCAACTAAAAAAGGACCTCGCATTATGAGGAAAATCATTATCACTAATCTAAACATTTGACCAATGGGGAGGGGGTTTGGTTGGGTGTACATCGGTACATTGGTGCTACCTCTTTTTTCTTGGATGTAACTTTTCACCTCTCCCTCACTATGTCCCTCTTTTTGGCCCATAGCTAACCCACTTTCTTACATACCTTTTACACACAATTATTAAAACAAACCTAACAAGATTTCGACTTACTTATGTGCTTGCCCATGGTCAACTTTCATTGTTTATTATCCATGAAGCTTTTGCATAACTCAGCAACACTACAAACCATTATAACTATAAAACAATAAAGGAACAAAATAAGGGTTTGGGTAGCACTCGTCTCGCCACCCCAACTATCGGGTCTACTGAGCTAGATGCCGACACACAACCCTAGTATAAGCACATGCCAACAAAGCTTCTATCTTCTTCTCTTCTCTAAAACCATTAACATAAAGAGATAGCCATGTACTACTGAGCTAGATGCCGACACACAACCCTAGTATAAGCACATGCCCACAAAGCTTCTATCTTCTTCTCTTCTCTAAAACCATTAACATAAAGAGATAATAGTACATAATATAAGAGAAAGTACTCTCCTACTATAGCATATAAATGTCGGTCCATAAAGCTTCTATCTTCTTCTCTTCTCTGGAACCATTAACATAAAGAGATAAGAGTATAAACTATAAGAGAAAGTACTCTCCTACTATAACATATAAAGGTCGACCCATAGTGTGAACTCGACTATATGAGTTGGCATTACAACTTTGCCATAACTCTAGTACTCCAAGTCATAGCCTATCATCCCTGGCAGCATATCAATTATAATCTCACCAACCATGCCAGTGACATAAGTGTAAATGCTATCATCCAAGCGGGTCATCAATGTTTGTAGTACTAGTTGACCTCGACATCTCAACATATAACCCTACCACTCATGAGATGTGAGTAAGCAAAGATGTCTTTGATGAGATGAGTAGCTGGTATGCATGAGTAGTGAGAAGGAAACATGATGATGTCCCACATGTAGAGAAATAATCACAGATGCCTTAGTGGACTTCGAGGGTGTTCTAGTAGTGATCCAATGTTAGCCCATGGTCTAGCCCATGGTCAGGTAGGTTGTTGAGGATAGATGCAAGGAATGTAGATGCATCATCTAGTGGTGCTACACATGATGGTACACATGTATCACACAAAGGTAAGGAAAAAAAGATAGATCAACCATTTATGCTTAATCTGTTAGAGCAGGTAACCCTTATGTGGATGGTGATTCTAGTGGCTCCGAGTAGAGCCTTAATAAGGAGCTTGATATTCTGTCAATGATGGTTACTTTTGGTGCATGAAGAACCAAGGTTGTTTAAAGGACACTTCTGAGTGATCTAGGTGTACACAAATCTCCTCAGTTTAGATTCCTTGATGGTGGACAGGCTAAGATATGATTGGATATGCAACCTCACTATGCATTACAGGAGAAAGAACCCACTTATTTTGAGCAAGTACTTGGAAATCAAAAATGGGAAGACGCCATGGATTAGGAGATGGCATATGTAATCATTAGATAGAAACGTGACATGGAAATTAGTGCCTTTACCTAATGAAAAGAAGGAAATTGTATGTAAGTGGATGTACAACGTCAAGTATAACTTAGATGGATCTATGAGTAGGTATAAGGCAAGATTAGTTGCCAAGGGTTATGCACAAACATATGGCATTGACCATGAGGAGACATTATTCAACCCAATTGCAAGAATAGCAACTAAGAGAGCTATCGTTGCTATGGCTATAGTGAAGGGTTGATCTTTACATCAAATGGATGTAAAGAATGTGTTCTTACATATTGTTTATATGATGCAACCACTAGGTTATGCGAGCGATGCACATCCAAATCTTGTGTACAAGTTACGCAAAGCCTTGTATGGCTTGAAGCAGGCACCCAGAGCATAGTCAAACAACAAGGTTGGGGAGTATCTTGTTACCATTGGATTTCAAGTATCTAATACAGATTTTTCACTTTATATGAAAAAGACAAATAGTGGGATTATGATGTTAGTCATTAATGTGGATGGCTTGATTATCACATCCACTATCACAACTATCACTAGTGCTGCTAACATACATGATGTCTGAATGCTTTTGAAGCAAAAGTTTAAGATGAAAGATTTGGGTGAGCTACGGTATTTTCTTGGTATAGAGCTTATGAGATTATGTGATTGTCTTTTACTATTTTATAGAGATAGTATAGCTTGGACATGTCTAAGTATGGTATGCCAGGATGTAAGCCTATTTCAGTGCCATTAGAGCAGAACATTAAGCTTTTTGTAGATATAGGTAACCCCACTATGTACATGTGCATAATGGGTGCTTGATCTACATAACCATTACTAGGCTAGATTTGAGCTATGTTGTTGGAATTGTGAGTCAAATTATGTAGGCTCCTAGGAAGCCACACTTGGATGTTGCTAGAGGGATTCTCAGATACAGTTGATTATGGGCTTTTCTATGAGGTTATCAAAGAGATATAGTTATTTGAGTGTACAGATTGGGCTGGTAATATCTCAAACAAGAGATCTACCATTAGCTTTATGTTTTCTTTTGGGAGTGTTGATGTGAGTTAGAGTAGCCAAGAAACAACCGACAGAGCTACCTTATTGAGTAGAGAGGGAGAGTATAGGGGTGTTGCTATGGCAACTTGTGAGGTAGCTTAGATCCACTTGGTAATATGGGTAAGCCTATGGATAGGGTGGTTATCATTTATTGTGACAACATAAATAGTATACAACTGGCCGATAACCCAGTCTTTCATGCTAAGAGGATGAAGCACATCGAGGTACATTATCATCGTTTATGAGGGAGAAGGTTCTAGTAGGTGATGTGGATATGGTGTATGTCAACACAAAGGATTAAGTGGCTGACATCTTCATGAAGTTATTGGGTACAGAGAAGCTCCGCAAGTTTAGGAGCTTACTTGAAGTGCAGTGTGTGGAGATGAGCTCGAGGAGAGTGTGAAGATATCAAACTCAACTAGTGCTATAGACCTTCGTGGGTTGATAGCTTCCACACTTATGCCACTTGCATGGTTGGTGAGATTATGGATAATATGCTGCCATATGTTTATAGGCTATATAACAACCACTTTGATGTACTAGAGTTATGGCATAGTTATAGCACTAGTTCATGTGGTCGAGTTCACACTATGGACCTACCTTGATATGCTATCGTAGGAGAGTACTCTTAAAGTATGTACTATTATATCTTTATATTATGGTTGTAGAGAAGAGAAGAGAATACATAAAATTCAGCCATCCCTCTCTCTTGTTTGCTTATGTATTCTTGTGTGTGTGTGTTTTCTTGCAACAAGGAGCTCAAGCTCATTCTCTCCCCTGCATTCTTCTCACATATCTCCCAAAACTCGTACTTTCTTTGACTCTCTTTTACTGTTATTTTATATTTATCTCTCATCCCCTTTCTTACGGAATCATGGTCACTTTGTTGTTGTGGCACCCCTCTCTAATTGATGAGGGTTTTGCACATGCTTCTTGCCCATGCTGTAAGGTGTGAGAGTTTGGTAAGATTTGAAAAGGATTGGTCAGGAATGTCAGGGGGGCCTCAGATTGCGGTTGTGGTTTAGTTGAGGCAATTAACGAGGAATGGTTGCTTGGGTTATAGTGACATTGTGGCAAGTTTACAATGGATTGCACAGGTAGTAACCTGCTTGATGATTGTGGTTGCATGGTGGAAGTGGAGGGGAAGTCCTCCTACTAAGCGGTCATTCATGTTCATCTTGCCTTTTACTAAGACCTTTGCTTCTTTGTGTGCTATATGTTTCCATTGCCACTTGGCTTGTGAATTTGTTGCAAAATAGGGGTTGGGGTTTGGTTAAGATTGCCTTAGGAACAAAAATGTGGGTGTTACCCTCATAATATCCTTATGCTCTAAGTAGTGCCTCAAGGAGCCACCATCTCTTTGTTGCTAGTTTTGCTCAAGATTACCACCTCTTGTTAGTATGAGAAGGTTTGCTACTTTCAAGAGCCACATACCTATTTTTTTCCTTTGTATTACCCCTCCTCTGCTTATAAATATTCCTCCATGATCCATCAGGTGTGTGATTGTGACTTTGGGTTCATATGGGCGGGTCTCTTCTTAGCATTAGTAACAACAAGTACATATAGTTAGATATGCTTCTAACATTAAGAGAATTACTATCTTCTCTTAAATGTTGTGAGGTGTCAGCCTCTAGTTTGTGTCCTAGTTTAAAGTGTGGTTCTGGTGTTCCTTCAACCCATTCTTTTGCACCCCTCCACAAGGTGGTAGGATTTCTATGAAGTAGGGGACCAATAGGCATTTTCACCTCTGACGACAAGAATGACGTCAAGTTGGCCACATCCTGTGGTCCATATGCTATCTCCTTTCCCTAACCAAATGTTCAATCCCATTGTCTGATCTAGGAGTACACACCTCATCCCTTGTCTTAAACATTCCATTCATGAGATCATCTCCCAACCCTTCCATGGAGCTAAGCTCTTTCTCCCCCTCTTGTTCTCAAATTGGCTTTGAGATGTCCAATCCTCTATTTCACTTTAACTCTTCTCTCGAGGATATACTGTGTCAAGAGCTTTACTGCTCCTTAGATTTTGTTCAAACTTCCCCTAGGCTTCTCGAATCAAGCCCTTTGCTCTTTTGAGTTTCTCAATTTCTTTTCAACATTGGAATATTCTCCCATGACCTTTGGGGTCACTGGCCTTTCCAGTCGTCTATTTGGGGGCTTTTTTGTATCGGGATACTCTCTTGATTGGATGCTGATTGGATCCTATCAACCTTGTTTCTATGGTTCCCTCATCTGAACTATCTTAGATAAGGACCATTGACTCTCTTCTAGATCTTGTTGGCCTTGTTTCTATGGTTCCCTCATCTGAACTATCCTAGATAAGGACCATTGACTCTCTTCTAGATCATGTTGACCCTATTTATGTAGTTCCCTCATCTGAACCATCCTCTATAAGGACCATTGACTCACCCTTGTTTACCCTCTTTGGTCACCTTCTCCTACCTTTTTTAAAGGTAGAAGCCAGGAATTGGTGTGAAAATTCACCTTATCTTTGTTTAACTAGTGGGCCTGAGCTTTATCGGTTATCGGCTTTTATCTTTTTTAGAGGTAAGAGCCGATAGCTGGTGAACATCTACCTTGTCTTTGTTCAATGAGTAGTCTAGAGCTCCATTTAGCGTGTTTAGTGGGACTCAATGTGTCCTGGTTGTATACTTATCAAATGGAGGCTTGTTGCAAGATTGATGGAAGTTGTTGCTTCCCCTATACTTGACTTGTATGGGCATCCCTTGATTAGATGATGGAAGTTGTGGCGTCCCCTCCTTGACTCGTATGGACATCCCTTGATTAGATGGTCTATTTCACACTTCATACAAGAAAATCCTAGAGCCGTCATACTTGTTATGAAGCTTGTTACGTAACAGCGCGCAACCATTTTATGTGGGCACTCTGCTACTCAATGAGTTTCTTGACAATGATAACATTGCAATGGGGCCCTCCAAGTTTTTGCATTCATTTCTCTCCCTCACCACATGAGATAGAGGTTTGAAACACGGGCACTGGCATCCCTCCTTGCATAACGTAGAAGAAGTCATGCACAATATTATGTGGCTCCTTATAATAGTTCAAAATCACAAGGATGTTCACTTTCTTCTAATAGCTCTTTGAACAAAACTTGATTAATTTGGGTAATCTTTGGTGGAAGTGGTTGCAATGGCAGGATGACATGTGGTGGTGATGTGGCAAGGCCACGTCAGGTGCCCTATACATACATGTAACCTTATCCTGGAGCGGTGAGGGTCCAATATTGCCAGTATGGGGGTTGGTGGCACTGGTGGTAAAGCTAGAGTTGGTCTAGCTACAAGTATTTATGCTAGCGGTTAAGAACCATATCTACACATGGATGTCTTATAGTTCTCCAGGAAGCATCTCTAATGTGCACACAATAGAGAAATTGTATGGCTCATTCGCAGATGATGCTAGCATTCAGTGTTTAAATGGTTTTGTCTGCATATTAAACACTAGACTAGCTCTCTCCTTGGGTAAATGTATGCATTGTTGGGAGGCCCCCTTACTGCCTTTAAGTTGACCTTCTCAAAGATAGTTGAGGCCGATTCATCGATCATCACATTTTTACCTGCTTGTCCCTAGTGTCTGAGTCATGCCAAGATACTCATGGCACAACCAAAGATTGATTCTATTCTCTTCAAGTTAGCGTAATTCTAACATGTTATCCTCAAATTCAATGCGCAATTTACAACACATATCCAATGTGGCTGGTCTTGACAAGAGCAAATCTAGTCATCCATCCTAGGGTCTCGTACTCCCTTGCAAAAGCACGGCGACAACTATTCATCTGTGAGCCTATCCCAAAGCTTACATCAAGAGTTAAAATGTTTAAGATGAGATACATAATCCCTCAGAATCATTCTCTTGTTGCTTGATGTTGTAGAGATGTGCCATTGGGCCTCCGTTTGTCACTACTTCTAGCAAAGCTTGGCACAAAGACATTCTCAAGCCGAGTAAAATTGACCTTATGCTCTGACTTAAGCATCCTATACCATTGATGTGCCTTCCCACCTAACATTAGGAAAAACGAAGGGATCTTGTGAGCTCATTGATGTCCCCACATGTTTCACAAATGGGCTCAAAGACGGATGGGATTCCCATACGAATTCATGGGATTTTGCCTTAGGGTATGAACCAAAGCTTCTTCAAGGGTTTGGGCTTGTGCCACAACCTCCTTTTATCCCTTTCCTAGATTTTTGGCTTTAAGTTTTGCACTATTTCCATGTTCTAGGGCCTTTTAGCATCCGCTTTTTGTTTCCTTTTTGTTCTAGGACCCTTTTAGCATCCGCTTTTTGTTTCCTTTTAATATAGATTTGCAATTGTTTATGAGCCTCCTTGAATTTCATTTCTATCTCCATCTCCTCACTTGTAGGGAAAAAGATCTCTCCGGTTCTGGGTAGCAATGCTCTCCACATCCCTCTTAATCTTAGGAGTGTAGGAGATTTTCTCATGAGGATGGGTAAATGTTTCCCTTAAAAGTTTATAAGGGAGGAGCTACTTTTCTATAACTCCTCTTCCCATTGGGAACCTTTGAATGTTTCTTATCGTGCGACCCTCATCAGGGCAGAGTGAGCTTCTTGGTCCATATCTAGGTGTATTCCGAATAGCCCATTGGCAATGTTTAACAAGCCACTCGATATTGTAGGGGAGCTTGAAACTCTCTCTCCTCCACTTGCTCAGCTATCATCTAAGCTTCTTCCATGGATTCCTTGCTACTAGTTTCACTTGAATTCAAACCTCTTCAGACAAACACACTTTGATGTGTGCTAACTGAAGAACGAAATCCAATTCTTCTCTGATAGGAAGATTCTTAGTAATTAGATGCACTATCCTCTCGAGAAAATTTATCCTCCCATAATATTTTCGGATCTGAAGTGCATGTAAAGATGTCTTAACCAATAGGCCAAATTTCAGTTTCTAGACCATATTTTCTATTTTATGAACCTCTAGTGGTTATCCAAAGATTGAGTTTTTAACGATGTGAATAACTCTAGTTTTTCGCATCAAACATTTTTACTTGTCCTTTAAATTCAAGGTGATACTATTGACCAGCATTATTCCCTCAGTTGGTTGGAATAAGAGCCATTCACAAATGAGCTAACTGAGAATATAATCACGATGTGAATATCTAAGCAAAAGTCATGCATGAATAACTTGAGATAGTCATGGCCATGAAAAACTCTAGTTTTTTACATCAAATTTAAAGATTTAAGTGAAAATTCATTAACAATGAATCTATAACATGTAGTCACCTTAAAAGTCCAAACTAATGAAATAATTTTGGCATTATTTTCTCAAGAAACTCATGGTTATGGAAAACTCCAGTTTTTCACGCCAAATGTTTTTGACCTTTTAATATCAAATTCACTTATAATGAACTTAAATGACCATTTAGATTATGTGAACATATTAAAAACCTCAAATTTATGAAATTATTTTGGCATGATTTTCTCACGATTCACGGCATGAGTACCAAGGAGATAGTCACACATGAAAAAGTTGAGAGAGTCACAGTCGTTAAAAACTGTTATTTTTCCCGTCAAATGTTTTTAAGGATAAGTGGATAAAACTTCAGGGATAAGATTTTCTATTTTAGACAATGCAATCCCACAAATCACGTGATTTTAGGGACTTTTTGTTGGCATGAATTTCTCTAGTTTTTCACGGGTCACAGAAACTTCCAAATGTGAAAAACCAGTAATTGAATTTGATATGATTTTTGATGTGAAGAGTCTAAACCTTGTTTCTGCATGCTCCTTACTTGCACTTTGAATCTCCTAAGCATAGCTAAGGCGAATAAAATCATCAATGAAGCTCAAACAATAATATTTTCTATATTTTAGGATTTTTAAAAGAACCAAAAAAACACTCTAGTTTTTCACGTGAAAAAGCAGAATTGATGCTTTCCTCCATGTTTCCCAAGTACTCACAACCCAATCTTTCACCCAAAACAACAGAAAATCAAACATCTACCATACCTTCTCCATTCTTCTACAACTTTATCCACTCATGTCTGCACACAAAATCTCAAGAAAATTTAAAATAAAGATTTTTCAGCATGCAAGGAAGGAGCTTAAAACTCTAACAAAAAGGAAGAAGCAAGATTAACTCCCCGGTAATGGCGCCAAAAATGTTAGGCCTATTTCTACCCTTCCAAGAACTCTCCCATTCAAGAAGCTCTAGTAGTGGTTGTGCGAGCTCCAACTCCTCCCAACTCTCCCTCTTGCCTATTACCAAGAATTTTGTTGCACCTCCATGCAATGACTCACCTCTCCTCCACACAAAGCATAGAAAGGCACATGTGTAAGAAGTGACAAGTATCTCCTCTCTCTCTCTCTCTCTCTCTCTCTCTCTCTCTCTCTCTCATACACCCACAAGAGCAAGAGCAAGGAGAAGATTAGAGCTCACTTCGCACAAAGGGAAATTGTGTCATTGTATTCTGAAATCGACTGATATACAATTGACCCTTATTCACACTTGGTTGCCCAAACTTAAATCCTAAACTTCTAAGCTTGGTCATTCACACTTAGTTGTTGCCCAAACTTAAACCCTTTCTAAGAACATTTACAACGTCTATATTGCCTTTTCATGACACGTATTGTGATACTTCCATCTATAGTAGAGAGTACCTTTGTTAAGCCCAAAATGGGGTTAACACTACGCCCAAAGATAGGGCAATTAAATGCCTTCTTTATAAAATTTAAGGCACCAGTCAGTGAATCTGGATCTTGGAGACCCATGGTGGGTGGCTCCTATTTCTAGGGGCTCCATTATTCCTCCGCTCACATCTATGTTTCGTTGGCTCATTCCCTGCCAGAGCTCCTCACCTGAGGTGGATTTGAAGGAGTCTACCTTAATAGGAAAGAAATATGTTGAGTGTTGAGATCGTTTGATGGGATCAAAGGATTGGTGGGTTTAAAGAGGCGTGTTTAATACACTATAGTTGACTGTATTATTGTTTCCAACAATTAATCTAGATCGGGTTCATATCAAAGGTCCCTATTGGTGTTCTGAAAATGGTTTCAAACAAGTTTTTTTTAATTAACTTTTTTTTCTGTTGATAGGCTACTACTAGCCACACTTCTCTAGATTCACGCCTCTAGATTTGCGTCTCCAGGCTCATGTATGTAGATACACATATGTAGTTACATGTCTCTAGGCTCATATATGTAGATTCATGTATGTAGTTACACGTCTTTATGCTCACATATCCAAGTTCACACCTCTAGACTCCAGGTGCATGTATGTAGATTCACGTATGTAGTTACACGTATGCAGGCTTGTGCATGTAGACTCACGTATCCAGGTTCACGCCTTTAGACTTACATCTCTAGGCTTATGTATGTAGGCTCACGCCTCTAGACTTATGTATATAGGCTCACACTTTCTTTGTACGAAGTTGGATCACGTATTTCCTTTGTATGAAATGAGCCTACCTAGGGTATGGAAATCTAGGAGCCGGGCCTATGATAGGGTTGGTGTGCTTAATTTCCAATAATCATGAAGGACAAAAAAAATTCTTGGAATTTATAACTTGTACAGATTTTATGATAACAAAATCTTCCAAGGACTTGGGTAGGTGTGTTCGTATGAGTCTTTATGGCAGTAATAATTGGTTCATACTATATTAGTACGAACCTCTAGACTCACATCTTCAGGATCACGTCTATAGGTTCACGTATCCAAGCTCACATCTCGCATGTCTAGACTCATGACTCACATGTCAAGACTCATGTCTACATTCTCACATGTCTACATATGCCTTTTTTACGGAGGACTATGGGCTCACGTCCCCTACACGAAAGCTGGTTTGGCCTGGTTTTTAATGGTTTTTGTGGTTCTCTCGACTTGATGGGGTGTAATTAATGGTCTTAATCCTAGTGAATAATTATTATGTAACTAATTACATGTTTCTTTTATTGTTTTTTAGTGGTTTCACATGCTTTTAATCTACCAATACTAACAATGCATGAAAATTTATGAAATGAATGAATGAATAAAAATTGATAATCCCACTCTAATTTAACCTAATTGAGCTTAATGCTCATGTTTTTTAAGTGGATTCCAATTTTAAACACAATTGCTAAGCTAATCCTTAGTTCAAAGTAGTGAAATATAAGTCTCTTGGTGGGCTCCAATTTCATACAAATTACCAAAGAACCACGGTTTTTTCTTACCAAGATAATTCAACCTAATGGAGCTTAATGCTCATGTTTTTGAAGTAGATTCAAATTTTAAACACAACTGCTAAGCTAATCCTTAGTTCGAAGCAATGAAATATAAGCCTCTTGGGCTCCAATTTCATATAAATCACCAAAGAATAAGGTTAAGTCATACCAATACATGAATTATAATGCCCTAATGCAAAATAAACTTCAAATCAAAATCAAAAGTAATAAACAAACATATCCAAGGCTCTAAAACTATATGTTTTTCGAAGTATGAACTCCTAATCAACACGGGACAATATTGGGTGATCCCAATAGCTTAGAATGGGTGGAAGAACATAGCTAAGCCCTAGTCTAGTCCCTGGTGGTGTGGTGCCAAATATGTTCAAGTCAAGAGCTTACCTTAGCCTTGCCGAAGCATGTGTCATTAGGTCTTACCTTCAAGCTGCCACAAATGCAACTTCCCATTGTATGCAAGCTCGTATGGCGCCGTCACATCCTCACTTCATTGTCACACAAAAATTCTCCTTACAAAAGGGGTGAAGGGAGAGCTCTCTGTCTTGATGGGGGTAACCAGAGATTTGTCTTTGCGGTGGTTCTCTCTCACAAAATGTGGGGGAAGAAGAAGAAGCTAATGCAAGAAGAAAACTTATAATCAAACCTATCTAGCATGTATCCATAAGCAAGCAAAGACTCAATAGCATGGAAGAAAGCAAGAAGAGGAAAGAAGAAGAGCTCATAAGAAAACTATCGTAAGGAAATGATTGTTTATTGTTTATTATCAAAAAATGATTACATACAAGTGACTATTAGGCAAGCCAAACTTAGAAATCATTCGGTCTCTATTACTAGTCTAAAGCAACTATGTACACTAACTCCATAGACTTTCCCTATTTGATAGTAAGCACATGGTAAGGCTGCTTTATATGTTCCAACATCATCTTAACAAAATTAATGTGCTCGTTTGTGGGGTACATGTATGATAGTAAAGCACCTTACGATAGGTTGGGTGGTTAAAACCATGTTAACCAACAGAGTGGTTATAACAAGCAGGCATTGGTAAAAGAACTTATGATTGCAATCATTGTGGAGCCCTCTTAGGCCAATTATCTAGCTGCTGCAAATGACATAGAGCATATAGACAAGACAACTAGTATAGAATTTGTGACTTCAATTTAACTTTCCAAAAGGTTTAAATGCAAATTTAGTCCATGGTGTTGCATGTTAGTATATTGGCCGATGTATTTCAGAGTTTTATTCTTTAGTGCCCATTCTGTAGAATAAAAAACCCAGCCTTTCAAAGTCAAAATGCAGCTCTACAAAAGCAGTTGCAACTAGCTTAGGTCAAACTGGCAAGTGTGTCTGCAATCCGATCAAGACTTTCAGATGTTGAATCTACACAAAACACTCTCTAACATGAAAATCTTGCCCTTAATGGGAAGTTACAATAGGCAAAGGCTAACCAAAAAGGCTCCGAGATGATTTATCAAAGTCTCGAAGCAATTACTTGGCCACAGAGCTACATGCAAACCATTTAAGCCAACAACATCTCTTTGTGATGAATTAATCCATGAGCAGTTCAAATTGATCATGGATCCAAATTGCCGGCTGGATACTTTACAGAAAAAAAATCAGATGATAGATCTGGTGCATCCTGAGGTGGATCTGAAGGATAGTCCAGTGATCTGATTACAAACCCCTCAAGACCCAATGTGGCATCATCAGCTACTTAGACTGTATCAACTAATGAAGGAAAGCAACAAGTAAATGACCAACTAATGCTAAGGAATTGCATATACGGCATGCCAAAGAGATCCTCATCATTTGTGAGCAAGCCACTGGATATTGTAGGGGAGATTGAAACTCTCTCTCTTCCACTATCATCTAAGCTTCTTCCATGGATTCCTCGCTACTAGTTTCACTCGAATTCAAACATCTCCAAAAAAACACACTTTGATGTGTGCTAGCTAAAGAATTGGATCCAATACTTCTTTGGTAGAAAGATTCTCGGTAATTAGATGCACTTTCCTCTGGAGCAATTTTGTTCTCCCAAAATATTTTTGGATCTGAAGTGCATGTAAAGATGTCTTAACCAGTAGGCCAAATTTCAATTTCTAAACTGATTTTTTGTTTTATCAACCTCTAGTGGTTATCCAAAGATTGAGGTTTTTACGACGTGAATAACTCTAGAACATTTTTACTTATCCTTTAAATTCAGGGTGACACTATTTACCAGCATTATTTCCTCAGTTGGTTGGACTACGAACCATTCACAATTGAGCTAAATGAGAGTATAATCACAATGTGAATATCTAAGCAATAGTCATGCATGAAAAACTTGCGATAGTCAACGACCCTAAAAAACTCTTGTTTTTTACACCAATTTTTTTTTAGATTTAAGTGCAATTTTTTTAAAGATTTTTATCATAGCGACGGCGAATGAATTCTTCAATGAAGCTCAAACAATAATATTTTTTATGTTTTAGAATTTTTGAAAAGAACAAAAAAACACTCTAGTTTTTCACGTGAGAAAGCAAAGTTGTTGCAAACTCAAAAAATCAAACAAAATTTAATTACAATGTTTTCCTCCAAGTTTCCCAAGTACTCACAACCCAATCTTTCACCAAAAACAACAAAAAATCAAACATCTACCATACCTTCTCAATTCTTCTACAACTTTATCCACTCATGTATGCACACAAAACCTTAATAAAGTTTAAAATATATATTTTTAAGCATGCAAGGAAGGAGCTCAACACTCTAACAAAAAGGAAGAAGCAAGATTAGCTCCCCAGCAATGGCGCCAAAAATGTTAAGCTTATTTCTACTCTTCCAAGAACTCTCCCATTCAAGCAACAATAAAACAAGCAACAATCATTGTGGAATCCTTTATTTGTTGCTCGCTTAGGATCTCTTTGACCTCCAAGATCTAGCAGTGGTTGCTAGCTCCAACTCCCAAGTATCCCTCTTGCCTATTACCAAGAAGTTTGTTACACCTCCATGCCATGACTCACCTCTCTTATACTCTCTCACACAAAGCATAGAAAGGCACATGTGTAAGAAGTGACAAGCATCTCCTCTCAACTCTCTCTCTCTCTCTCTCTCTCTCTCTCATACACACACAAGAGCAAGAGCAAGAAGGAGATAAGAGCTCACTTAGCACAAAGGGAAATTGTGTCATTGTATTTTGAAATTGACTTATATATAACTCGCCCTTATTCACACTTGGTTGCCCAAAATTAAATCCTAAACTACTAAGCTTGCTCAAACTTAAATCCTTTCTAAGAATATTTACAACATTTATATCGCCTTTTCATGACACTTATTGTGATACTTCCGTCTATAGTAGAGAGTACCTTTGTTAAGCCCAAAATGGGGTTAACACTACGCCCAAAGATAGGGCGGTTAAATGTTATCTTTATAAAATTGAAGGCACCAGTTGGTGAATCTAGATCTCGCAGGCTTGTGGTGGGTGGCTCCTATTTCTAGGGGTTCCATTATACCTCCGCTAACATCTATGTTTTTTTGGCTCATTTCCTCCAAGAGCTCCTCGCTTGAGTTGGATCCGAAGGGGTCTAGCCTTACCAGGAAAGCAATCTATTGAGTGTGAATCGTTTACTAGGATCAAAGACTTGGTGGGTTTGAAGAGGTGTGTTTTGATGCGTTATAGTTGACTATATTATCGTTTTCAACAATTAGTCCAAATCCAATTCATATTAAAAAGTCCCTGTTGGTGTTTCGGAAATGGTTTCAAAAAAGGTTTGTTTTATTAACTTTTTTTTCTATTGCTAGGTTGCTACTAAACACACCTCTCTAGGTTCACGCCTCTAGATTTGCATCTCTATAATCATGTATGTAGATTCATGTATGTAGTTACACGTCTCTAGGCTCACATATCTAGATTCACACCTCTAGACTTTAGGCTCATGTATGTAGTTATAAGTATGCAAGCTCATGTATGTAGGCTCACGTATCTAGGTTCACTCATTTAGACTTACATCTCTAGGCTTATGTATGTAGGCTCACGCCTCTAGACTTACGTATGTAGGCTCATGCTTTCTTTGTATGAAGTTGGATCACATACTTCCTTTGTACGAAATGAGCCTACCTAGGGTATGAAAATCTAGGAACCGAGCCTATGATAGGATTGGTGTGCTTGATTTTCAATAATTACGAAAGAAAAGAATTTTCCTTGGAATTTGTATAGCTGGCACAGATTTTATGACAACAAAATCTTCCAAGGACATGGGTAGGTGTTGTCATATGAAGCTTTATGGCAATAATAATTGGTTCATACTATATTAGGTTTACCAATCTCTAGACTCACATCTCTAGGCTCACGTATCCAAGCTCATAGCTTGCATATCCAAACTCACGGCTCACATGTCTACATATGTCTTTTCTACTACATAGGACTTTGGGCTCACGTCCCCTACTCGAGAGCTAGTTTGGTCTGGTTTCTAATGGTTTTTGTGGTTCTTTAGGCTTGATGAGATCTAATTAATGTCTTAATCCTAGTTAATAATTATTATGTAACTAATTACATGTTTCTTTTATTGTTTTTTGGTGGTTTAACATGCTTATAATCTACCAATATAACAATGTATGAAAAAATATGAAATAAATAAACAAAAATTGATAACCCACTCTAATTCAACCTAATGGAGCTTAATGCTCATGTCTTTGAAGTGGATTCCAATTTTAAACACAATTGCTAAGCTAATCCTTAGCAATGAAACTGAAGTCTCTTGTGCTCCAATTTCATACAAATCACCAGGGTAATTCAACCTAATGGAGTTTAATGCTCATGTTTTTGAAGTGGATTCCAATTTTAAACACAACTGCTAAGCTAATCCTTGGTTCAAAGCAATGAAATATACGCCTCTTGGGCTCCAATTTCATACAAATCGCCAAAGAACAGGGTTTAGTCCTACCGATACATGAAAATAGAAACCCTAATGTAAAATAAACTTCGAATCAAAATCAAAAGTAATAAACAAACACATCCAAGGATCCAAAACTATATGTTTTTCAGAGTATGGCCTCCTAATCAACACGGAACAATATTAGCTGATCCCAATAGCTTAGAATAGATGGAAGAAAAAATCTAAACCCAAGGCTAGTCCCTGGGGATGTGGTGCCAGATATGTTCAGATCAAGAGCTTACCTTAGCCTTGCTGAAGCATGTGTCATTAGATCTTACCTTTGAGCCACCACAAATGCAACTTCCCATTGTGCACTAGCTCGTCTACCATCCCATCCTCACTCCATTGTCACATCGAAATGCTCCTTGCGAAAGGGATTCGAAAGGGGTAAAGCGAGAGCTCTGTATGTCTTGATGGGGGCAATAAGAGATCCGTCTTTGTGGTGGTTCTCTCTCACAAAATGTGAGGGAAGAAGAAGAAGCTAATGCAAGAAGAAAACTTACAATTAAACCTATCTAGCATGTATCCATTAAAAGCAAACAAAGATTCAATAGCAAGCAAGAAGAGGGAAGAAGGAGAGCTCACAAAAAAAAAACTATTACAAGGAAATGATTGTCTAATGTTTATTATAAAAAATGATTACATACAAGTGACTATTGGGCCACCAAACTTAGAAATCGTTCGGTCTCTATTACTAGTCTTAAGTAACTATGTACACTAAGTCCATAGACTTTTGCTATTTGACATTAAGCACATGGTAAGGCTGCTTTATATGTTCCAGCATTCTCTTAACAAAATTTAAGTGCTGATTCATGGGGTATGGGTAAGATAGTAAACCACTTCATGTTATGGTAGGTCAGGCGTTCAAAACCATGTTAACCAACGGAGTGGTTACATCAAAGAGGCATTGGTAAAAGAACTTGCAATTGCAATCTTTGTGGAGCCCTCTTAGGCCAATTATCCAACTACTACAAATGACATAAAGTATACAGACAAGACAACTAGTATAGAATTTATAACTTCATTTTATTTTTCTAGAAGGTTTAAATGCAGATTTAGTCCATGGTGCTGCATGTTGGTATATTGGCCGATGTGCTTCAGAGTTTTATTCTATAGTGCCCCTTCTATAGAATCAAAAACTCGATCTTTCAAAGTCAAAATGAAACTCTACAAAACCAGTTACAATTGGCTTAGGTTAAATTGGCAAGTGTTTCTACAATCTGATCAAGGCTTTCAGATGTTGAATCTACACAAAACACTCTCTAACATGAAAATCTTGCCCTTAATGAGAAGTTACGATAGGCAAAGAAAAGCTCCAAGATGATTTATTAAAGTCTCAGAGCAATTACTTGGCCACAAAGCTACATGCAAACCATTTAAGCCAGCAACATCTCTTTGTGATGAATCAAATCCATGAGCAGTTCAAATTGATCATGGATCCAACTTGCCAGCTAGATACTTTACAGAAAAAAAATCATATAATAGATCTGGTGCAGTCTTTGATGGATCCGAAGGATAGTCCAGTGATCAAATTGCAAACCCCCAAGGACCCAAGGTGGCATCAGCACTACTTAGACCGTATCAACTGATAAAGCAAAGAAGCAAGTAAATGACCAACCGATACGAGGAATTGCATATACGGCATGCCAAAGAGATCATCATCTGTGACCAAGCCACTGGATATTGTAGAGGAGATTGAAACTCTCTCTCCTCCACTTGCTCATCTATCATTTGAGCTTCTTCCATGGATCCCTCGCTACTAGTTTCACTTGAATTCAAACCTTATTAGACAAACACACCTTTATGTGTGCTAGCTAAAGAATTGGATCCAATATTTCTTTGGTGGCATCAACAACTACTTAGACCATATCAACTGATAAAGGGAAGCAGCAACAAGTAAATGACCAACCGACTACCGAGGAATTGCATATACAGCATGCCAAAGAGATCATCATCATCTATGAGCAAGCACAAATTTATGCTCAAGAGAGCTAAAGGACTTAATGATGAAAATTTAGCTTTAAAATTGGGAAACTAGCATCTCCATAACCAAGCATATGGATAAAGATAAAATAGACAGATTGCTAAAGAAAGCATGATCAAGTGCCAAGCTTCTTGCAACTATCACTAAATTTAGTTAAAGTTTTAGAGAGGAAGCTGTTAGACAAACAAACATATTCACTTCCTATAAAATAGACAGATTGCTAAAGAAAGCATGATCAAGTGCCAAGCTTCTTGCAACTATCACTAAATTTAGTTAAAGTTTTAGAGAGGAAGCTGTTAGACAAACAAACATATTCACTTCCTAATTTAGTTAAAGTTTTAGAGAGGAAATTAGCAAATGTTGCACATTCATTCAACATTGTGTACCTATTGAAATAGTGAAATTTCCATTTCAAGAATATAGTCTAGAGCTCGAGGGTAATTTTTTCACCCTATTCACATGCCCTCACCAAGCTGGTGTTCAAGCAGACATCTATAGAGCTCCTTCTGATTTTTATCACCATTTGTATTAGCATTTAATGGATTCATTGTATCTTCTCCACCTTATCTTGATCAATAGAGGCTACCTTTAGTGTTGGGTGGTTTGAGGTGGCAAGACTAGTGATAGCATTGGTGCATCTTGCACCATATACATGCCTCTTTGTGCACTATTTTTGTTGCAATAGAGACTACAAGACTACAATTGTACGTATTTTATGTTGCCCGTAGTGCTTGGAGTATTGATAGCTAAAGAGAGGCTACTTGGATTTATGCATAAGCATTCAACTTGCCATTGATTGGCGAGTGCTTAATGCCCTTGATAGGCATACCTTATTTTCTTGATGCTTGGTTTTCCAATGACCATTGAGCATTCTCTCAATGTCCTTAGACCTTAATCCCCTTGATAAGCATACCTTATTTCTTGATGCTTTGTTGTCCAATGAGCATTGAGCATGCTCAATCATGAGACGACACGAGCAACATGAGGAAGGGGAATGTTTAACCCATCTTGGGTCTAACGACTATGCCGCCACTAATATTCTACATTAAAGAGCAAAGACGAATAATAACCCATCATGTATGGATTTGTGAGGCTCAAAAAATGGTATCCATATGCCTTGAATTCATTCAATTGTGCTATGGTGCTCTATGATTGCTCCATGATTGTTGTCATAGGTGGAATCTGATAACTTGATGAAGGTGCACATAAGATGGTTGCAGTTGGTTTTGTGCACCCCCAATTCCTACGGGAATTGGATAATTTCAAGGACGTTGAGACAATAACCTTGCCTTTGCTTTAGGAGTGAAAAAGGCATGTGGCAAACTCTATAATGGTTGTGTATAGGAGAAATTAAAGCACTGAGGTGAGGTGAGGTGAGGCTTGCTTGCATAAAATATTGATGCCTCTTGCTTGGCATGCGTAGAGAGTTGATCTTCCTTGCTTGTATATATGGTCTTATTAGATATGCATCACCCAAACCCACAAGTTAACATGGAGGGTTGACCAACCTTCAACGGGTCCTAGTGGTGCATGGTTGTATCACTAATTGTTTAAAGGATACAAATGGTGACGGCTAGATTAATGGCCATATTATAGCTTTGTGATGTGTACCATCTAATGAAGCGAGTCGTTTTCTCTTAAAGAGGGCTACTCCCTTTGGCATAGTGGCTTGGCATTCCTGAAGTGCATGTTTTACATCTCTTCATCAACTTGCCCTTATCATTCCAATCTTCCACAAAACAATCATGAGATTAACTTTGCTTGTAAACCGATGTTTGAAGTTATTAGGAGAGGCTCTTCTAAATTCATCATTATCATTACATGGCTTTCTATGGTGCTCAAGGATTCCAAATATGCAAAAGAATCCTTGTGCAAGACTATTTTCTAGAGAGTAGGATGTGTCAAAATCCATGATTTTCATGTGTATTGTGTGGTGCGCACAAGATTCTACGTTGGCATCCAAAGGTGCCCCTATACACTACCCTCAATGCGTCTTTTGATTGTGCAAAAAATAACCCTTCATTTTTTGCTCACTCACACATGGGCTCTTCTTTAGATTCTAGAACAGACTTTAATTTTGTCTGGGGACATCTATGTGCATGAATGAGCACATATTTTAATAAGGGTGTGTGAGGCCCTATTCTTTATTTTTTTTAACTCCCTTTTAACCCACTCATAAATGCACAGTCGGATTCTAAGGGTGTGTGTTTCGACCATGCTAGGTTATCCACCACCATATCCATTTGTGCTAAAGTTTAATAGGAGTAGCAGGAATTCTTCATTAAGCCTCAAAGCACGACACACTGACCTCTTTTTTGTGTCTACCTACACAGCTTTAACAACTAAAAAGAAAAACCAATCCTCAAGCTGTGCCTATTGCTTTGATCGGTACACATTGGCGGTTCCAAGGCCCCACTCAACTTCAATTGCATACATATCTGGATTCCTTTGATTTGCTTGGACCGAACTTGAAGTGAATGAGAGAACTCACTCACCACATCCTTGTGAGCCCACGCAGTGCCTTTGTCTCCAAGCCTTCATGATTTAAGAGCCTTTCCCGATTTGGGGAGTTTCTGTAGCCACATGCTCTTCAGCGCCTTCACCTTCGCAGCTCTTTTCAAGTGTTTTGCTGTCCACTCTACCATCTTCTCCCTTTCCTCCCAAACGCTGCTTGCATGGTCCCAGTCCCAGACATCCTTCCACGTTGTCCTGCCCTCTGTCCTGTGTTCTCCTTGCCTTACAACCTGCATGGCTCTTACCTTGGTAAGTTTCAAGACCCATTGGCAAATGAGACTACAACAATTCAGACGGTTTACACCCCCACCTGATTCCGGAACTTCACACGGTTCCTCGACATCTTGAACAACTTTCGTGAAAATTTCAAGCCCTTTTTATGGGCAATTTGATCCTCGAAAGGTTTGATTGGTTGCTCCTGCATTAGACAGTACGTTAAAGACACTACTATGTGGGAAAATACATTCTAAGACGACTGAATTAGCATGCATTCTTTAAAATCACAGTATTACTATACCAGACAGCAATGGAGAGGGATTATGTTTACATGTACCTTATAAACCGATTCCATGAAATGCTTCCAAACCGGTGCAGCATGGGAGGCCCCGGTGCCTATTCAAGGACCAATAACATGGGTTTAACATAATTCTCCCCTAAAATCTGTGCATTCGAGACCATCTTCCTGAGACAAAGGTGGTTCTAAACCTGGATGGAGGCCGCCCACACGACTGTTGTCGTCATATCCCAGCCACACCTAGTGATAATTCAAAAGCCTCCTCTTCATCTTTTTCTCCATTTCCAACTAATCATATGCAATTTTAAGAACTTTGATTACTCTATTAGCATGCATTTCTTCAAAGTATGTGCATCATGTATAAAAAAACTAGCAGTTCTCCCTGATTCTTTCGCACCACACAAGTGAGATCTGGGGTGAAGCCTGCAAACCAAGCATCTCTGTGTCCATCCGAGGTACCAGTCTTGCCAGCACAAGGCCGCCCTATCTGTGCATTTCGACCTGTCCCTCTTTGGATAACTGCCTGCCAAATACACACAGGACTGCTGAGAAAGCACATCAGTGAATATCATTGCTACAATCTTCCTAGTGGAAGCCTTACCTGCAACAGCTTGCGAAGCTCTAAAACAGCATGCTCATCCACATTTCTGTTTTCCTGGGCAATTGGATGCTACATCCCCAAAAACAACAGTAAAAATGGTGTTAAACGAACTACAGGATCTAAACGAGAGACTGTCAAGAGACCTTGACATGACACAGTGACACAGGCTTCTTTAGATTTCTTATACTGTACTTCTTCCAAAAGTTCACCCTCTTGGGTTTTGACTCGAGTGATGAGGTGTGGCTTGTGACAGACTCCTCCGGCTGCAATAGTAGTGTAAACAGTTGCAAGTTGCAATGGTGTAACCTATCAGGTCAACACTTTAAATCACCATCAACAGGTTAAGAGCTACATAAACGTTTGCAGCAGAAAAGGAGGAAAATTTGCAGTTTATTTTGCACACAACATACGATAAGAGCTTAAAAGGTGAAGTTTCTAACAAAAAATGGTTAAGAAAAATATTGGGTGATTGGTAGGTGATGAATTTCCTCATACCTATATATAGGGCAGCCTCTTTCCCATATGGACCAGTGGTGATTTTTTTAAACTAGATTTAATAGAATTGCTTCACGTTCTCATAATGGTGTGCAAGTTCCGACTCCCTCCAGTTGATTGACTCTAAGTTGGCTAATGATATTGTCATGTGCATCCCACACTTGGATGCCACGTGCGCATATCTGTACAGCATGTGCAAGATTTAAGAGTAGTAACTCGCCCTTTGTGAGCCCTTGTCCAGGACGAGTCAGCCAGGTATCCACTATAAAGGGTCATGGTCAGGTGTGCATGTCCCACACATGAAGGCAGTGCATGTCCCGCACGTTTGTGTAACCCTCTGAAACGATGTAGAGGTAGATCGGGCTTTGCTTGGGCTTCCGGTCTTATGGCAGCCCATGGCCCACCAAAGGGCCAGCCCAAGAACCACCAAGAGTCTCCATGGGTATGAGGGTTAGCAATAGACCAGCCCTATGAAGCCCAACTGACCAGCAAAAGGCCTGTCGGCCAGTGCAAAGCTCTCCTTTGCAAGTTGTCGGTTAGAGCATTCCTTCCTGGTATTGAGCCGTGGAAGTGCCACCTGTCACCTACGTTGTCCAACTCTACCTGTCGGCTGCTATCAGATGATTCGATCTGCTGAGTTGCTATTGCATAGATGTGTCACACTTGGGTTGCTATTGCATGGTTGACTCAGTTTGGCCCACAGCTCCTTTTGAGGCAAGGGAGTGTTGGGGAAATTAGTTTAAAGGAGTATTTTGTGTGTGTGTGTGCCTCTTGGGGGAACAACCCCTTGTAAAGAATGTGTGCTTTAGTGCAGGAAACCTGTTAGATAGGGTTCTTGTAAAGGTGACACCTATCTTGGACATTTGGCAGCCATGTGTCATATGTGGTGGCAACACATGCTTGCATCTTGTAAAGAGGTCTAACCTATATAAAGATCTACAATCTAGTGTTAAATTAGTAAGCTTGACCAAATGTAGCCTCTCGTGCATTCAGTCTTTAGTTAGGCTTAATCTCGCACTCCTGCTTCTGTGAGCTCAGACCACCCGCCTTCTGCAGCTTCTCTGCCTCCTGTTTGCGCCGTTGTCCTAGGGCGGCACTAGTGCCCGTAGCTCCACCACTGCCCAGCCCGGCCGGTCAGGTGGGGCTTGTGATAGCGCCACGCAGCTCAGCCAGCTGGGTTGGGGGCATGGTAGACAATTGGGCTGAGCCACCCAAAGAGCCGCCCATTCTTGGGGCTTACCCGGAGACCACCGATTTTCAGCCCGTTGGGAGGTTTTTCCAGGTGAGTTTTTTTGAGGCCTCATCGATGCACCTGTTTCTTCACACAACCTGCTCTTCAGCATCCTGTTTGGCAGTCCCGACTACATCTGTGCCAATCCCACCTCATCGTCCATGCTCATCATCTCCTACAGCCCTTTGTGAAACCTCCAGTCCAACCAGATCCCGCGCTCTTGCCCGCCCATATCTGCCAGTCCTGTTGCATGTACGGGGTACGCCCTGTCCTGCTGCGCCCACGCTGCTTCTTCTAGCACGGCCTCGAGTGGCGCCTCCTGTGGACACTTCTGTGGGTCCAGGGCTGCCACACATCAAAGCCTTCAAGGGTCCTATGCATCCAGAGCCTCATGGGAGACTGCCGTGCATCTCATTCCTCTTCGTCCGTCTTCTGCCCCCTGCTCGGCTCTGCATGTCAGTGACAATGGCAGTAATGGCATGTCCTCCTGAAGTAGCAGACAGACCTTGGTGTTTAAAGGTCTTGAGTGTTATTGTCGCAACACGCATTTGCAGAAGCTCCGTCATCAGAAGAGGAGGGCATCTTGGGGAGTTCAAGCATCAGCACACATCTCGCAGCCAAGCCAGCAGTCTTGTTCATGCTACTTGGTTTAGTTGCAATCTCGTTAACCTGTGCAATTCTGCCTGCTTCTAGAGGCAATGGGAAGTAAGCCGATTCTGTCTGTTTGCTCCATTTCTGTCAATGTTGTGTTACATGCAGAAGCTCTGAGAGTCTTCTTTCAGCCCTAAACACCATCTAGAACATGCTGATGCAAAAACACAAACAGAATGTAGAAAACCTAAACTCTAGTCCTATATCTAGGCCCACACCCAAGAGGGAGTGAATGAACAAAATAATGAGAATAAGTGCCTTTTTATAGGCCATTGGAGAGACTAGAGAACTGGCCGACTGCTGGTCGGCCAGCCACCTGGACACCAAAAACTTAAATGAAGTACCCGACCTGTTCTACTGCAGCAGACACAGCTTCTTCATGCTTTCCACTCAGCCGACAGGTCCTCTTGTCCACTCCAGTCCATCCCTTGCCATAACTTGCACATCTATGCTCCAATTTGGTTCTTAATCCTTCTTTATCTGGCTGCACTCTAGGATTAGTCCTGAGATTAGCATGTACATGTGCATGCACATGACATGTTGCAACTTTGTGCCTCTACCAATTTAGCTGGCTCTTGTTTCTGGCCAGTCCTGTACATTGGTCCCCTTCATCAGCTGGAGATCTTGTAGTGAGGATCTTTTCCTCGTTCTACTGCTGCTGTATTTATGTGTGGTGCTCTTGGGATTTTAGATTGGGCTTCCTGTTCTTCGGCTTCTTGTTTTTTAGGCTTTCTGTTCATTTGGGGTTTAAGTTTATGTAGTATGAATAATCATTTGCAAGGGTCTACTTTGTACAACACACATTATGTTTACACTCCCAGTTGTTTCTTGAAGGCCAATGGAGAGTTAGGGTTAGGGTTTAGAGATGCTGCAAACAAGCGTGGAGAGCAACAGAGAGAGAACACGACTTCAGTGTATTCAGTTGATAAAAATGTGAAGTACAATAGCCACATAATAAGTGACCTAAAGAGATGTGTTCACATGTCCGGCCATAAAATGTGCCGGGTGGACCAAAACACCTATAAACTGCTTATAAGTGAAACTAAGCTAAACTGGGGGAAAAAACCTCCACTAACTGAAGTAAAAAGTGCCCCAGTAATCTACTGATGATCACTAGCACTCCTCTGGGTGCATACACAGCATAAAACCCAACAAACCCCCCTGGAGTGATATGTGATCACTGTACATCATCCACCAAAAGGAAACAAATTCAAAGCAGTGCGGAATGCTTCGAATTTCGGACGTGGTAATGCCTTGGTGAAGATGTCTGCCACATTCTGATCTGTAGGACAGTAGATCAGACTGATATCTCCTGCCTGGAGTCTCTCCCGAACAAAATGATAGTGAATCTTAATGTGTTTCGTGCGAGCATGAAACACAGGATTCCTGGCCACAGCAATGGCACTCTGACTATCAGTATAGATAGGTGTAGGCTCTCCACTGAAATATCCATATCAGTCATGAGACGACGCAGCCAAACACACTCAACAGTAGTAGTGTAGGCTGCTCTGTACTCTGCCTCACAAGACGAAGTGGCCACTGTGGTCTGTTTCTTGCTTAGCCAAGAAATGCATGAAGAGCCAAGAAAGAAACAATTTCCACTAGTGGAATGTCTGGTATCAAAATCACCAGCCCAATCTGAATCACTGTAAGCGTATAACTGCATGTCACCCCCCTCAGGATAAAGCAATCCAAGAGACAAGGTACGCTGCAAATAACGGAATACACGCTTCACAGCTTGCCAATGTGACAACCGCGGGCTGTGCATGAATCTGCTCAACTGAGAGACTGCATACTGAATATCTGGTCTTGTATTACACAAGTAAATAAGGCACCCAACAGCCTGAGCATATGTAGTGGCATCAAAGGAAATACTGTCATCTTGTAGTGACAGTTTCATCCCAGGCTCCATAGGAGTACTAATAGGCTTGCAATCCTGAAATTTAAACTTCTCCAGAAGTTTAGCAACATACCGTGATTGCAACAACCCAATGCCTCTGTTATCCTGCACAAACTGTATGCCCAAATAGTAGTGTATAAGCCCCAAGTCAGACATGTCAAATGTCTGTTGCAGTATCTCTTTAAAAGCTACAATTTTGTCATCATTTGATCCCATGAGCAAGAGATCATCCACATAAAGACTGATGACCGGCAGATCTGTCTGTTCTTTCTTTACATACAGAGTGGCTTCTGATGGACTGTTCACAAATCCCTGAGTGAGTAGGAAAGCATCTATTTTTGCATACCAAGCTCGTGGAGCTTGTTTCAAACCATACAAGGCCTTTTTCAGCCTGCATACTTTCCCCTCATGACCATGTTCTGCAAAACCCATGGGCTGATATAGATAAACTTCCTCCTCGAGGTCCCCATGTAGGAATGCAGTCTTTATGTCCAACTGGTGAACAACCCAACCACGATGTGCAGCCAAATAAAATGACACACCTAAGTGTCGACATACGGGATGTAGGAGCAAATGTCTCCTCATAATCAATGCCCTTTTTTTGTGCATAGCCCTTTGCAACTAGACGGGCTTTGTACCTGTCAATGGATCCATCTGCATGTCTTTTCAACTTATAGACCCACTTAGTACCAATTGCTTTCTTGCCTTTGGGCAGATCAACCAAATCCCATGTTTGATTTCTTTTAATAGAATCAAGCTCATCCTGCATGGCTTTGTTCCAATGCACATTATCTCGTGCATCCACAAATGAATCAGGCTCATCATCATCCTGTAAACTGGCTGCCATAACCAGATTCAAATCCATGATGTGTGCATGCTCATTGGTCCGTGTCTCTCTACGAGTACGACCAGCAAGAGGACCCTCTAAATGGCTGTCCTGTAATGTCCTCAAATACCATCTAGGTATGTGTCTAACCTGTGGTGCCTGCTGCCCCATATTTGGTTCAGCTTCTGGCTCAATTTGCTGCTGAATTTCTGCACCACCTTCATCATTTGCTGGCTGTCCTGTACCCTCATGAGTTGGTTCACCAACTGTGGAATGAAACTCCATAGGTAGTAGACCTTCAAACACATCATTTTCAGCCTGATTTGCATCATAACCAGCCATGGATATTTCTGATTTTTCATCAAAAATCACATCCCGACTAGTGAATATCTTCCTGGATAGTGGGTCATATAATCGGTAGCCCTTGCTCTCATGGCTATACCCAACAAAAATGCATTTTGTGGCTTTATCATCCAACTTCCTCCTCAACTCTTTGGGTATGTGTGCATATGCAAGACACCCAGAGATACGAAAATGTGATACCGAAGGCTTGCGGCCATGCCAAGCCTCAAAAGGAGTAATGGAAACCAGTGCCTTTGTGGGACATCGATTCAAAATATAACAAGCACACATGACAGCTTCCACCCAAAAGATATGTGGTAGCCTTTTTGCCTTTAGCATACATCTGGCCATCTCCATGAGTGACCGATTCTTCCTTTCTGCAACCCCATTCTGCTGTGGAGTATAAGGAGTAGTATACTGATGTTTTATACCTCTACTCCCAAGAAAGGAATTCAACATGTGTGACATATATTCCCCCCCTCGGTCAGAACGGAGAGTCTTAACCTTGCATCTTGACTCTGTCTCAGCAAGTGCTACAAAGGCCAAAAATGCATCATATACCTGTGATTTCTGTGTCAAAGGATAGACCCAACATATACGAGAGAAGTCATCAATAAATGTTGCAAAATAGAAGCAACCACCTAATGACTTCGTCTGCATGGGACCACAAAGATCACTGTGTATAAGCTACAACTTTGCAGTTGCTCGTAGAGCCTGATCACGTGGGAAGGAAAACCTATGCATTTTTCCCAAAATACATCCTTCACAAATGTGATCTGGAGGCTTCTCCATGAAAGGTAGATCTGTAAACATGTTATGTCGCTGCATAAGCATAAGACTACCAAAATTTACATGCCCCATGCGAGCATGCCATAACTCCGCATCAACCATAGCTGGAGGAAGAGTGAATGCATTATAAGCAGACTGATCCACTGGCTGAAATGCATCCAACTGATAAAGTCCATGACATAATGTACCAGTAAGCATCAAGGTCAAAGCATTAGCTTTGTCTCTGACCATGCATTTATCATCATCAAAGTGGACTTGCATACCACAATGTACTAAAGAAGAAATGGACAACAAATTCGTCTTTATCCCTGGTACATATAAGGCATCTGTAAGGCGGAGAATGGAGCCATCAATGGCTGTGAGCTGAATCTCCCCAATGCCACGAACTAGATATGAAGCATTGTTGGCACACTGAACAGTTTTGCCAACAGGGGCAAGGCCAACATGACTAAACAAATCCCTGTGAGATGTGATATGCTTTGACGCACCACTATCAAAATACCAAGTACATGCATGCTCTGTCATACTGAGTGCCTGTGAAGACCAAGAGGCATCATAGCTGCATGTATAAAAACAGTAATTCCTGTCCTCAACAAAAGAAGCAGTCTCTGGAGGAGCTTTAGAAGCATCATTAACAGACATCCCAGCTTCCTTTGCCTTCTCTTTGGCAATCCTCTTCCTACATTCAGTGATGTAGTGACCTGGCTTCTTACAGTAATGACATTTGCTCTTCTTCTTGGGCTGTCCATCACCTTTCTTGGTATCCTGAGAAGAACCACCATCACCTGAATTCTGATTTGAACTCTTTGGCTGAGTTTTTCCTTTCCCCTTTTGACCTGTAGTAAATGCTTGTTCAGCACTTGTATTCATATTCATATTCTTCCTCATTTGCTCTTCTTGTAGCAAGAGAGCAACAAGTTCCTGATACTTGAGGGGTTCAACAGCATTCCTCATGCTGAGGTTCAAAGAGGTATGAAAAGCCAAGTAAGATCTTGGCAAAGAGTGCAAGATGGTGGACACAAGCTGTGTCTCAGGAATAATCTCATCCACATTGATGAGTTGCTCTCTCAAATCCTGCAGCTTGTTTAAGTGGCTAGACATATCATCTCCTTCATTCATTTTCTGATTTTCCAGCTCTCTTTTCAAAAATGAGATCCGAGCCTCATTACGAGCAGCATACATCTGCTCCAAAGTCACCCATGCATTCTGTGAAGAGCCAGCTGAACGAATATGAGGTATAATAGACCTCTGTACTGACAATGCAATGAGTGACAAAGCTTGTGCATCCCTGGCATCCCATGTCTTCTGAGCATTTGTTCTTTGAACAGGCAATGGCTGACCTGGAGCCTGTACCTGTTGTCCTCGTCCACGAGCACCCCCTTGGGGAGGAGTCTCTGGAGCCAATGGACCTGGACGTTGTTCATCACCACTAACAAAATCCCAAAGACCTTTTGCCACAAGCACATTTTTCAGCATAAAACTCCACAAGGAGTAGTTCGTGCCGTCCAATTTGTCTTCCTTAGACAAATACGTGAATACATCACTCTGCTGTTGATTTGCCATTATGCCTATGCACAATGTTGTACCTGTGTATCAAAAAACACAATAGCAAGAACCCTGAAAACAACTGTACTCCACTGAATACAGTTCACCCAAATATGCCTGCACTCTCAATCCTCTGAATGTGCAGCTCAATGCACCAATGACTGAGTAGAGCAGCAAAAATGGCGTACACAATGCCAAAATGCCCCAAAAATGCCCAAATTTACTGCATCCAAAACTGTGCAAAAAGCCTGTGACTTCTTTGCAAGAAAGTCTGAATGTAGTGCCTGTAGATTTTCACAGAGAAAATAGAATTGCCCAAAAAACAAAATTTGTAATGCTTACCACAGTTGTACTAAGTAGGTTGAATATATGCAGGTACAGTCCACCAAATGAATAAGTACAGTTGACTGTACTGTGCAGGTACAGTCGACTTGTGCTGTACAGAACAAAAGGCGGCTGCAAATGTTTACTGTGTTGAGCGGGCAGGGCGACCAGGTACAGCTGGTGCAGTTGACTGTTGACTGTATGCAGGAAGGCACGTACAGTACGAGGGGCTCTGACAGATGCAGTCGGCGTTGACAGCTGACTGGTGCAGTCGGCGCTGATAGGTACAGTCGGCGCTGACAGGTGCTGTACAGGCTGGTACAGTACGATACCAGTGGAAGGCGGCGCTGATGACAGGAACTGAAGCTGCAATACGGCGGCGAACAGGTACGGCAGCTGCAGGCGAAGCTGTATAGGCTGTACGGGTACTATAG
The DNA here is from genome assembly GCF_041138505.1 of Cibotium barometz. Lineage (NCBI taxonomy): Eukaryota > Viridiplantae > Streptophyta > Polypodiopsida > Cyatheales > Cibotiaceae > Cibotium > Cibotium barometz. The sequence continues at coordinate 45,448,276 of NC_141075.1, forward strand.
ACGGCGCACAGTGTACGGGCAGATGTACGGATAGTGCAGTACGGACAGTAACAGAAGGCGACTGTGTACAAGCTGGGCAATGGCAGGCCAACACAGCTCTGATACCAAATGAAGGCCAATGGAGAGTTAGGGTTAGGGTTTAGAGATGCTGCAAACAGGCGTGGAGAGCAACAGAGAGAGAACACGACTTCAGTGTATTCAGTTGATAAAAATGTGAAGTACAATAGCCACATAATAAGTGACCTAAAGAGAGGTGTTCACATGTCCGGCCATAAAATGTGCCGGGTGGACCAAAACACCTATAAACTGCTTATAAGTGAAACTAAGCTAAACTGGGGAAAAAACCTCCACTAACTGAAGTAAAAAGTGCCCCAGTAATCTACTGATGATCACTAGCACTCCTCTGGGTGCATACACAGCATAAAACCCAACATTTCTCATGTTCGTGATAAAGCAAGTCAACCACTTCTTCATCCTCATCATTCTTCTATGAAGACTCCAGTTCAAGAAGGGCTCTATTCTTTGGTCTCACCTCACTTGTTACATATTCAAAGCTTGGAGCAAAGGAGGATCCTACTGGAGACCATTCGTGTTCCTGTGGCTTGACATCTTTCATCACTCTACAACATGAGTTCCGGATTGGGCCCGTATAGACTAACATGACTCCTTTCCATTGAGGGAGGGTTTGTTGGGAAAATTCAACGTAAAAGTAGTATATATATATGTTGTGTGTGTGTGTGTGTGTGTGTGTATGTCTTGTGGGAACAACCCCTTGTACAGAATGTGTGCTTTAGTGTAAAGGTGACACCTCTCTTGGACATTTGGCGCTCTATGTTGACGTGTCATATGTGGTGGCAACACATGCTTGCATCTTGTAAAGAGGTCTAACCTATATAAAGATCTACAATCTAATGTTAAATTAATAAGCTTGACAAGATGTAGCCTCCCATGCATTCAGTTTTTAGTTAGGCTTAATGTCTTTTCTGCTTTCTCTTGATTAGCCCCAATTTAATGTTAATAGGGAGCAGATCCTGATATACTTGTCCGTAGGGAGAGATGTTTGCTTCAGGATACCCCCCAGTTATGATACACGGGGTGAGGTTGACCAGGGTTGCATTTAAACTGCTCAGATGGTGCACATGGGGCATTTGGAGAGGGGGGGCCAGTCAGACATGCAACCAATCAGCACGTTGGCTTGTCAAGTGCAAATATCCAAGACCTGCAGAAAAATAAGCTGACCAGCTGCTGGTCAGACACTTGCTGTAATGTGGGCGCTATAAGAACGCCCAGCACCACTGTCCGTGCTTCTTTCTCAGGGGAAGGTGCAGGGACATAACTTTGACCATGTACTGTAAATCAGAACTCAGCATCCAAATGCTTTATTCCACATTTCAGCTTGCTGTCTTGAGGCTTCAAACTTGGTTTGCTGTTGTAGCATTAAAAGTGCTATTTTTCTATTTCTTCAAGAAAATTATGGGCTATTTCTTTGCTTTTGACACCCAATCCCATCCCTATGCAACAGAAAATTTTGTTTCAAAAAACCCTAGTCTTGAAAACATAGAAGTATAGATAACCTGCCTTGAAGCCACCTAAAGCCAGCGTGAGATCGCATGGAAGAGGAGCCTCAATACCCAAAAGCTTTCCCATTTTACAAACCTGCATCATATTTTTGAAGTCTTCAACACATCAATTTCAACCCAAAGCTAAACAAGCATGCCAAAATTACCTTATCGATACCAACTTTGACACTAAGTTTAACAATCGGTACATTCAAGGATTCGAGAAGTGATTCTTCCACCTGCACGACCAATGACCATGCTACCAGATTGAAAAAGGCTCTATAAGACTAACATGATCAAACTAAGATACCAGATTGAAAAAATATCTATAAGACTGACGAACACAGTCAAACTAAGACCCACTTCTACCAGGACATCATTTAACCAGTGCATTCAAACTAAGACCCAATTCTACCAGGACATTATTTAACCACTGCATTTACCGGCATTTTATGAAGAACAATCAAACATGTGTCACCATAAGTAGGCAATACCTTCTCTGTAAATTTCTCATCAAAATTTTTCAGGGAGTCTGCCATGGTGTAAGGCTCATCCACAACCATGTCCTTTCGATCTCTGCATAACAGAGTATGTTTACCTTAAGAAGCATTGTACTAGATAAAAGGGCATGAACCTAGACAAGCAAACAATCTTTAAATTCTGATATAAGCACATACATTCCTTCTACCAATGCAGTGAGATATACAACTGGCTTAAATGTTGACCCTGGAGGCCGATAAGCCTGGACATAGACAGGTCAGTAACCAAACCAGATGTTAGGTAAACATTTCTTATCGACAAAACCATCAAAAATCATTACCTGTGTGCTCCGGTTAAAACTGCTCTCAAAGTAGTCCCTACCACCAACTAGTACACGCACAGCTCCATTGGAAGGATCTAATGCAATCATGGCCGCTTCTAGCCTTGTAATGCCCAAAGCAGCAAAAAATGGAGCCGCAGTAAACCCCAATAAAAATACCACAGCTAGCAGTCAAATTCCAGAAATACCAGAAAGCCTTATAAACAAACTGGCTCCTCTATACCTTACATCTCGATCTCTAGCTACAAAAAGACCAAAGCTATGCTTCATTGTTGATCAAGAAAAGTCTTACCTAGCTCCCATTGCTACCTTCAACTCCTGCTGTAAATTATGGAGGGACAATTGCAAAGCATGTTCACTGCACTAGTCATACACAACATTAAACCTTGGCAAGCTTACACGTGATTAAGAACGTCATCTCCATTACACCAATTATCTACATATGGAGCCTTCCATCAAGTGAGAAAAATATAAGAATCATGTGGGAAGATAAGAAAGCCCATGTTGCCACCAACCTTGCAGAAAATTTGTTTTCAATCCTGGCAACAGCTTGTTCTACCAATTTTAATGGAGTATCCTGGTCCAAACCTTGCCTGTACAATGTTGTGATGAGAATGACACTGATTTTAAAAAAAGACTCTCACTTCGAATAAAAAAACTTTATTCTACGGCTTTTTGTGACACTTCATAATTTCGTATAAATATTTTTTTGGAAATTCATGATGTAGGAAATGTGTAGAATGCTTTGTTAGGACATCTAACGTGTTTTGACAAAATTTTGTGCTACAGGAATTGTTTTGGTTTTGGTCATTTTCAAGTAGTTACCATTTTCCTAGGTGAGTTTTGATTAGGTTAGAGGTAGAATTAGGAGAAGTTTTCTATGAGAGAGTTTTTCCATTTTGTACATAGAACAACTTTGCTCAAGTGAAAATTTTGTGATTCACATTATTTCACATCCGTTTGGTGACTCCAAAATGGTCTTTGAGTGGTTTTGTGCTTAAAATGTGCCTAGGTTTTCGTGTCGAGACATTGCAGGTCTTAAACAGAGGTCAAAGACAAAGATTTAGCCTCAGACACACAAATACAAAGTCGAAGAGGAAGATAGAATGTTGGAGATGAGCTATTGAGCATCCTCATCGGGTCACCGAGGCACGAGTGGCGTGCCATGATAAAGGGCTGTTTTCCCAGTGGAAAAAAAAAACATTATCTCAAGACTCATGGGAATGATGATCGCGTGTGAAGGAGACTTCCCGAACACACTTTTTCCAAAAAAGGGTTACATCGCCAAAAATATGGCATGCGGTTCGAGAAAGCTCAATAAAGGGCTACTTTTGGTGTCATGTGCATGAAAGATGCCATGGGCATTCTCAGGTGCTGGTCCAGAAGAGGCAGCTAGATAAAGAGTATGAACCAAATAGAGTTAGGATTTTGAGCACAAGGTGCAGATGAGGTAGTAGCTTGGACTTGGAGCCAAGGCTTGAATTGGCATTGGAAAGCATGGAAGGTGCTGTCGGCTGCCTACAGGACCAGTCGATTGTACCACAAAGCCAGGCGGCTGAGAACTCACCATGACATAGCAAGAATATCATTTGGCGCAGCTTTTATGGAATTATGTGCCCAATCGGCTGGCTGACTGCTCGGCCAGCACTCCAAGGTTACAAGAGGCCTATATAAGGCATAGGGTGCTCATTGTGTTGGGTATTCAATCCTTTAGGGATTGGATCCTTAGGGTCCTAGAGTAGGACAAGATTTTGGGTGTATATCACCTTTTGTACAAGGCAGCCTATGGCTGTAGTGAAGGTACCTTTTTGTACCATATTAATATACTGAATTTCCAGCATCTCTCTCTCTCTCTACTCTCTCTTCATATCTGCGTTTTGCATCAGCATGTTTCTAGGAGTGTTTAGGGCTGAAAGAAGACTCCCAGAGCTTCCGCGTGTTACATTGGTATCAGAGCATCAGGCTCAGCAAAGCTAAACACTGAATCAATCCCATATGATGGTGTACAGGTCCAAGGTACAGGAAAGTACACGGATACAAAGCCCAAGGCAAGGAGCACAAAATCGGGAAGAGCTCCCAGGAGGTTTGTTGGTGGTGTTCTACAAAGCCAGAGGGGATGGCAGTTCTGTGAGCCAGATAGGTTCTCGGGCAGCGGTCCCAAGGGAGGTTTATCCTCCAAAGGGTGATGTGAGTGTGCCAGACTCATTTCTCAGGAATGAAGACCAAGACAGTGTTTAGAGTCAGGGCAAGAATGGATTGGGGACTAGATGGAACAGATGCATAGATCTTATTCTGAGACACAGTGGTTTTGGAGACCGGGCCGGCCTTTCAGAGAAAAGGGTTTGCCAGGGATGGATGGATGACAGAGGGACTTCAGAAAAAGATTGGGATGATGGCAGTCATCCAAGAACAGGTTGGAATCCCGTCATCAAGTTTAGCAGAGGGGGATGTCATGTGCATGAAAGATGCCATGGACATTCTCAGGTGCTGGTCCAGAAGAGGCAGCCAGATAAAGAGTATGAACCAAATAGAGTTAGGATTTTGAGCACAAGGTGCAGATGAGGTAGTAGCTTGGACTTGGAGCCAGGGCTTGAATTGGCATTGGAAAGCATGGAAGGTGCTGTCGGCTGCCTACAGGACCAGTCGGTTGTACCAGAAAGCCAGGCGGCTCACCATGACATAGCAAGAATATCATTTGGCGCAGCTTTTATGGAATTATGTACCCAGCCGACTGCTGGTCGGCCAACACTCCAAGGTTACAAGAGGCCTATATAAGGCATAGGGTGCTCATTGTGTTGGGTATTCAGTCCTTTAGGGATTGGATCCTTAGGGTCCTAGAGTAGGACAAGATTTTGGGTGTATACCACCTTTTGTACAAGGCAGCCTATGGCTGTAGTGGAGGTACCTTTTTGTACCATATTAATATACTGCATTTCCAGCATCTCTCTCTCTCTACTCTCTCTTCATATCTGCGTTTTGCATCAGCATGTTTCTAGGAGTGTTTAGGGCTAAAAGAAGACTCCCAAAGCTTCCGCGTGTTACATTTGGCTTTCCGCAAAAAGAAGAGAAATACATAGAAAACCGAAGAAGATTGAGAGTGCGTGTAGTGAGAGTTTTTCATGAGTGAGAGTGCGAGTGAGATAGCTCGGGGGTGGTCGAGTGGTTCGAGCTCTACACAAGAGTCCTCCTCTTGATATCTATTGTATGAAAAACAGATATAATCAAAGATTCTATAGTCTCTATTTGTGCAAGTTCTATATTTCTTGAATTGTATTGTGATATTTGAGCCGAAGCCTCTCAAAGGTATCAGAGTAGTCGCATCCTTGATCGTGCTTAAAAGATGATTAATAATAACGCAATTCAGCAAAGGTTGGCCGAGCAAGCTCAGCTTAATGAACGATTGACCGTAGAATTAAACAAAGCTAAAAGAAAATATAGTAGCCGGCTCTTCAAATCAGAATGAGAGTGATTCGGGTATTGCAAGAATTTATGTAGAGATTCCTCCTAATCATAAATCAGAAATTCAAAAGAGAGCTAAAGCACAAGAAGATGTGGCCGAATCTGTCCTAATGCACGTTTTCAAGAAAGCAAAACGCTTGAAATTTGATGGTAAAAAGAAGACAAGAGAAGGGCTTGAGGCTTGGCTTAAAGAATTGGAGGATTTCTTTGCCCTTCGAGAATTCAATGAGGAGGAAAAGGCTAAAATTGCCTCGCTGCAATTGCGCGGAGTCGCGAAATTATGGTGGAAGTCCCATGTACAGATTCGAGAGAGACCAAACGAGCCAATTACCTAGGCTGAATTCTGAGCCGCTGCAGAGAAGAGGTATTGTTCTCCTCATTACTATATGGAAAAGAAGAAGGAATTTTACAATTTCATGCAGGTTCAAGAGAGAAAACACGATCTTTCTATTGATGAGTATAAGGAGAAATTCCTTCGTTTGCACAAGTATGCACCTGAAGTCTCGGGTGAGGTTCTTACTCACAAATTTGTAGAGGGCTTGAAGGAGGACCTTCTTTACATTATAAAGAGAACAGGATCGCAAGATTTCCTAGATGTTGTATCCAAAGCTGAGAATTTTGAAAGGATGGAAGCATACAATCAACGAAAGGCTACAAAATCAAGATTAATTCCAACTGGCCATAGTCCTCAAGGTTTTCAAAACTCAGGTATTCCACGTAGACCTGAATTTTCTAACAATTCCAAGTTTCAAGGAGGACGTGATATGTAGCAAAAAGATAGAAATTATAATAGTGGGAAAAACCAAGGATCTGCACGCTATAATCAGCAGGGTAGGCAGAATCTAAATTTCCTAAATTCTGGAAATCAGAATCAGTCCAATAACCAAAACGCTGGGAATCAAAAGAACCAAAAACCAGCAACATGGCAGAATGATCCCCGTTCATTGAGCGAGCAAGGAGACTCGGGTTGTGTTTTAGATGTAGAGAGTAGGGACATCACACATTTGAGTGCCCGAACAAAGCTAAATTCAATTTCAAAACTGGACCAAAGATGCAAGTGAAGTTTACTGAGATGGATCCGACGATTAAGGAAGGAGCAGAACAAGGTGAGTTGCCTAAACCTATAATAAAATGTATGGTTTCTTCTGCATCTCATGCACATGCTTCAGTGATAAGAGTAAAAGGAAAGATTAACAATCGGGATGTTCATTTTTTAGTTGACTCGGGTAGCACTCATTGCCTTATTTCTCCAAAACTTGTGAAATCACAACACTTAAAATTAAGAAATCAAGTAAAGAGTCCTGTCCAACTTGCCAATGGGAAAACTCACTACACCCAAGGGTTCTTGGAAAACTTATCTTTCACCTTAGCGGGAAGAAAGTGTAAGGAAGACTTCTATGCCATCGAGATGGGTAAGTGTGATGCAATAATTGGGATGGATTGATTAGTCTCCAATAAAGCCCTCATTAACTATGTGGATAGGATTGTGAGTTTTGCTAGTGGGGAGGGAGAAACCCAAGTTATTCAGGGAGAGGAGAGAAATAGTGAGGTCTTTCTAATTTCAACCATGAAACTTTTGAGAGGGATTAGACAAGGGTGTGAGACATTCTTAATCTTTGCCGATGAGCTTAAGGAAGAGACAGAGAAAGAAGACCATCCTGAGTATATAAAGAAACTCCTCGATGAATATCGTGATGTTTTTCCAGATGACCTACCTGGGATGCCTCCTCCTAGAGATTTAGATCATCCCATAGAGGTAGAACCAAGAACCCAACCTTACTCTAGGACACCCTATAGGTTTAATGCGGATGAGTTGAGAGAGCTGAAGCTTCAGTTGGATGACTTGACGCAAAAGGGTTTCATCAGACCTAGTGTTTCTCCTTGGGGTAGTCCAGTTTTGTTTCAAAGGAAAAAGGATGGGACATGTAGACTTTGCATTGACTGTAGGGGGTTGAATAGGCAGACCATTAAGAATAAGTACCCTTTACCTCACATGGTGGGTCCTCTGTCTTTACCAAGATTGACTTGCGATATGGATACCATCAAATTCGCATCAAAGAAGCGGACATTCCTAAGACTGCATTTAGGACTCGGTATGGGCATTAAGAGTTCATTGTTCTTCCTTTCGGATTGACTAATGCACCTACTACTTTCATGTGTTTGATGAATAATGTGTTTCGTGAATATTTGGATGATTTCATTCTTGTATTCTTAGACGATATTTTTGTATATCCAAAGAATGGAAAAGATCATGAAATTCATCTTAGAAAAACACTTCAAAAGTTACGTGATCACAAGTTGTATGGAAAGATGAGCAAGTGTTTCTTTGCTAAGGACAAGATTGTGTATTTAGGACGTGTCATTTCTAAGGAAGATATCCACATAGATCCCGAGAAGATTAAAGTGATTATGGAATGGCCTAGACCCACGCGTGTGACAGATGTGAGGAGCTTCATAGGATTGGGACAATTCGAGAGACACATTAGAGACTTTTCCAAGATAGCTTCTCCATTGACCAATCTGACCAAACAAGAAAAAAAGTTCAAGTGGGATGAAAGGTGCCTAGTAGCTTTTGACACAATAAAAGCTAAGGTTGCTGAGAACTGTATTTTAAAAATATAAGAAATGGAGAAACCTTTTGTAGTAACTTGTGATGCTAGTGGAACACAAATTGGGTGTGTTCTCTCTCAAGATGGACGAGTAGTAGAATATGAGTCAAGGAAGCTTAGGAGCCATGAAGAGAAGTATCCTACCCATGACCTTGAGTTGGCCGCAGTTGTGCATGCCCTTAAGCATTGGAGACATTTCCTACTTGGTATTAAGTTTGAACTTCGGACTGATAATCAAAGTTGAAAATATCTATTCATGTCATGAGAATATATTTTAAGTCCTCTAGAAAAATATTATTTATCCCCTCTTGAGTAATTTGGGGACACCTAGATTACTCTTGCGTCATGCCGGCTAGGTTAATATCGTGGGTGACACCACTATAAATATTAATACGTGCGGTATATGACGTATGTTTGAGGCCACCTATGATTATTTCAGTTAGGTTTGTATGGCAGGGTGATTCCTGGGGTACTTACGCTTGGTAGTCATGAGTTGGTGATGATTTGTACCTGTTTAATATTTGTGGGATTAATTTAAATAATTAATTAGGCTTATATTTTCAGGTGATGAAGACTATGGGAATTGAAGAGTTTACTTTGGAAGAAATGTCTTGGTTCATCACATTTCATTTTTGGCAAGCATAGTAGCTTGTAACCTTATCAAATGATTTTTCCATTTTGAACTTTAGGAAAGATACATTTAGTTATGTGGAATTTATTAAAGCCTATGGCTTTACCCTAGTCCCAATTTGACACTCTATTTTTGTTAAAGAAGAGTGCCATGCTCTCTAAAAAGCACATCTTGTATATTTTGGGGGCTATGGCCTAATTTTGGTGAAAAGGAAAGCTAATAAAGAAATACTCTTGTGTGGGAAGAGGCCACGCACAAGAGGGGGGAAGATTGCACCCAATATGGTCTTTTTGGAGCTAAGTATTTTTGTTTAAGTGTTTAATTTTTCAATTGATTTGATTTAGTTGAAGCTTACAAGTGTCTATGGACTTCATTACTGGCTTTCCTACTACTTCCAGTCATCATGACATGATTTGGACAATAGTGGACCGATTTAGTAAGCAAGCCTATTTCATTCCATGTAAAAAGACACTAACTTCTCAGCAAGCCGCGAACATATTTGTTAAGCAAATTTTTGTTCATCATGGTCTACCCAAAGTGATAGTTTCTGATAGAGATTCTAAATTTTGTAGTCACTTTTGGGTTGCTCTTTTCTCAAACTTAGGCACTAAGTTAGATTTTTCCACGGCTTTCCATCCGGAATCGAATGGACAAACCGAAGTTACAAATAGCACTATCTTAGATATGCTTAGAGCCTATGTTTCCCAGCAACCTAGTGCATGGGATAAGTACATACACCTACTCCAATTTGCTTATAATAATACTCCTCATACTGCTACTGGTCGAGCACCATTTGAGATTATCTATGGAAGAGCATTGCCTATTCCGGCTACTAGACTCTCTCATAAGATTGAAGCAACCGACCAATATGTTAGAGACTTTGATCGCATTCTATCTGAAGTACGTGATTGTATTGCAAAAGCTCAAGAGAAGTATACATCTCAAGCAAATAGAAAACGCAAAGATTTTTCATTTCAAGAAGGTAATTATGTTCTTTTGAGAATTGAAAAGCGTCAATTAAAGAGTGTGGAAAAATTCCCTGCAATGAAGCTAGCGCCTAGATATTATGGGCCATTTAAAATCCTCAAAAAGATTAATGATGTGGCCTATAGACTAGAGCTTCCATCTAATTGGAATATCCATAATTCTTTTCATATCCATCTCTTGAAACCTTTTCGAGGAACACTTCCTACTCACCCAACATATGAGGAACCACCTCTTATTGAAGGAGAGGAAGAAGTATTAGTTCCTGATGCTATCATTGACCAAGAGATAACAACAACAAGGACAGGTAATCAATACTTCAAGTATCTTTTGACTTTCAAGAATCATCCACAAGAAGATGCTAAATGGATGCCTGAGAAATTTTTCCGAGTTTACCCTGAAATTCTTCATTCTTTTCAAACCCAGCAAATCCGCAATTGAGGACAATTGCAAACTCAAGCAAGAGGGATGTCATGAGAATATATTTTAAGTCCTCTAGAAAAATATTATTTATCCCCTCTTGAGTAATTTGGGGACGCCTAGATTACTCTTGCGTCATGCCGGCTAGGTTAATATCGTGGATGACACCACTATAAATATTAATACGTGCGGTATATGATGTATGTTTGAGGCCACCTATGATTATTTCAGTTAGGTTTGTATGGCAGGGTGATTCCTGGGGTACTTACGCCTGGTAGTCATGAGTTGGTGATGATTTGTGCCTGTTTAATATTTGTGGGATTAATTTAATAATTAATTGGGCTTATATTTTCAGGTGATGAAGACTATGGGAATTGAAGAGTTTACTTTGGAAGAAATGTCTTGGTTCATCACATTTCATTTTTGGCAAGCATAGTAGCTTGTAACCTTATCAAATGATTTTTCCATTTTGAACTTTAGGAAAGATACATTTATTTATGTGGAATTTATTAAAGCCTATGGCTTTACCCTAGTCCCAATTTGACACTCTATTTTTGTTAAAGAAGAGTGCCGTGCTCTCTAAAAAGCACATCTTGTATATTTTGGGAGCTATGGCCTAATTTTGGTGAAAAAGAAAGCTAATAAAGAAATACTCTTGTGTGGGGAGAGGCCACGCACAAGAGGGGGGAAGATTGCACCCAATATGGTCTATGAGCTAAGTATTTTTAATTTTGTTTAAGTGTTTAAATTCCAATTGATTTGATTTAGTTGAAGCTTACAAGCAATGGTTTTATGATTGAATTAATTCTCTACTTTTCCACAATCAATTCCTAGAATAAGATTCCGGTTGCAATTCACTCAACCTTTGTTGAACAATAGGCAAAGGAGGTGGATGGACCTCCCATGCGAGTATGATTTTGAGATCAAGTACATTGAGGGTAAGGAGAACAAAGTGACTGATGCTTTGAGTAGGCGACCCTTGATTAATTCCTTGACTGTCGTTCGTTCGAACATAATGGAAAACATTAGAGCTGAAATTGAGAGAGATCCCTTTTATGTAAGCATCCTAGAGAGAATTGCCAAGACTCCATCTGAAAGGGTTGAGGGAAAATATCATTTGGTCAAGGGGAACTTATACTATAATGAGAGACTTTGTGTGCCTAGTGAATCATCTTTTAACGCCAAAATTCTTCATGATTGTCATGATGCACCATTTTTTGGACACATTGGATATAACAAAACGTCCAGTAAGGTCCGAAAAGCTTTCTTTTGGCCTGGTTTGAAGAGTGATGTCTAACGTTATATTAGAGAGTGTTTGCATTGTCAGCAAGTGAAGATTGAACAACATAGAATGCCAGGTCAAATGCAACCTTTAGACATTCCTTTTAGGAAGTGGGAATCAATTTCAATGGACTTTATCACTAAATTGCCCACTGCTAGAGGAGGATATGACACTATCTTTGTAGTTGTCGATAGTTTGACGAAGATGGCTTATTTCTTCCCTGTGAAGAAGACAGATGATGCTCTTGAGGTAGCCAAGTTGTTTGTGAAAGTAATTTTTCGTTTGCATGGTATACCTCAAAGTAGTGTCTGATAGGGATTCAAAGTCCATATCTAATTTTTGGCAAGCCACATTCAGAGCCATTGGTATTGAGCTTAGAATGAGCACGGCATTTCTTCCTCAAATAGATGGGGAAACTAAGAGAGTAATTCGAGTGTTAGAGGATATTCTTAGAATGTATGTCAATGAAAAGCAAATGAATTGGATTGAATTCTTACCTTTAGTCGAGTTTGCTTACGATAGTTCATGGCATAGCTCCATCTAAATGACACCTTTCGAGGCCATTTATAGACACAACTGTTATACACCGGTGAACTTTTCAGACCCAGAGAACCGAGTTGAGGTTTCTAAAGAGATGCTTGAGAGGAGCATATTGTTCTTAATAAGACTTAGCGATATGGATCAGTACAACAAGGCTTCCGAGCATGCAACATTGGTTATCAGAGCATTTAGGCTCAGCAACTAAGCATAGTCCCAAGGAGGTGCACAAATCCAGCAAAAGAATGCAGCAGGGTAGCAGATGGAGTGGTTTGCAACAGGCAAAGTTAGAGGAAAGCATTCTCTGAGGTATGTACTTAGAACTACTACATCATTAAGCTTTCAGATCAATTACAAAGACCTAGCAACAGATATGATACCAATGTTGCATGCGTGGAAGCCTTGTTGTACTGATCCACAACCCTAAGACTGATTAAGAGCAAGATGTTGATTTAAGCATGATTAAGACAAAGGAGAGAGAGAAGAAGAGAGATAGTCGGTGTTAGGGTTTTTCTTGTATTTAATATGGTACAAAAAGGTTGTTGAATGAATGTCATGACGTAGGCCCTTGGTCAGCCCATAGGAGTGACCTCTTGCCCCTTCTACATACTTGAGGATGACTTCTACTTATGAAAATGATGAATGAATGAATGTAATTGATGAATGATGACTTCCTGCTTATATATATATATATATATGCTTAGAGAAGTTGGTCAGCCACCAACAGCAATATATATATATATGCTTAGAGAAGTTGGTCAGCCACCAACTGCTGCTGTTGGCTAATTCATGGACAAATATTCAAGGATTAAATCCCATTAAATGATGTGCTTTGCCTTCAATGCTGCCCACACTGTTTGACCTTCAATCATGTGTTGGTTGCATGCTGCGTAGGTACCTGCTGGCTACCGGCAACTGCCTAATGGCTGTCGACAAGACACCAATGCCCTCCAGATGCTTGTGATGCTTGTGATGATATTACTGATGATACTAATACCGATGCTGATGCTGATGATTCTGATGTTGATGATACTGCTAATGATGCTCTAAATGTTGTCTAACTGATGTTTTAACTGATGACCAAATCAAGGATTATGATGCTCCTACTGGAGATTAGCCATGGCCCATGGCATATGCATGCACGTGACACACATATCCAACGAGCAGCCCAAAGCTGACAAAATTATTGGGTTATTGTGTGAACACACTTAGTTGGACATTATTATTAGGATTGGTAGAGTTGGTAGCCAACTCACCAACACTAGACACCATAAATAGGAGTCTAGGCTTTCGTCATATTCATTCAATGATCGGTCAGTCATCATTGAGTCATTGAGAATTTAGGAGCAGCAGTGCTACCATTGAGTATCTCTATTCAGCATTGTAATATTGTATATACTTCATGTTAGTAATACATGGTAGATTAGGTCATCTCACGCTTCTGCATGCACCCATGTTACTATAGAGAATCCATCGTGCGGGGTATACAAGAGAATACTCACAAGAAGTAGGATCTTTCACAGCATAAAACTTTAAAACTCAAATTGCACAACAGCAGAGATAGAGAAGAATATTGTATCATGTATCTCCTTGCGGAGGCCTTCCAACTGTTTTTCATGATGGTTTAGGACCCTGCCAATAGCTTCTTTTGCTCGACCAACGCCTTCTTGGTGTTGTCCTCCTCACTCTTGATGTATGCCCCCAACTCTTGTAGGTTCATCCTAGCTATTTCCCCCTAGTTGCTGCCTAAGGAGTCTGTGCAGGTTGGGTGGGACAACAGAGGTGGAGGGGCGACAACACCACCACTCTATGCACAAGAGAACAGAGGGCCAACAGCAACACCAACGCAATCAGCAAGAGGCGCGCACGTAGCAAGGGACAATGGAAAGAGATTGCACAACACAATGATGAATGAATTATGATAATACTTCCACCATGCACATTGCTTTTATAGGCATCAACCCTCATCTTTTGACCTAGACCTTAATAAGGGTTGTTCACACCGTAAGGGGATATTCGCACAAAAGCACACACTACTAGACTCCGAAATACCCAACAAAGCCCCCTTCGCAGTGATGGCAGTAATGTCTCGATAGCCTTCAATAGTCCCTATACTCCAACACCAGCAAAGAAACAAGACATGTTCTCTCCTTCAAACTCAAAGCCTAGTAACCATGGCTCAGAGGCCAAAGAGCATGGCTCAAAAGGCCCAGAGACTCAACTATCATGGCTCAGAGGCTTAACAAGCATGGTTTTTGCGTAAGACTCGAAGGTTAGGTCTTGCCTCGGGAGACAAAGGCAGCCTACATCATCATACCAAAGCAACCCCCCCTCGCTCTAAGCAAGGTAAAGAGGGAATAATGAAGCATTCCAAAAAGAAACCAAAAAGTACTCAGATTTTGGAGGACATCCCGAGCAGAGAACCCTTGACTCAAATAAAAAAGGACTAGAAAGCTCAATCATAATCTTCCTCTTTAAGAGAAACATTAGTCATGATAGTGAGGGCTTTTTCTTCAGTTGATGCAGATGCTTCATCTTCATCTTCTAGATCCTGCACCACATTAGCATGGTCCTTCAATTGCTTTTTTGGCTATCTTCTTAAAACGCATGTCTTCTGTATGTCCAAGCCTTTTGCGATAGGTGCACTTGATGTTCCTTCTTTCTTGTTTGCCTTTCATCCTGGAGAGGAAGCCTTTCTCTGACTCAAGTGATACTTCAACCAGCTCTTTAAGATTGCGGTCTTCATCGATAATAACTGCTTCCCCTAGTGTAGAATAATGCATAATCTCCTCTGACAGACAAGTGTATGGCGAGGCTCCTGTCTCCTCCTCCTGTGGCATGTTCTCTGTAATGACATAGGAGGATCCTGATGGAGAAAAGTAACATAGAGCTATGTATATAACCCTGTCCTGTGAGAGCTGTAAGCTGATCCACATGTATCTGGCCTCTGGATCCTGTGCTACCACTCTCAGTCTCCCCTGTAGCTCCCGTCTGAATAGAACTGCTACTCCCCCCGACCCTCTCGAGGTACCCTGGCGTGTGGTCCTCCTGTATGCTAACTCCCACTGGAATCCCTCTACTCGAGGTAGCCCTCTCTCTGGGCTCTAATGTGTCTCTGTCAGAAGTATGATGTCTCTCCCCACCATAACATGCTCCAGTCATCCAGGCTGCACCCATAGTGAACCATTACAATTCCATACTGCCATGTGTATCTCTGTCAGTGGCCTGGTCTGTGTCCCATAGGCCCCAAACCGCTAATCCATGGGCCGGCCATCAATGATGACCCGACCATCTCGATAGAAGGCCTTCTTGCCTTCTCTCCTCGCGTGTAAGACTCGTGGCATGCAAGCTCTCCTATGCTCAAGCTGCATCCTCGTGAGATCATCATCCAAGAAAATAGGAGCTCCCTCTAAACCCCGTAGTATGACCCTCTTCCTCATGAAGGTGACCCTCTCCATCTCTCCTACAAACTGTAGGATGAGGGCTCGCTTGCGTGTTGAGTCTTCCCGGCTCTCCATGCTTTGGTGAAGGGGAGAGGGTGCTCTTCCTTGTAGCCGAGCTTCATGCATAGAAGCTGTCCATCTTTCTTGGGAGTGGAGTCGGGTGTCTCGGCTATACCTGTGACTCGAATGTTGAGGCGGCGGGCATGCCTCATCTTCTCCTCCTCAATGGTGGTGTGAATGATTTGGTGTTCTTCCCTTTGAGTCTCCTCCCTCACTTCTTTACGGATGTTCTTCTTCACCACCTCAACCCATCCTGACTGCTTGGCTTCGAGTTTTCCCTCCATGTCCTTTGTGATCTCCTTGGAGATCTCCTTTGATGGCCGTGAGAGTGTTGTCATTGATCTCCCCTTCTTCCTTCTCAGTATTCCTGATGGCTACCATTTCCACTTTCAATGCACTCACCTCCTCCTTGAGTGCTGTGTTCTCTTGTTCGATGTTCGTGATCCGTGCTTCAAGAGCCATGATGTGCCGGTGTAGTTTGTTCTCCACCTCATTGAGGTTGGAATCGGATGTCTTCTTGTTCTCCTTGATTAGTGCCTTCATTGCCGTCTCGAGGGCCTCGAGTTTCTCTTGGAGACTCGGGGCCATTCCTCCAGATCACTCTGCAGTCCTTCCCACAGGCAGGGAGGAGAGAGAGAGAGAGAGAGTTATGTTGCTGCCTTGGGGGCCTGAGCAAGGGTGGGTGGGAAAAGGGAGCCGGCCACCGCAGTGAACAGCGAACAGAAGGCGCAGTCGGTGGGCGGCGAAGAGAGAGAGAGAGAGGGCGAACAGTGAAGGAGACTGGACCAATGTGATCTCGCCCTCCACTGGGCTTCCACCAAGGGGACTGGACCAATGTGATCTCGCCTTGACGTTGGCGGTCCGGCTTATGGAGAAGAGACCAAGGCCTTCTCCAACCAAGGCCTTCTCCAACCAAGAGTCACACCTTCATTCAAATATTGCACCACACTTGTGCCCGTTAGTTGACCGCGTTTCTAGCTAACGTTCCTTGTCATTGCAAACGACACCCTATTCGATCAAGGTATGAATAAATCCCCGTGTCTGCGTGCTCGTTTGGGCACGAAGTGAATTCGTTAGCCGTAGACACCGATAGTTGGTTGAGCCCCGAAGTGCAGTCCCGAAGGGCAGTCCCAACTGCCGTAGACATCGATAGTTGGTTGAGTCCCGAAGGGTTGGCAGATAAGTCCCTCCCAGGATTACCCCGAAGGGTCCGCAGAGCGGCAGCCTACTAAATAGTTCGTACAGTTCTTCGAGGAGGAAATGAATCTATCCCTACATCCCAACTACGAATAAGAATCAATCGTTGAACGGGCATCAATGATTCGAAGATTATCGTAGAATAAGAATCAATCTGAGAAAACGAGACGTAGGATGATCCGCCTTGCCGATGGCCGTTCCGCTTACGGTTATTGGCGAGAGCCAATAACCAACCAAGAGATCATCATCAACAGGTTTCATTTCCGTTAAGCAGAAATTGACCAAAAAACCGAGTTTGATCCTGGCTCAGAATGAATGCTAGCAATATGCTTAACACATGCAAGTCGAACGTTGTTTTCGCCCCGAGTCTATAGAACAGTTGAAAACAAAGTGGCGAACGGGTGCGTAACGCGTGGGAATCTGCCAAACAGTTTGGGCTGAATCCCAAAGAAACGAAAGCAAAAAAGCTTCGATAAAGCTAAAAAGCGCTGTTTGATGAGCCTGCGTAGTATTAGGTAGTTGGTTGGGTAAAGGCTGACCAAGCCGCAGATGCTTAGCTGATCTTTTCGGACGATCAGCCACACTGGGACTGAGACACGGCCCAGACTCCGTAGGGAGGGAGCAATGGGGAATATTGGACAATGGGCGAAAGCCCGATCCAGCAATATCGCGTGAGTGAGTGAAAAACGTCGCTAACGTGAGGAAGGGCAATGCCGCTTGTAAAGCTCTTTCATCGAGTGCGCGATTATGACAAGACTCGAAGAAGAAGCCCCAGCTAACTCCGCTCTGAAGGGTATCCCTCTCCTGAATGGAATGAGGTAAAGGAACGCCTGCCGCGCTTACCTCGTACTTTCCTCGTCTTCCGGGGTTCGGGAAAGCGGCCAGGAGCTAAGAAAGCAGCAAGCGCTTTATCCTCCTTTCTCCGGGCCAGAGGGGGTCTCCCGAGGAAGGGATCCTTCGGGTCCCGAAGGGAGACCCGACCCAAGCGCTTTCCCCGTGCAATTTCTTGAAAAAAAAAGCCTCATGCTTTGTTTTCGAGGGGTACAGAGAAATACAATTACGTTCCACTACAGGTTCTAGCTCTGAAGAAGCAAATCTACCATAAATCAAGGCAAGCAAAGAGGTCTCGTATCGCCCCCGGAAACCCTACTCGCTACGGAGGATCGGGAAATCCATTCCACCCGGATGGGATCTGATAGTACAATGCCGTCAGTCGCGGAATGCTGCAGTATTATCATATTCGTGATAATTTTCACTTGGAGGACAGAGAGAAAGAAAGAAAGCTATTTTAAGCGTCTACTAAAGACCCAATGGGCTTATGAAACCAAAGTGAGACAATAATGTCCATGGCATATCTCATCATGGAATAGAAAATAAAATAGCTATCTCACTGAGGTGATACAAAACTGTCCATGGAATCTCATCATGGAATACCAAGGACGTGGAACATGAGAGGAGCATCAGCCCCCAATAGATGGTATAACACTCTCCAAAATATCAAGCATGGGGCTAATGAGCATGAGCATCTGCCACCCTATTGGGGGCATAAAGATTGAGGAAACCCACAATGGTGCCTGAATCCAGTACTAATGGGAGAAGCTGCTCACTAACTAAGATGCACAGGCCCCCTTGGTTCCCCTCGAGGCCAAAAGCAAGCGACCAAAAGGTGTGGCTCCGCCCGGGCAAGAATTTCCCGCAACTACAAGTATGTCCTACCAAAAGATGATGTTCCCGAAGGAAAAGAATATCCACTAAGCCTCCAACCCTGGCTCTCTGAAGCTCTCCTGATGAAGGGTCCCCCCTTTGGATATGAAAGCAAGGGCAACCCACAATGAATGTTTCAAGAGATGATCCACATTGCTAGGGCTGGGCCAAGTGAGGTCTTCTTGGCACACCCTTAGCTCGGAAGACAGTTTGGAGGGGTATT
The DNA here is from genome assembly GCF_041138505.1 of Cibotium barometz. Classification (NCBI taxonomy): domain Eukaryota; kingdom Viridiplantae; phylum Streptophyta; class Polypodiopsida; order Cyatheales; family Cibotiaceae; genus Cibotium; species Cibotium barometz. Next base: position 45,467,204 of record NC_141075.1, read on the forward strand.
AATCATAGTTTGTCCCAGGCCTGAGGTGAGTCACGTGGGCGCTGATCCTACCTTCCATGAAGACCTACTCTATTGTTGCCCTGTTATTTGCATACTCCGGGCTCCATCCATCGCAATAGAGGTAATGGTATGTCGGTGTAAGGGGCACGACCACTGAGACATGTAGGAAGATGAAGGGGATCACTTCTAGGCTCGAGGGGTCAAGTGTCATCCCTGGTGGCACCCTAACCCTCCTAGCTCCATGTGAGCTAGAGGTCAAAAGTGAGAGACATCAAGAAGGTGCCCGTCTCCAATGTGGTGAGACTCGAGAGAGTGCGTCTGCCTGAGATTGGACAGTGGAGGATGCCAACTCACCCACTCTCGCCACATGTGACACTGGGGGGGGGGGGGGGGGGGGGGGGAGAAGACCACCGACCCACTGTCGGGGGTGGCGTATCGAAAATGTAAGGTCACAGAGACTCGGAGCGGGGCCATAGTCTCCGAGAACTTGCTCACATCCACCGGAAGGAACCTCAAGAACCCATTATCCACTAGCTCCCACATGACACAAAGCTGGCCGCAAAGTGACTCTGTAGGGCCACCATTGGAGAAATAGCAATCGTCATCGCCACAGTGTCAAAGAACTGATGGATCAAGCAGTGCACTAAGCCAGACTTGTCACATGTACCCTGCACTAGAGTGCTATGCAACACACTGGCTCTACATCAATGCAACATTCATCAGTAGGATTTTACCGTTTTAGGAATATTTGTCGTATGCCATGGCCCCATTGTGAGCCCCAATCCGGGACATGTCAGGCACGAGCTACGTAGGTCAATGTCCACAACCATAGAGAGTCTGCATGTGTCAGTCCTCTTACCCACTTGGAGAATTCATCAGATAGGGCATGTAGAAGTCAAACCTTAGCAGTAGATTTTCAGTAGTTGCATGTAGTTGCATGGTTGACATGCCTATGGGCCCGCCAAAGGCAAACCCATAGCATGGCCAGCCCATAAGGGACAGTATCCAGGCCATATGAGGCATAGGCAGCCAGTCGGCAGCCTATACCTGCAGTCGGCCAGCATTGAATGCTCAAGGGCAGCAGTCGGCCATCACCAGAGACCACCAACAGCAAGTCGGCCAGCTTGGGTGAGTCGGCCAGGACTAAAATCTGCAACAAATGATTAGCGCAGCATTTAATGCTGTAAAATCAGCATTTTCAGGTCCAAATTAGAAAGGCCGACAGTACTTCCCTGGACCGATCAGCATCCCTAATGCATATATAAGCAACGCTTACTATTCAGAATTATTCATCCATTCCACAAATCAGTTCTAGCAGTTATCAGCAGGTCAAGTGTGCCTACAGCCACCGGCTCCCTCGTGCATACTTTCAGCAACATTCCCAAGTCTTCCACGAAGAGCATCTTCAGTATTCAGCCACCATATATGCATCCCTCAATTTTGGGATTGCATAGTGGTCATTGAAGAGAAATTCAAAGGAGCTTGGACAGTATCTGGATCAGCCTGCATTCGGTCTACTTCGTCCTTGCGTTTGGCATTCCTCACTCATCATTCATATTCATTGTAAAAGTTCTCCAAATAAATATAAGTAAATACTCCTGCTTGCAAGGGGGGCCCTTTAGTGGGTAAATTGGGACCCAATACTACATTAACTTCTATCTGCTTTCTCTCTCTCAAAGTGGAATTGCACACTCACGGGTATAAACAAGGCTTTGTTGCACGTTACAACGATCAACCTATTGCATGCTACAAGCCTATTGGTGCGGGGAGGATTATGCATGGCAGGGGGGCCAATGGACATGAGGAGGAAAGGTGCGAAAGGGGGGGTGTGGGGAGGGAGGGATCGCCTGCTCAAGATCCTAGGGAAATGGAATCTATGCATAGGAAACTAGGATCTCCTGTGGGATGCGGGGGCAGTCGTGCCATCAAAATCTTGGTCCTGTGCTAAATGCTCATGATGGTTTACCAGTAGCACATCATTCAAGCTCAAATCTGATTTCAATCTTTGCCAATCATTGTAATTACTCATTCATCGATAATATACAACAAAAGTAGGTTGGGTGAAGAGTCTCTCTCTTCCCTTTCTCTACTTCTTTGTGTCATCATTGCACATGTGATTAGTGTTTAATCCTCATTATCTATGCTTTTGCATTGTAGTCGTGTCACATTGATATTAAGCATCTAGGTCAATCCTAGGTAGTGTATGTGCATGCAACAAAATTAGGGTTTGCATTTTTGCATCCGCAATCAACTTTGTGCATGTGCATTAGGTTTTCCTACATAGATCTTGCATGTATCATTAGTTTTGCATGCAGATGAGTCAAGTTTAGGTCTTAGTAGTTGATCACCTCATCACATCTTTTCTTGATGGCCACGGAGAACCAATTGGCAAAGATTAAGAGGGAGATCCAAGCATGCAGAGACCAAGGACAAAGGTACGAAAGTCCAAAATTCACCAGAGATTGAAGCTCAGCATGAGAGTTTCCAAAGATACCGGAGAGCTTCAAGGACTAGAAGTGGATCGAGAGACAATTTCCTCAAAAGTAAGGAGTGTAGATTGGTAGAAGATCTTGAGAAGGTGCCAACGTGAATAAATGACCATGGATGATTAGTAGATTCCCGACGAGGAGGCACTATCGCCAACCATTCACGATGAGACAAGTGCTATAAAAGTTTACGTGGTAGCAAAGGAGTTTCTCATGTCAGTAGAGAATCAATTGGCAAAGACACTAGAAGAAGTGCCAATAGTTCTTTCAGTAGGAGCAACAATGAAAGAGAAGCCAAAGGATGGAAGATGAGCCTATTGTTGGACCAAGCCAAGGATGGAGCAAAGGTGCATCGGTCCCAATGCTACAAGTTTGGCAAGAGGGTCACATGCACATCTTAATCCGGTGCCACATAGACATGATTAGTTCTTGCAGTCGCCTAAGAGGCAAAGTTAGAGGCCGTATATGGGTAGATTAGGGCAGTTTTGACAGCCCTATGGGTGCCCAAGACATGCATGAATGGTTGGGACATATATTGGGCACAATAGGACATGTTTAATGACATTTTAAATGACTTTTTGGGACCTAGCTGGCCAACTAGCATACAGCATGCCATCAAATTCCCTATATAAAGAAAGGTCATGGGTTGTTTGTAGGTATTCATAGTAGGTGAGGTAAAGAGTCTCTCTCTTCCCTTTCTCTCTAATTCTCTCCGTCATCATTGCGCATTTGATTAGCAGCATTAACCTCTGTTAGTTAGTGGTAATCATCATTAATTACGCTTCCGCATAGTAATCATATTACATGTATGTAATTGAACCCACATGTATCTCGCATGTGCATCTTTTTGCACTCTTGAGAGCATCTTGCTTTAATGTGCTTTAAGAAGCATGGCCAACCCTCCCGATCCTTTGACCCCTCTTGGCAAATGTCTCATCTCTATAGCCAACCCTCCAGACCCTTTGACCCCTCCTGGCAAATAGGAAATATCATAGCCTTTAAAGGTTTCCGTGAAGTTGCATGGTGGAGACCAAAGTGTGTAATTGCAGTTCCATAACAACCAGAAGAGCATATTATCTCTGGTCTCACAGGCCACGGATTCCTAATGTTAACACAATATAAGAAATGAAAAAATAAACTTTCCCTTGAGACAATCATATAACTATCTCTCTCAATATCCAATGGGATCAAAATCGATCTTCTGTGCCCTTGGACGTGGGTGATGTCTAGCATGAGTCTCTCAGTGGGCCTCCTCTGCCGTGTCTCAGGTATAATGCATGGTTGTTCTAATCACTAGTGCTACTTCAGCGACTCTATGGCACACCTTCATCCCCATCAGTTTTCTAGTCACCTTTCTTTCTTTCTTTCTAGTCACGCTGTAGTCGAGCAACTCTATGGTGCATCCTCATTCTCATCATTTGTCTATCTAGCACTACATTGGATGTGAGAAATGCCTAGCTATGACCTACTTTAATAAAATATCCAGGTTGAAAGCACTCAATTATTTGAGAAAGCTATCGAGTTGAATCTGTCTCCTAATCTACCAGAGGTGAGAAAAATCGCAAATTTCCCTAAATAAATTTATTCGCGCTTTTAAAAATTCAACTGATCAGAAGATGTTGCACCGTCTAAAGCTACACTTACTCGGAATAAATACTTGAGGTGGCCGCCTCGATAGCAATGTTACGAGCTTTCTGCAACCCTTTGAGCTTTTCATGGACCTGTTGTATGTCCATCTCAGCAAGGCTTACTCTCTGGCAATCGTATCGAATTACCGTTTCTTGAATTATCTTCTCCGCAAGTTCTTGCATGCGAAGATCTAGTGTCGTATAAACCTACAAGTTCAAACATATTAACAAACTCTTAACACATGAGACAACTAGTAGTATAGATCTAATGTATGATTTATAATACTCAACCAGCCTAGCAGGTACACACAGCCTGCACCCAAAAAAACGTTACCACTTGATCTGAGTGCAAGGGCTGTAAAAGATGCCCTTTAAAGAACATCTTGCTACCACAGGAAAATTCAAAACATGACATGCAATGAGCACAATATCAATAAAATAAAATGTTCGCAATATGCTGATCAAAGCCTAAAGGGACCAGTCAACCTGGTCATTGCAGAACAGCCTTAAATAAATGATAACAAAGCATTAACTACCCTGAAAAGAATTGCAAAGTTTGACGTTGTGAAACTTGGAAAGTCGTGAGCTCCCCTCCCCGGCTGCTGAGGCTGCACACTTTCCTCGCCCTCCTCTATGCTGCTTGTTGGAAGGTCGTGGCCTAGCCACCTACATCCCACATGCATAGAGTCCCAAGCAATGGGATCATCTATAAGTAATAGAAGACTAAGGCCATTAGAGTGGTGGAGGTTAAGCGCGTAGTGGCGTGAACACTACTGGGATGGGTGACCTCCCGGGAAGTGGCCCCCAATTTCCAACATGGTATCAGAGCCAAGGAGGGCATGTTGGGATGTTGTTAGCAGAGTTGGTCAACTTGCTGATTCCTCTCGGTAGAGCTGAACGAAGGCCGAATGCGTGTATGAGCGGATGGACAAGCTTGTTGACATGCCGGGTGTAATCACGGGCCAAAAGAAGGCTGTGGGGGTAAATCCTAAGGGTACCAACCGTGTCACGTGACATCACTGATAGTGCAAGAAGCCTCTGAGCCCCGTATCGTCAGAGCCTCTAGGTACCCTATGTCCTGGCCACCAAGGGAGGGTGTTGGAAGGTCGTGACCTCGCCGCCTACATCCCACATGCATAGAGTCCCAAGCAATGGGTCATCTATGAATAATAGAAGACTAGGGCCATTCTCATCCCTCCACCAATTATCATGGCTTGGAAGGGATTAGAGTGGTGAAGGTTAAGCGCGCAGTGGCGTGAACACTACTGGGATGGGTGACCTCCCGAGAAGTGGCCCCTAATTTTCAACACTGGCTTGCTTTGCCCTCCTATGCCCGCCGTCTCCCCTCCTCTCCTCCCTGCCTTCCCTGTGCACCCGGGCTTCACCTGCTTCTGCCCGCCTGCAACTTGCCCGCATTCCCCTGCCTTGCCCTCCTATGTACACCCCGTCTTCGCCCTCTTCCTCCTGCCTGCACCCCCCCACCCTCTACGGCCCGCCATTGCCCCCTTTTGTTGCGCCTTCTTCCCCCTGCCCACCTCTCCTTGCTACTGCCCATAGTAGCTTTATGGGCCTATCGCACTCCATACAAGGTTGCGATTGGGTGCACACCCTTTAAGATGGTTTATGGAATACCACCTCTACCCACAAGCGGCAACAAGGGAAGGGAAACAGCCACCCAGGTAATCAAGGCAAACCCAAAGGCAACAACACTGTTCCCAAAAACCCTGCCTCAACACCCACTCCCTAGTGGCAGAATATTCCCAAAAAGAATAGATACTGCACTCATTGCCAGATGTCTAGAGCTGAGTGTGGCATTAAAGCCAAGGAAAACAGAGGTAGCAACCCCAACACCAACAACTCGAATTGCCAAAACAGCCAAGGTGGCAGCAATGCCCCAAATTGGCAATCTGGAGGGGGTAATGCTCCAGCACCTACCCTACAGGGTCTCCCACCAGGGAACCAGCAACAAGGCACTGGTATGAATCTTCCTAGTGGCGCACAATTGGTCAGGTTGCTCAAGGTCCATCTCCCCCAGTCAGTATCCTTCGCCACCCCAGAAGGGATGTCTAATTGGTCATCACTTACACCACATCCCAGCCCCACGGCCAACGTCGCTTAGGCCACATCTAAGTTAGACTCTAGCCACTCTTCCAAAAGGAAAAAGAAACAACGGGCTAGACATGGTAGTCAGCATGTGGGAGCTTCTACCCTCATTCAAATCTGTCAATTACCCGATGATCCACCTATGCCCATCATCGAAGCCCACCCAACTCTTCCCTGTGGCCATCCGGTCACTTGGATAGTTGGTAGTGGAGCTACACACCATATGGCACACAATGCCAACATTTTCATCTCTCAACGTCTTGCTAAGGATGAAGTTTGATGTGGCAACAACACACTGATACACATCAAATCTATTGGCACCGTCTTATTTGACACAAACACAAGCCCCAACTAGGCAACCTTGGACAATGGTTTAATTAGTTCACCATTCTCACCCTATATTAAATCTTTTCCCTCACCCGAAGTACTCAAGCCTCCCAACTCTGAGCTTGTTGAGCACCAATCTCTAGATACTAGGTTTCTCGATCTCCATGTATCCCTCGGTCCAAGAATTTTTCACCTGCCGGCTGCTCCTTTTCAGGGCTGCAGCATCTGTTTTGCTGCGTTTTCTTCCCTACATGTCGTTCTTGCAGTTGTTGGTGTTCTGAGTTGAGCATTGGTGGCTTCTGGTACCTGTGGTGGACACTCCTTCTTCTGAGATTGAGCCCAAGCTCTTGTGATGGCTGCCCCGACTACACTTCATATGTTCTCTGAGTCTACAAAGTTGGATGGCTCCAACTACACTTTGTGGAAGGTGAAGGTGAAATCAGCCTTGCATGGCGTGGATCTCTGGGATTGGCTTGTTACACCTGCCAATGCCACCTTGCTTTCGGTGGTGTGACTCAGGCACAGATTGATATTTGGCAGGCAAATGATCGTCGTGTTTTCTCTTTTCTGATGTTGAATTGTCAAGATTATGTTCTCTCTCATGTGCGTACAGCAGACGCTGCACATGAAGTTTGGAAGGCATTTGCAGATCTAAACGAGATTAAGTCTCCGGGACAGATTTTGGCTTTGGAAAAGCAACTTATGAACTTGTCAGTTTCTGCCTTTCCATCTTTATCTTCTTTTATCTCGAAGATGAAAGATCTCTGGGACAAGCTTGCTGTTTGTGGCAAGGATATCTCTACAGAGGATATGGCTATTCGACTTCTCTCCAAGGTTCCAGAGAGGTTTGATGCTTATTTTCAGTCTATTGTTTCTTCTCCTCATCCTGTTCCAGTTACTTGGGAGGAAGTTCTCCCCTCCATTATGCAGATTGAGTTTCGCTTTGAGGAGCGGACTGGCACCTCTGGTGGTTCTAATGGAGCTTTGGTTGTACAAGATAAAGGGAAGAATCAACAAAAGAAAGGGAAAGGGGGTTCTGACAAGAACTCCAAGGATAAAGACAAAGACAAAAACAGATCTTCTAAAAACAAGGACATTGAGTGTCATTATTGTGGCAAGAAGGGTCATAAATCGCCCCAATGTCACAAGAAGAAGCGAGATGAAGAAGTAAAGAACTCTTCCTCTACAACAGTGTCTCAAACCAAGAAGGATGATGGTATTCTTCTATTAGCAAGTACTCGTTGTGTACTTGCTCTTATGACTTCTCTGTCGTGCTCATGGATTGTGGATAACGGTGCTACTGCTCACATGACACCCCATCGAGATTGGTTCGAGGACTTCACTGCCACAACAGGCGAGATCACTTTGGGTGATTCTTCTTCCGTGCCAGTGCATGGACATGGCACCATCCCCATCTTCCGCACCTCCAAGGACAAGAGATACTTCTCTGACGTTCTATACATTCCAAATTTGGCATTTAACCTTTTGTCAGTGAGTGCTCTTACAGCTCAGGGTGCGGAGGTGATCTTCTCTCGTTATAAGATTACCATTCGTGATAAGGAGACTGGTAGCATCTTGGCTCAGGCAGTCCAAGATAGTGGTTTGTACAAGTTGACCGCTTTGCTTTCTTCATGTCACCATTTGGTCCATCTCCATTTCTAGAGCCACTTCTATGGGACTGTCACTCCATAGAGTGGCCAGATTTGTGCCATGTTCACATGGGGCCAGGCCAATGTCCCATGTGAAAGGGCCAATCTTTTGATGTCACATGGACGGGAGCTAGATTAGTGCCACCCGTGTGTGACCAGTGCTGCGTCATATGGATGGGAACCAGTTTCGTGCCACTAGTGTGTGACCTACTTCGTGCTGTATGGACGGGAGCCTATTGGTACCACCCGTGTATGGCCAGGATGGCATCTTACCTATGGGACTGTCACTCCATAGGAAGACCAGGACATATTTTTATATTTCTGTCACGCCAGTTTTGTGCCCGACAGGAACTTCTTGTACAAGTTTCATGAAAGGGAGATTTCGTCCATTATATGTGCACATGCATTTATGCCTACATGCATCAATTTGTTTTTTTGCATGACTTGTTTGCGTGTGTCTGCCTATTATGTTGTGCCAGTACACTGGACGTGTGTCTGCCTATTATGTTGTGCCAGTACACTGGACGGGGACGTCCCCAGTGTACCGTGGAGTGCTGTTTGCTGACTCGATGGTGTGGCGTGTGAACAGGTGGTAAGTATTACCATTTTGGCCCTTTTAAAATGTAAAATCCATAAACTATGGTTAACTTTAATGTTTATAAGGCAATGTGTTCACACATTTAAATTTGGGCTGGACAGTTACTTTCTAGTGTGGGTGCCCATAAACTAACCTTTGATTAGTACATATTTCCCACGTGAGTGGTGACCAGCTCTCTCTTTCTCCATCGCCTGCTACCCACACGCTGGATTCTGCTCTTGTACCCGCCTCAAAAACCTGTACCCAACTACTGCCCGCCTGTTGTACTTGCTGCCAGTGTGCTGTACGGCTGCTGTCCCTGCCTCCCACCTGCACACGTGAGCTGTACGGCTGCTGAAATCTGTACCTGCCTGCTCTGAACCGGCCTGTACTTGCTGCCCATGTGCTGAATCTGCAAGTACAGCACCTGATGTACCTGATGTACCTGCTGCAAGTACAGAACCTGAATACTACCTAGCTGGTTGTACCTGTACACGTGTGAAGCACCTGATGTACCTGCTGCAAGTACAAAACCTGAATCCTACCTGGCTGGTTGTACCTGTACACGTGTGAAGCACCTGATGTACCTGCTGTACCTGCTGCAAGTGCAGAACCTGAATACTACCTGGCTGGTTGTACCTGCACGTGTGAAGCACTTGATGTACCTGCTGTACCTGCTGCAAGTACAGGTACCTGCATAGTACCTGGCTGGTTGTACCTGCACACGTGTGAAGTACCTGATGTGCCTGATTGTACCTGCTACAAATTGTACCTGTTGTACACGAATTATACTCACTGTACCAGGTGCCCTCATGTGTTCTCATTTGTGTAAATCTGAAATTTGTTAATTTAAATACAGAGAATTCTTTAAGTTGTGCAGTGCAGGAGCAAAGCATGCATATGCTGACCATGCTCAGGAAGTTCTTCCTAGTGTGGTTAGTATTTTTCCCTGTGTGGTGTTGTTAACCGCGCTCTCAGAGCCTCTGAGAGCCAGTGAAGGTTAGACTCACCAGGGAATTTGGGAGCAAAGCTCATTGGGGAGAACCAAGCCATGTTCCCTCTGCGGTGTACCCCTTGGCCTGCGTTAGTACGGGCATGCCTGTTGGTGCACAGTCCCGGAAGACCAATGAAAGGCAGGTGTCCACCCAGTGAAGGTGGGAATGAGCCTGTGATTTGAGGCTACTCCGACCAACACATCTTCATCGACTTGAACCAGTTTGTTTGGTTGTTTTCACTCCCTGGTGGAGAAATCTGGCCTATCAGGCCCATGACACTTGTACATATAAACACTCCAAGAAATACATAATGTATTGAGGGGGAGGGGCCCTTTCCGGCCCCAGTGCTGGTGTCATTTGTATTTTCAGTATTTCTAGTATTTATGTTGCTGATGTTGTTTCCATTGTTAATATCAGTTAAATTATGTGTATTTATGTTGCTGATGTTGTTTCCATTGTTAATATCAGTTAAATTAAGTGTTCTAAATATGTGTATATTGTCTTCCGATCTGTAGGCCTCCTGTAGGGAGCGTTCACACTTTTGGTTCTTCTTCAGCTCTTTGGCATGCTTGGTTTGGCCATTTGAGCTATCAACTTCTACAGCAAGCTTCGAAGGATGGGTTGGTTGAGGGTTTACCGACCATCAAGGCTCCATCTTCTGTTTGTTCCTCTTGTTTACAAGGGAAGCAACACCGACCACATCACTTGCTCTTGTTCATGCATACTTATGTGGTCCTATGAGTACCGCGCCTTTGAGTAAGGCGTTGTACATGCTCGTGATGGTGAATGACTTCTCCAGATATACTTGGGTCTTCTTTCTAAAGTCCAAGGATGAGGCCTTTCAGCACTTTTGTGATTGGAGGGTTGAGGTGAAAAAAGAGACTGGTTCCTCGGTCAAGGCCGACAAAGGGGGTGAGTTTACATCCCAGGAGTTTCAACAATATTGCAAGGCTCATGGCATTCGGAGACAGCTTACTACAGCATATACTCCATCACAGAATGGAGTTGCAGAGAGGAAGAATAGGACCATTATGGAGATGGCCCGTGCTATGCTTGAGCGTTCTTCGTTACCTCGACGTTTCTGGGCTGAGGCAGCTTCTACTATTGTCTACATTCAGAACGGATCTCCTACTGCTGCTCTTCTAGATAAAACTTCATATGAGGCTTTCCATGGTGAGAAGCCTTCTGTTGTTCATTTCCGGGTATTTGGTTATTTGGCGTATGTACATGTGCCTAAGGAGCATCGCTCCAAGTTGGACTCGAAGTCTCTGCACATGACTTTCCTCGGATGCAACACTGTGTCCAAGGCATATCGTCTATATGATCAACAGGTCGGCAAAGTTGTTGTGAGCCGTGATGTGGTGTTCGACGTGACTCCTACATCTCCAGAGGGGGGGGGTGAGCTTCTTCTTCCTCCGCCTCCTCCTCCTCCCTCTGCTTCTGTTACACCTCCAGTTGTGGATTCTCAGTTAGATGATGATGACTCTGCTCCTCCTCAAGCGAGTTTGAGCAGATCTGTGCCTGGATGGTATTTTCAGATAGTTTGTGATTCTGGGTTACGTGAGCTTCCTTCTGCTCCTCCGAACCAGGCAATCTTTTAGAGTCTCGGGGAAACAAATTCATGAGGGCAATATGTTTGTTAACTATGCTCCTATGTCCTCTATCATTCATGGTCCTTTTGATCCCACTTCTGTGGACGAGGCTCTTTCACATGAGCCTTGGCGTCGTGCTATGCAGGCAGAGCTGGATGCTACTGAACGGAATGGCACTTGGACTTTGGTGCCTAGGCCACTGCAGCGTAAGGTGATTGGTGTGCGCTGGATCTTCAAATCGAAGTTCCGAGCTGATGGCAGCTTGGACAAGCACAAGGCGAGGTTGGTTGCCAAGGGTTATGCTCAGCGCCCTGGAGTCAACTTCGATGAGACCTTCGCTCCGACGGCCCGGATGACTACCATTTGCACCGTTGTTGCTCTTGCAGGACATCATAGATGGCCCGTATTCCAAATGGACGTCAAGTTGGCTTTCCTGAATAGAGAGCTTACACAGGAGGTTTACGTTGATCAGCTGCCGGGATTTGTTGTTCCACGCAAACACGATCAGGTGTACCGGCTGAAGAAAGCTTTATATGGTCTGAAGCAGGCTCCGCAGGCTTGGTACCAGCGGATTGATGAGTTCTTTCAGAAGCTCGGCCTGCGCCGTTCTCATGCAGATTCGAACCTTTATATCCTCCTTGAGAGGGGGTTGATTGTTATCATTGTGGTCTACGTTGATAACCTCATCTTTACAAGTTCTTATTCTGTGAGGATCCATTCAGTCATGGATGCTTTGGAGACAGAGTTTGAGATGACGGATCTCAGCCTTCTGCATTATTTTCTTGGCTTTGAGATTTGGCAAACCCCGAAGGGCATTTTCTCCTCTCAACAAAAGTACACACGGGAGATACTTGATAGATTTCAGAGATGACTGGATGCAAACCAGGCTCTTCTCCTATGGATACTAGTGAGAAGCTTTCTCTTCTTGATGCTTCTCCAGGGATTGATCAGGGATAGTATCGGGTTCTCGTCGGTTGTTTGGTTTGGTTGACCTACTCCCGATTGGACGTTTGTTACGCAGTCAACTTGTTGAGTTCTTTCTCATCCAAACCCCTAGCGGTGTGCTCTCAGAGTTCTTCGGTACTTGTGTGGTACTCTGGACTTTGGCATCTTCTATGGCCAAGGATGCACTCTTCTTGGATGGTATGATTCAGATTGGGCTGGAGATCCAAATACTCGGCGTTCGACCACCGGTTGTGTTTTTTCACTTGGGTCCAGAGCCATTTCATGGAGCAGTAAAAAGCAGCCCACTGTGGCGCTTTCCTCTACAGAGGTGGAGTATCGTGCAGTTTGTTATGCTACATGTGAGGCGATTTGGTTGCGGAGATTATTGGGGGAGCTTGGCTTTCCTCCTACCAGATCTACTCTTCTTTGGTGTGACAATCAGAGTTGCATCGCCATCGCCAAGAACCCTGTGTTTCATGCTCGTACGAAACACATTGAAATCCAGAATCACTATGTTCGTGAACGGGTTCTTGTTGGAGATTTGCGTTTGCAGTATTGTCCTTCAGCAGAGAATGCAGCAGATTTGTTCACCAAGCCGATTTCTTAGGCTTCCTTGGCTCCTCATCTTTGGCTTCTCGGAGTATGTTCAGCATCTGGTGCTGAGAGGGGATGAATGTTAGCACATTCATCCCCAAATTCTGCTCATCATTGGAGTCGCCATTTTGGTCCCTTTTCATGGCCCTTAGTTGTGGGCTGGCCACCCTATTTTTGTATAATTTTCTGGCATTTTTCCTAGGTTGGGTACCTCATGCCCAGTCGGCCAGCTGCCCCATGTCCAGTCGGCCAGGTTCAGATGTCCAATCGGCCAGCCCTTCTTACCTATAAATAGGTGGGCTTGCCTCCCTCTTTTCTCATAGTCTAGTCTTCCTTTTGCTCCCTCACTTATGAGATTGTTCATGTCTCTTGCTTGGGACTGTATCACTTCTGTATATTCAGCATAGTTGCTTCATATCTCTCTCTCTTGCACTCTCTCTCAGCACACTCTAGTGCTTGTTTGCTTCCGCTCTGTGCGTCTTGAATTCAAAGTTGCTTGATGGCGGGCCAGGATCTCCTGAATTCGTGGCTGATGAGCTGTGGGTGGTCGGGTCCAACGAGACGAGAGCGTCTAGCTCTCTGGAGTGTGCGTACCTGATCTGATGTGACTACCATGGTCCTGCTACGAGGGGCACTGTGGTATAAGCTCCCATATCCACTATGATGTCAGAATACGCAGCGGAGATGATGACCAGATCTGGGAACACTAGAGCAAAACGCATGCAGAAAAAGTACAGCACAAGAGAGAGAGAGATGTAGGCGTGTAACTCTGCTCTATATACACAAGAAAATCCCGGGTATGATACACAAGTGGCAAGGGGGCTGGGAGAATATTTATATGCCCCCACATCAGCAGTCGGCCTGCTGTAAGGCAGCCGACTGGCCCTGAAAACTCCACGACCAGCACACCATCCAGTCGGCCAGATCATCAGCAGTCGGCCACCTCAGACATGGGGCCGTGGACCAGTTCAGCAGTCGGCCAGCAAATGGACTGCCTCCCAAGCCACAGAAAAAATAGGAAAAATAGGGAAAAAATGCGGAGAGTGGGGAAAAATGATAAAACACCTCATAAGGGCGGGCACACTCACAGCAAAGGCCCTGGTGTATAAAACTAGACAGGAGATGACTTCTAACACCCCCTCTCACTATATTCACACCCTATAAGGGTTTCTGTTTACCTTCCAGTTCCAGTTTCATTTTCTAGGTGCCAGTAGTATCATCTTTATTTTTCATTTTCTCGTTTTTTATCCCGACATTGTATTAGATCCACCATGATGTAACTTTTTGGTCTCATAGGTCATTATGGCCTTTTGAAGACGTTAATATAACATTTCATTTCATTTCAACTCCTGGCTGTGAAACCAACCACTGGGAGCTGGGGTGCCGCCTGAGCAAATCCTGGAGAGCGACTTCGTGAAGAGGTCCACCGTACTGTCCTCCGTCGAACAGAACTCTAGCAGGATGTCATCAGCAACGATCTGTTCACGAACAAAGTGCCTTTGGATGACCATGGCTTCCTCCAGTGGAAGCCCTAACCTGCAATGCCCTCTGCATCCTCACCACCTCACAAGCAGCATCACAAGCAGCCCGGTACTCTGCCTCTGTCCGCGACAAGGCAAAAGATGACTGCCTCTTACTGCTCCGAAAAACTGCTCCGAAAAACTGCAGTAGATCTCCTCGTGTCCGGATCTCCTCCCCAAAATGAGTCACTTCAACCGTGGAGTCGGACTCCATCCAACAACCCCCCTCCTGTGTACAAGAGTCCATGATCCTTCGCATGCCGCAAAAACCACAGGAAACGCAATCCTGCCTCCCAAAGAGTCATCCGCAACCATGAGCTCAACTGCCTCATCAGGAAGCTCCTGTCCAATCTGGTGTCCATCAACCAGATCAATGAACCATCCTGCTTCTGAGTCAAAGAGGCATCACACTGCTCACAAGGATCAACACCTGTTACGGTGCAAAAACAAGTCCTGGAAACCTGATGAAGACCACGCAAGGCCTTCTGAAACCTGTCAACCACCCCCTCTGAATCCGGAACCACAAAGCCTGGAGAAACCACCTCCTTCTGCAAGTAATCACCTGCCACCTGCCTGGCTTTTCGAAAGGTCCCCGTGGAAAGAACATCCTCATCTACAGGAGGTCCTTTGTCCCGAATACGACGAGACATCATAGCATAAGTTACCTGTTCAGTTTCCTCTGACTGACGAACACAAGAACCACCAACATCAGTACTGGAGAGTTCCTGCCAACTGCTGCCATCTACTAGCAAGCTATCCCCCATCTGGTCCCGGAAAGCCTGTACCTGCAGCGTATCACACTTGAGTGGCCATTACCAGACTGCCACTCATCACAACCCTGAGGACCTGGGAGAGAGAGTGCTGAAAGCTTGTAAAGTCCATTCTCCACTCCGCCTTCCCAAACCACCTGGCCTGTTGCTTTGTCCCGGAGAGCAACAAAATGCTCATCAAACTCCACCCGTACGCCAGTCTTGCAAACCTGATGCACTAGCTTGTTAATATGCTCCCGCATCGTCGACAACTTTGCAGGGTTCATAACCCGCATCTGTACTTCCAAGGAAATCCTCTTCATGGGTGATACCCTGTTGTAAAGAGAAGCCAAATGCTGCCATATACCTCTGGCCAACGTCATGTGCTTTACATGATTGATTACCTGTGGTGTGCAGTTGAGAAAGATAAACGAACGAACCCTGGCGTTGACACGATCCCACATCTGTGTCTGAGCCTCCCGGTCCTTTCGGGTCGACGGTAACTCCCCTTCCTCTACTTCCGGCCGTGGAATACCAACAACGACGAAATCTGCGAGGTCGTAAGACTCCAGAACAGATTCCATCATAACCTTTCATATGCCGTAGTTGCTCCCGTCCAACTGACGGTCCACCAGGAACGTGGGGAGTGTCGGGATCTTCACATGCCTCTCGGCCATCTCAAACAGATCTGCCATTGCGGGGATGTACTCTGAAAAGGGTGGGTGGGTGGGAACAAAGAAGAACTAATACCTGCAAGTGGCTGTCCAGCAAATCAGCCCACCGTCCTCTTGCTTCTCCTCTTCCCAAACAGTCCCGTACGGTCCACCAATCAACCACACAACAGTCCCCCTCTTGCTCACACAAATCCCAAGAACTATCTAGAGCCTAGGCTCTGATACCATGTCAGAATACGCAGCGGAGATGATGACCAGATCTAGGAACACGAGAGCAAAACGCATGCAGAAAAAATACAGCACAAGAGAGAGAGAGATGTAGGCGTGTAACTCTGCTCTATATACACAAGAAAATCCCGAGTATGATACACAAGTGGCAAGGGGGCTGGGGGCCTATTTATATGCCCCCACATCAGCAGTCGGCCTGCTGTAGGGCAGCCGACTGGCCCTGAAAACTCCACGACCAGCACACCATCCAGTCGGCCAGATCATCAGCAGTCGGCCACCTCAGACATGGGGTCGTGGAACAGTTCAGCAGTCGGCCAGCAAATGGGCTGCCTCCCAAGCCACAGAAAAAATAGGAAAAATAGGGGAAAAATGCGGAGAGTGGGGAAAAATGATAAAACACCTCATAAGGGCGGGCACACCCACAGCAAAGGCCCTGGTGTATAAAACTAGACAGGAGATGACTTCTAACATATGATGGGCTCTGGTGCCTCCCTATCCACCCCTCTAGGCTAGATGGTAAGGTGAGAGGAGGGTTGTTGGGGGCGAGGATCTCTAAGTAGTGACTCTCTGTGTCAGCTGAGCTCCAATAGGAAGAGTCCAAGGCACGTCTCATCTGGGTACTCCATGATCTGGGATAAGGGTCCGAATAGACAATGCAATCTCCCTCTCATCTCATAGTAGATTGGGCACTAGCAAACATAGTGCTCCTCCAACTCAGCCCCCATCTGACAAAGTCTACATGTCATGTCTTCTCTGGGTATCTACTCAGCTCTGCCAATCTCTATCCTCAATCTATGGGATGATACCCTAAGCTGGCCAATTGCTATCCTCATAGCATGGGACATGAAGGCATCGGCTCAGTCAATAGATCATAAAATACTGTCTGGTTATGGGCGGTCCTGGCATTGAAGTCCCCTAGGAGAATGATGTCACCATCCCTGGAGAACTCCCAAATGTCATCATCCAAAATAGAAAAGGGAGACTGCCCGCTAGGTGATGCATACACTGATGTACTAGGAGCAAAATAGCATATAGCTATGTAGAGATATCTGCCCTCAGTCTAACCCACATGTACCTAGCCTGCTCATCTCTGCGGACTATATGTATCAGTGGCTGTAGCTCCTCTCTAAACAATACTGCCACTCCTCCTGAGCCCCGTCCTCTATGCTCTGAACGAGTCTCCTGTCTACAAGCTGTCTCCCATCGGTATCCACTAACATGTGGCATGGACTGTCCAGGAGCCTGATGCGTCTCACAGTACAAGATGATGTCCCTCCCAGTGAAACTATCCTCAAAAGCCCCTACATCAAGACGTAGAGATCCATTACAATTCCAAGTAGCAACTTTGAGTGTAGTCCCATAGGTCTCGCGCCGTCATGAAGAGCGCCTCTCCATAATCACCACTCTACCATCTCTATAGAAGGCCACTTTCCCTTTCTCTCGGGCTGCCCTTATCTCTGGCATAACTTCTTTCATGTGGGCAAGTTGCGAGAGTGTGAGGTCATCTCCAAGAAATATTCCCGTCTTCTTGAGTGTAGGACGTCTCTTCAAGAAGTCCTTCTTTGCTTCCATGGAGGGGAAACGAATGATAAGTGCTCTCTCCTTAGAAGATTCGCCACCACTACCTTCTCTCTTCTTTCCCACTCTCCATGCCTTTGTGTGCGTGGCTTCAATGCCCATCATAAAGAAGAGCTCCTTGGTTTCCCCTTCCGCATCATCACGGTCTTTTAGACCGGACACTCGTACATGTAAGGCCCGGGTCTTCCTCCTTTGCTCCTCTTCAAGGGTCATGTTGATGATGGTGAGACTGGGGATGGGTGGCAATTCTTTACCTTTCCCTTTCTTGGCGACCTCGATCCATTTCTCCGCCTCGTCCATCTTCTTTTGTGTCTTTGTGATCACCTCCACCCATGAAGATGTCTTCTCTTTATGTTGCTCCTCCTCCTCTCGAATGATCCTCATTTGTTCTTTGATGGTATTCAGCTCTTCAAGAAAAGAGGGCTGAAATTTTCCATCCTCAAGATTGCTTTTTGAAGTGGCTGCCAACTCCTTTTTGAGGGCTGAGATTTCAGCCGCTTGACTCTTAGCATGCAATTTGGCCTCCACTAGTTTCCTCCTTTAAAGCTGAAATCTCAGCCTCTTGCTTGGAAGATCTCTCTTCGAGCTCTTGGATTTTGTCAAATCCCTTCTCGAGTTTGGAGAGGCGGTTTATGATTGCGGTGACGGAAGAGTCTTCATCTTCTTGTTTTCTTTGATAATTGTGCCGAGCTTCTCCTCCAGCTTCACGAGCTCCTCTTTAAACCCGGTCTTGGCCATGACTTTTTGCAGATTCCCACAGTCAATGGACTGAAAATTAATCCATGACACAGGAGCAAAACAGCAGCAACAACAGGGGGGGGGGGGGGTTCAAGTCATGTAGGGAAGAGAGTTATGTTGCTGCCTTGGGGGCCTGAGGAAGGGTGGGTGGGAAGAGGGAGGCGGAGGGTGAAGAGGGCAGGGCAGGGCGGCGCAGGGGCACAGGGCGGCAAAAGCAAACGAAACAGGGCAGGGCAGGGCAGGGCAGCGCAGGGGCGAAGCGGGGGCAGGGCGGGAGGGGGGGAGGGGGGGCGCAGGCGGGCAGCGAAGAGCGAAGGGAGCAGCGGGAGGGGGGGGGGCACAGCGGGAGGGGGAGAGAGAGAGAGAGAAGACAAATACATAGGATTCGGTCCCAAATACCCTCTGAAGGGCCCCCACCAAGGATGGTGTATTTGCTTTATTGAATGTGTAGAAAAAGACCGATTTGGGCTGGAAATACCCAGACTGAAGTGATCTTCTACTCAGATGATCTTGGCTGAGTGTTACCTTTGCCCTTGACCTACTTCTTCAACCACCTTGCAAAGAGCAATACCTTGGCTGTCCTGGCCTGGAGACTCTAGCACTTGTAGAAGAATAAGGTAACAATACCTTAGGCTGCCTACTGCTTATATAGTACACCCAACTGCTGGTCAGTTTGCATATCTGGCTATCAGTCTGTTTCTAAAGGTCCACGACCTGATTATTCACCATTAACTAGGCACTTTTCGCATGTGATAAACATGGGCTGGCTGACTGGCCTGATGCTGACCGATTGGGGTTGTGTGCCGCTTAAGCCTCTCGATTTGCTGCCCAGCCCTCCTATGGGCTGGTTCCTTGGGCATGCCACCTCCATGGCCTCTAGAGTAGGCCCCAAGGGCTGCTCACCTTGTAGGCAAGGCTTCTAACACCTTATGGGGTGGCCAATAGGGCTGCACCTTTGCCTAGATGCCCACTTGCATGCAACAAAAGCCTTGACTCCCCCAGGCAAAGCCCAGTACACCTCTACAACATTCCAAAGGGTGACCCTAAGTGCGGGACATGCACACCTAACATGATCATGTACGGGACTTGTACACCTCACCATGGACTCTAAAGTGGATCCCTCGCTGACTCGTCCCAGACTAGGGCTCACAAGGGGCCAGTTACCACTCTAGGTCCTGCACCTGCTGTACAGGTATGGACATGTGGCATCTCAAGTGCCGGCGGCATATTGCACACTTCAAATTCACTCCACTCCCATTTCCACCCTAAGGGTCTCTCTTGGCATGGCATCGTCCGGCTGCCCACCATCCTCACTTGCAGCAGTCTCCACACTCTCCACCTTGTCCCTATCCTTGCCAGCAACACTTTCCACCCCCTCCCCTATCTCACCCCCCGGCCATGGCAATCTCACCACTTCCCTGCCGCTGCACATGGGAAGTGGGTCGCCATTCAGATCTCTCCCAACTGCCCCTCCTACACCTATGGTGGTCACCACACTTCCTACAGCTGCTTCAACCATAGCTTCCGGGGAGCCATCTCTTTCCATACCTACTTTGAATTCTCCACGAGGTTACCTTCCATGTTGATCGAGGTGATAGTACAGAGCTTTCCAGCTCCCCTTTTTATTACAATGCTCTAGATATTTCCATGGGAGACCTACCTTGCTTACGGTTCCCTGATCATCCACAGCAGCTGCCTTTGCCTCATCCTCGTTGAGCCCGTCGCATAGTCCGAGGTTTGGATAACCTCTCCGCTGATCTTCGCATTTACTCCACCTACCTCACAGATTACTTCTTTGAGCTAGCATGTGATACCCTCAAGGGCACAATGGTACTAGACGATATTATCAGGCCCCCAAGAATGGCTCTTACCTCCTCTTAGAGGTGGTCAAAAAACAAAAATAAACAGTAAATTTGAAAAGTTGCCTGCCATGCTAAGTATGGATATAGTACCAGAATTTAACAATTGAACCCAGCAAAGGCAGCAGATATGATTAATGAATTTGACTTTACATTAGCTAGAGCGTGGATCAATACCTGTAAGCCCCCTTCAAAAACTCTGCTGCACCCGTATTTTTTTTTCAGTTCATAAAGCACCTGGTAACATGCCCCAAAAAACAAAAACATTACAAAGAGATACTAAAGGACATCCTTCTCTCCCACTAACATGAAGGAAGCATCAAACAGCATACTCTGAAAAAAGCACTGATCACAAATAAATACTGATGAAACACAACCTCATCAACAAAAAAAGGAGCTCTACATGGTCTTTGCTTCCCATCTTGACCTCTGGTACCAAGTTCTAACGGTTCATTGACTGTGGCTTCAGCACAGTAAGTATCTAAGAACCCTGCCTCAACCATCCTACGCAGTGCTCTTGCTTGTGCTTTCTTGCCTCTGGCAGGAACCCAAAACCAAAAAAAAAAAGCTCCAGACACAATCAGTTAATTGAAGACTATCAAAGAACCATTAGAATTATAGTTGGTCATGCAAGTCATTGCGTGACCATGACAGCAGCCATACGCCTGTGCTATTCTTTTCAAGGCCAAACAAATACATAACGAAAAAAGATGGCTCATAAAACCCACAAATACTCCATACTAACCTGCTAGGATCTCGAAAAGGTGAGAGAAGCTCAGGGGCGGGTATGATTCCCGCCAGCATTGCACATTCTCCTAGTGTTAACAGTGATGGATGTTTTTCGAAGTAAAAATTTGCAGCAGCCTCTATACCATAAATCCCATGACCCCAATAAATCTGCATGCATTTGGTTTATTATAAGCTTCACAGACAGCATTTCTCATTTCAATATTACCACAATAAAAAACAGCACAAAAACAGACGTTCCTTTTTTGTTCATTAGCATGTTTATCATTCATTGATGTTGACTCTATATGGAGCAGTGAACTGATTGTAGACATACATTACGATTGAAACTTTCAGGAGAAAGCTTGTCATGCATCCTGCAGGGGCTCAAAGCAATCACCAGCAACAGTAAGCAAGGAAAATTCTAAAATGGATTGCTTTGAATTGAGATGCATATAGGTACTGCTACCAACCCAGCTTGGCCCACAATCCCCTGCAGCACTGTCATTGTTTGCAGCTGTCTCTCTTAACTACTGCTCGCATACTCGCATACCCCCCCATTTTCTCTTGCTTCTCTGCAGCCACAGGTCCCCCTTCTCTGCTCTCGTCTTCTCTGCATGTTGCCAACCTTCTCTCTCTCCTTTACCTCTTCCTCTGTTTTGTTTCCTGTCTTCTTCCTTGAACTACAACCATCCATTCCACCCTGCAGAAAAGGGGGGATCACAGGAGGCCAAGTCATTATGCCGACTCAGCTCCTCCATTCTTCCCCCTTTGTTCATTTGCTTATTCCTTTATTAAGTACTCTTAAAGGTTTTGGATCTTATAACTGTGTCTTTTTAAAAGATTCTTAAATAGATGAATCAGACTCATTTATCTAAAGCCTTTCTTCTCTTTTCTTTGAAGTTTGGATGATAAACAGCCAACAACCCCAGTGCCGGCAGCAATGGACCCTTGATGCAAAGCCAACGACCACGCGAATGGGCTGCCTCTCCCCTGGACTCCTCTTCTCTATCTCTACTGAAGAATTGGTGCTGCCTTCTTCAACGGGTCCTCTCTCTGCTGAGAATGCAGACACACCTCTTAGGAGCCCAGATTCTCCTTTTTTTTGGTTCATGCTGCACAAATGGGAGCTTACTTGTGCCTCTGCCCAAATCCTATGGGTTCCACAATTGGCCTCCTTGTAGGCTTCGCAGGGCTTGCTAAGTCTTTAATTAACTTTCATAGCCTTGGTTTTGTAATGGCAACCTCTAAACACATTCTCATCTCTCTTATGTGATTGGGCAGGGGTCCATGTTGAAGTAATCAAATAGAGATGAGTTAAGAGGGAGCTTTGAGCATTGTGGATGCAATTATGACAGGGAACTACTATGTTTGCGCTTCAATTATGTGTGCTTAATCATTGTTTGATCACGAGCAATGAAGGTAGGGAGGGGATCGATTCCCAAACGCCATACCTCCTTGCTATAGCATTTCAAAACTTCTGATACAATAATAATAAAAGTTCACAACACTTCCACACTGGTCTCACATCACTAGCTCTCTTTTTTTTTGGGGGGAGGGGGGGGGGGGGGGGGGGAGGGGGGGGAGGGGGACCCTTCAACAAACTGGTTTCTTATGCGTTTTAAAGCATTGATCAGCAAGCAGTAATCGAACTTCTGATTTTGGCCTCCCCTCTTCCCCTTTTTATGGTATTTTATTATCGAAAGAGTATTATCTTTACAAGCTTGAAATAATTGGGAGCTACCTCCACCTGCTCGTTAGCATTATCCGATGGATGGTTCTTGACTTGGCCCTTAGGCCAAAGTTTGGAGCTATGTTTGATGTGTTTTCATGTACTTGGAAATCTAGTGTAAGGCATCCTCATACTTGTATTTGTAAAATATACTTTCTTGAATATAGAATTCCTAAGCAGGGGGTCCTCCTGTTCCAGCCCCTAGGGTGTGTCTTTTCTCTTTTCGTGTGAAGTGAATGTTATTCTAAGTTGTCTACTGTTTAGAAAGGCTTGTTAGTGTGAGCACAATAGTGAGAGAAAGAGCTCCTAATGTCCCGGGCTCATATATTTATCTACATGTACATGATATATATGTATATATATACTTATTTATATTCATCTTTATTTAATACATATACATATATGTATGTATGTATGTACTGTCATGTGCATGCTAATTGAATCCTTGAAGGGCAACACAACAACAGATTAGAACCTGATTCAGGAACTACAGCAGCTTTAATGGAAAAACCTAGGAGGTTGTCGGCCAGCTTCAATGGAGATTTATCTGACTCGGCTGCAGCATGTGAAGGTGGTTTGTCCAGGGACCTGGCCGACAGCAGGTCGGCCAGTCCAGATGGGTTTTTCATGACTATTAATAGCATCTCGTTGAGTTCTTTGTGATTCATTCAGTCCACTAGGGGGCTGAGTCATAGATTAGGATGTAGCCTAGGTATTTCTACGAGGCAGCCTATGGCTAGCCAAGGGCTGTACACCTTTCTGTACATTATGAAAATACTGAAAACACAGCTATCTCTCTCTTCTCTGTGTATTTTGCATCAAGCATATTCCAAAATGGTGTTTAGGGCTGAAAGAAGACCCCCAGAGCTTTCACATGTGACATTGGTATCAATGGTGTTCCACAAGACCCAAGGGGAATGGTAGTTCTATGAGTCGGGTGCCACTTGGGGCACACCAGGAAAGGCTTTCAAGCAACGGTTCCAAGGGAGGATGATCCTCAAAGGGGTGGAGTAAGAGTGCAATACTCAAGAAAAGAAGACCAGAGAAAGTGTTCAGGGACAGGGCATGAAGGGATAGGGGACAGGATGGAACAGATGTATAGATCTTCATCGGATCTGGAGTGGATTTGGAGAATGGGCAAGGTTTTCAGTGAAAAGGTTGCCAGGAAAGGAAGGATGACAAGTTTGAGACTCTAGGAATAGACAATGGGATGATGACAATCATCCAAGAATAGAATTTGGAATCCCGTCATCAAGTTTAGCAGAGGGGGATGTCATGTGCAAGACATGTGCATGCTAATTCCCACGATTTAATCCTTGAAGGGCAACACATAAACAACAGATTAGAACATGATTCAAGAAATGCAACAACTAAGTGTGGGCAAGGAAAACACTGGAGGAACCCAAGAGGCTGTTGGCCAGCTTTAATGGACATTTATCTGACTCAGCTACAACATGTGAAGGAGGTTTGTCCAGGGACCTGGCCGAAAGCAGGTTGACCAATCCAGATGGGTTTTTCATGGCTATAAATAGCATCTTGTTGAGTTCTTGTGATTCATTCAGTCTACTAGGGGGCTGAGTCATAGATTAGGATGTAGACTAGGTATTTCTACCTTTTGAAGGCAGCCTATGGCTGGCCAAGAGCTGTACACCTTTTTGTACATTATGAAAATACTGAAAACACAGCTATCTCTCTATCTTCTGTGTGTGTTTTGCATCAAGCATGTTCTAGGATGATGTAGACCCCCCAAGCTTCCGCATGTGACATATACACATTGGTATTAGAGCGTAACCTTCCTACAGTTGGTGGAGGAAGACGGCAGTTTGATCCACTCCTATGTTTTCATTAATTTGTCTTAACAATTGCATGGACACCACACTGCAGCAATCTCAAGGAAGTACCCACAAGCATTCGAAGGCCAAGAGTACCACTACACCCTCATGATTCAGCAACACCTTCATCACCAACTAGTTGAGAAAGACGCGAGTCTCGAGAAGTGCCAAGAAGACCCCTATATTCAAAGGTTGGTACAATGTCACATGCACCCATGCATAGAGGTGCTATGTGACACACTAGCTCATCCAGTGCCCTATTTGTACAGCATTAGAACCTTTTGAGGGATTTATTTGTCATACACTGTGAGCCCATTGTGAGCCCTAGTCCATGTACATGTCAAGCACGAGCTACATAGGTCTTTTCCAAGCCTTAGGTATCAGTGTTTGTCCCTTAAACCACTTGGAGAACAGAGCCACTTGGAGAACAGAGCATGGAGGTCATCCTAGCATAAAGATGCATATAGCAAGCATGTAGTGCATGAGCATAGGCTAGCCTTATGGCCAACCTAAGGGCCCTGCACCATGGGCCACCAAAAGGGGTCAATCTCATGGCCTCACTGTCCACTCAGCCAGTCCTAGGAGGCATGTGCTCAGTCAGCCAGCAGCCTTGAGACCCAATGTCACGTGCATCCCACACTTGGATGCCACGTAGACATATCTGTACAGAAGGTGCGGGACCTGGGATGGTAAACTCGTCCGAAATTCATCGACCTTTTGATTATCCTTCCTGTTAACATGCAGAAATTTACAAAACTCAAAAGCTTCTTTTAACTCCATTGCCCTTTTATACAATTCTTGGAGATTAGGACTCCTTGCCTTATATTCTCCTTTCATTTGTCGGATGACCAATTGTGAATCCCCTTTAACCTCTACCTCTTTAATTTCATCTTTTATGCAATCTTCTAACCCCCAAATTAATGCATTATACTCAGCCACATTATTTGATATAGCCTTTGGAAATTCCCTACCCTTGGCCCATACCTCTTTTCCTTCTGGATCGAATAAAACTATCCCCCCAGCCCCACATTGCCTGGAAGGGCTACAGGCTCCATCAAAATACATAGTGAAAGCAGTTGGTGGCGTTTCCAAATCTTCATATACTTCTTCCTATACTCATGTTCCTTCTTCCTCTTCCTTCCTTGTAATCAAATCTGCAAAAGAGGCCCTAGTGGTGTTTTCTGTAATAAAAGTGAAAGAGAATTCTTGAAGCTCACAAATCCACTTTGCAAACTTCCCTCCTGCAGGATTGGGTTTGCGGACCAAGAATTGTAAAGAAGGTTGAGATGTGAGGAAGAAAAAAGAGCGAGGTAACAAGTATGACCTGAACTTCTTTACTGCAAAAACAAGAGACAAACCACCTTTCTCCATTTCACCATACCTCTCCTCAACATCAGTGAGTTGTCGGCTTGCATAATACACTGTTTGCATACGCCCTTGCTCTCCCTTTTGCAAGAGTATAGCACCCACTGAATGTGATAAGACACTTGGGTTCACATAAAAGTCTTCCGCCCACCTAGGAGGCTGCACAATTGGACTTTGACTCATGCATTCCTTGAGCAAACAAAAAGATTAAATTTGATCGGGCTCCCATTGGAAAGAAACATTCTTCTTTGTCAACAGATTTATAGGATACATCTTCTCAGAGAACATGTCAACAAAGCGTTGGTAATACTTCGTTTTACCCAAAATCCTCCTTACCTCCCGTACATTGGTAGGTGGTGAGAGGGCCAGAATTGCCTACACCTTCTCAGGATCTATCTCTATGCCTTCTTTTGAGATAATATGTCCCAAGAGAACCACCTTCCTTCGGCCAAGCGGCATTTTCCAGAATTAAGACATCCTTTTGCATCATCAATACTTTGCAAGGCCAACCTCAACTTTTCCAAGTGATCCATGCGGCTTGAATAAATGCAAAAATCATCCAGAAAGACCCTTATAAACTTTCCCAAGTAAGGTGCAAATACCTGACTCATGAAGCGTTGAAAAGTTGCTGGTGCATTGGTCAAGCCAAATGGCATCACCCTATAGGCATATACTCCCCAAGGGGTGATAAATGAGGTTTTCCTTTGATCTTCTTCACAAATCCGGATTTGAAAGTACCCAGAGTATCCATCACACACTGAATACAACTCATGACCTGCAACTTGATCCAAAATCTCATCCTGAAAGGATAGAGGATAATAATCCCTCTTTGTGCATGCATTCAGAGGACGAAAGTCCACACACACACGCCATTTTCCACCCTTTTTGGAAGTGACTACAACTGGGGAAATCCACTCTGAATTCTCTACTGGAAAAATAAATCCAGCTTCAAGCAAATTAGTTACCTCCTTCTTAAGCACCTCTGCTTGCACTACTCCCAAACGCCTTAGCCGCTGTATCACTGGCTTACTTTGGGGCTTGAGATCAATCTTGTGCTCTACTAGGGTAACTTGGTGTACTTGTGAGTAGCTGTTTGCAAAAAGGTTAGGAAATCCATCCAACATTTTTAAGTAATTCTCCCTTTCAGTACATGCTATGGACTCATCAAGAAGAAGTTCATTCTGTTGGTGAAGACTAGTGAGGTCCACATCTCCTTTCTTGCACATGGTTGAAGAAGCTTCCCCTTCCAAGACTCCATTGTCTTCAACATCCCCTCGATCCCTTCCCAGGGAAAGACCAAATGCAACTCCCTCCACCTCCCCTTCTGAGATGGAATCCTCGAAACTCCCACTTGTCTCTTCTTCATCGAATGACTCTGACTCTGAACTTTCGGAAGTTGAAGGTTCACCTCTTACCACTTTCTTGCGACGACGACTCTTGATGTTGTAGTGGACCTTCTTATTCTCACCTTGTAGAATAAGATCACCTGTCTCCCACTTTTGAATTGCCTTCACTTGGTGAAGCCATGGCCTATCCAATATCAATGGGTAAGCCCTAGCATCAGGCTTTGTAGCAATGACCTGAAAAGTTGTAGGCACAGAAATACCACATACATCCACTCCCAAATTCCTGACAATTCCTAGGGTTTTCACCCTAGTATTATCAGCAAGTTTGATGCGATAGGGAGAGTTAGTAGAAGACAACTTTAAATCAGCATCTTTCATTGTTTTTTCACTCATGACATTGATTGACGCACCTCCATCAATGTATGCATTAGAAATTGTTTGCTCCTCAATGATGACATCATCACAAGCACATCATCTCCTACATCAATATCCACTTTTTTGAACCATAGGAGTCCCATTATCCCTCTTCTTCTTTTTCTTAGATTCCCTTGTGCTAGCCAGCTTACCCTATTCCTTTCTGAGCTTGGGAGAGAGTGCCAAAAGCTGCCCAAATGTGATTTGTGCCGTTTTCTCCCTAAGATCTGTTAAGAGGTCATAACTAAGAGATCCTTGTCCAAGAGGAAAGTCAGATTGTCCAATTTTTCTCCTAGACGACTTCTTCTTCTTCTTATTTTTCTCTTCTTCAAATTTATCTTCTTGTTCTTCCTCTTCCTGGCTTCTAGTTTTACGACCCCTTTTTGCCATTAATGGCATCAATGTTTCCTCTTCTTCTTCTGAGCATGTTTCCTCTAAAAGTGCTAAACTTTTATCCTCTCTTTTCCTCAATTTCGGACACTCGGTGCGATAGTGCCCCTTCTCTTGACATTCATAGCATGTGACACTACTTCTATCCCTAGGTTTATCCTCAACTCGTGGAACCCTAGGTGGTCTTACATTGACTAAGTGTAACTTCAAATCAGCAAATTCTGCCATAAGTTGTGCAATGTTATGATCCAAGGATGGAGCGTGTACCTGAGATATTGAGGCTATCTCTACTCGTGGTGGGGTTGGCACACTCGGAGAAGATTGAAATGTGGACTCAATATGAAGAGTGGCCTCCTTCTTCAAAGCAATACGAAGAGCCTCTTTAAAATTAGTGGGATCTTTGCTAAGAACTTTTCCATGCAAGCGGGGATCCAAAGCCCTGATAAACTTGCTCATCTTAAGGTGCTCCATTGCTAAAGAACTCTTTGAATCTTCCATAGAAGGTGAAGAAGAAGAAGCAACAACATGTAAAACAGCTTGTTGATATTTGATGAATAAGGCTTCATACCTCACTGAAAAGGCAGAAACTGACTCTCCTTCCTTTTGGAAAATTTGATCCAATTGCAATAGTAAAGCATTTGGTGACTCCGCTGTCCCAAATCTCTCCTTCATTGCTTTGGTCAACCTTTCCCAATCATTCTTGGACTCCTCTGGCAAAGCCTCGTGTCAAGTTAAGGTCACACCCTCCAAGAAATCTGGAAGTATTTCTGCCCTCTCCTTCATAGACCAACCCGTCAAGCGACATGCTCGGTTAAACTCTCGGAGATAACTCCCCGGGTCTTCTCCTTCCGATCCATGGAACACCGGAATGTTGTACATCTTACACCAAAAAATGAGTAGCGACAAGGGAAATTTACTTTTTTCAAAATAATTTTTCTTTAATCATACGGGACCTTGAGGTTAAAATAGAATAATTCTAAGTAAAACTTGCCCGTCAACTCCACCAAAAGATGTGACACGAAGTTGGGATTTGGACTTCGGTCACTTCTTAGAATCAAAACACACTTGTATGAAACCTCACAGCCTCCTCACCTCCCTTTCTCTCCCTAGGTTAAGATAAAGATATACACATCAAAGGTGAGATCATAATTCATGGAAGGAAAGATAAAAGGCTCCGGAGAAGCAAGAATTTTTACCAGTCTGGCAGCTCCAAACAAGAGGGCAATTCTTTGTTGAAAGAAAATCTTCCGATTCAGGATTATGTGAACAGAAACATACGGGGAATGTTGGTAAGGTTCATCCGTTCGAATTGGGCGATTTGGACGGAACATATTAAAGCAAATGAATATAGCAATCACTTACAAGAGGATAAGACACATGGGATTGGCCTTTTGATAAGAGATTAAGAGGAATTAATCATTATTAAGAAGAAAAAATGGCCAAAAGTCTATAAAAATAGAGATACACAGAGAATTGCAGTTTTAAATCCATATAGGCTGTGCAAAAGAGGATTACATAGATGCGTAGAGCTTGAAGAGAGCTTCGTACCCATATAAAAACTTTCAAAAACGGACAACCGAGCGAAAAGTTATGAGCATTTTACTACAAGACTATAAAACTGCCAAAATTCGCCTAAAAGTTAGCAACTTTGGGAGAAATTCTGATCATCAATGAAGTAAAGCATTAAGAAATTAGTTACATGAGTGGAAAGAGCATATAAAGAGCTTCCTAGCCATATGATCAATTTTAGAAATCAATACCCAAGTAATGAGTAATTACCAGTTGAAATTTGGGTATTGGACCACAAAACTGCACTTCCCTCTCTTTGCATGAAACCTCAATTTTCACATAGCCTCTTGCTTCTCATCTCCTTCATGATTCAAGCTAGAGGGTAAGGGTTAACATTGCTCAGTGGACAATCGTAAAGATTTACCTATGGTCCTCAAAGTCTTTCCACATGCTCATTACCGCTAAAACCATTCGTACCTCCAAAGGAGGGCGGCAATAAGGCAAGGGCTACCTTGAGAAGTCACAGGCCCACCAAGATAATAACTCTTTATCCCCCTTATCAAGAATCATCAAAGAGGTCCAAAATTGGGTTAAGCATGAGGAGCTAATGCTAAATGAGATATTCACATGTAAAGAGAGTGTTTGAATAAGGGTTTGAAAGATAAGAGAATGACAATGACACAAAATACTCAATTGAGGAGGCTTCATTCATTGATTTGAAAGGGAGAGGAGGGCTCCTTTTATAGGTGGAGAATCACCCTCTCTTCCATTGTTACAAATTACAACATAAAAATCTTCAACCCTTCAGTGACATAAGAGTAGATGTCACCATCAATTGTCCTCTTAGGCTAAGTCTTCTATTTGATTATTAAATTGAAGACTTTTTGACTTTGAAAGTGTGATGAGATAATAGCCAAGTCTAAGTGGCATGTAGGTGGAGATCCCACTTACACATGGTGGAATTCTCCTATTCCATGTAGGCATTCTAGAAGAATCTTTCCCAATTATGCACCTACACACACTCCTCCACATGCCTTCCACACTCCCCAACTTGTAGCCTTATGGTGAATACCATATTAATAATACAATTAAAATCCATGTGAGCATGAAGGTCCACTTTTATTTTCCACATCACTAGCCTATCTACCATACCAAAGTATTTATCAAGCATACTTGTGGCATTTACAATGTGTGCATCCTAAATCAAGTAAAACCATTATATTTGAAGATAGAATGTTGTTATCAGGGTAGCCGCCAAGCCGCCGCATCACCACGCCGTTATTCCATTGTGGGCGCCGCAATCTTCTTGGACAAGCTTCCACCTTATTACCATTGAGAAACCATCAAAATATGCACAAAATTGAAAATGAAAGATATCAATTTTTCATGTCACACTACCAATAAAAGGCAGTCAGCCAGCTATTATCCAGGCAGCTGACTATATTTCTGACTATATTTTTGCCCACGACTGGAATAAACAGCAATAAATGCTGAATAAAATCAAATAAAAGCTGCGCATCACTCCCTTGATGGCTGGGCACTAGGCGCCTAGATTCAAATAGGCTTGGGCACTGTCTGAATGCTGTTTGGAGCCTAGGCAGCCTGTATAGGCTGCCCTATACTTGCCCTTACAATCCCCTAGGACTGGATAACCAGTTGGTTACTCTTGCAAAAGCCCTAGGACTGTCCTAAAGCATTCCTATGGCCCTCCCATGGCTGCTGGGTACAGCGAGGGCCTTCCTGGCCCTCATGGGGGTGGTTTACCCTGTCCCCATGCCCACACAAGTACTTGGGGTAGCCCTATGGGCTGGACCCTTTCCTATAAGCAAACCCTAACTATCTACACAATGATCTGGCATCCAATACCATACCAGATACACAGAATCACTGACATCATTCCAGAGGGAGAGTCACAGCGCGGACTGGCATTTCATGTGCAAGACAGTGTTACGACCCTGTGTTTTTTTCCCTCCGGACAACAAGCAGGTGGGCACGGGCACGGAATGGTCAGTGTGAACAAGCAACAGTTTGGATATAAAAAGGAAACCCATATATGGTGGCCAGCCCAAGTGGGAAAGGGAGACAAAAGGGATTTTTAAAGTTTGAGGTTTAATAACCTTTGAAGGTTTAAAATATTATTTTTTATTTGTATGCGTTTTTGCTATATTGCTTTTGGCGTTTTTGAGAAAGCGAATCGCCTCTTTATAAAAAGGCGAAGGGTGGCCATGTGATGGGAGGTGGTCGTCGTGTGGTTAGCGGGAGTGCCGGGTGGTGATTATCGTTGGGCAGGTCGCCATATGGAGTCGGCGCTGCTGTGCGCACGTGCGAAAGACCAGGGCGCTGCTGCGCATGGGCTACAACCGGGTGCTGCTGCGCATGGGCTACAACCGGGCGCTGCTACGCGCATGGGCTACAGCCAAGCGGGCTGCAGCCAGCAGAGGGGCACCATGCGGCTGGGCTACAGCCAGCAACCGGTAACCAGGCGGGTAGCAACGGACAACCAGAAGGAGGAGCCAGGTGGGAGGCTTTTTGTGGCGTAGAGCAGTGCCATGTGCGGGTGTTGGCGGTTGCGTGTGTGGAAGCAGCCAGTAGAGACATGTCAAGGTAACTGTTGGGCTGAAAAGCACGACTCTATCTCTCTCTTGGAAGGAGGCAAGCTGAAGGAGGCACCGAGGGGCTAACAGCCAAGGGGTTTCTCTCTCTCTTCGCAAGCAAGTGGGATTGCAAGGAATACACAGCCGAGAGACCTTTTTCTCTCTCTCTCTCTCTCTCTCTCTCTTCATGGATTGCAGGCCTTGTTTACGAGATTGGGATACAGAGGATCAAGATGCACAGGATGATGTTCTTGGAAGAGATGTGTTGCTCTTCGTCTCGAACTTATGTGTATTCAGGGATTGCCACTTCCTCTATCTTTCTCTCTCTAGGTTTTTGGCACCGTGATTGGATGGTGCATATGTTTTTTCTCATGGAAACAGGACATTGGTTTTTCGAGAAGAAACAGGACTTTTGGTAACGAGGAAACAGGCCTATGGTTTATGGATACAGGTCGATGGTTTATCAGATACAGGTCTTGGTTTCATATGGAGAACATGTCTTTGGATTCATGTGAACAGGTTATAGTTTTCTTCAGGTTACATGCAAGCTGTGACTATAGGGAAGGACATGTGGTTTGGTACAGCCCTACTGCTGTTTGGGAAAGGGTTTATGGGATCCATGATGGAGAAGACCCTTTCAAGCAGGGAGGTGTCGTACAAGTGTGCCTTCTCTATGAAATGCTTTGCTGTAATAACGAGAGTTCTTATTTGAAAGTCCTGGGTGAAAGCTATAAGGGATCCTATTGGTAGAGGATTCTACAAGTTGTAATATGTACTCAAATTTTTGTTCAAGTAAAGAAATACCGCAAAGGACGCCGCTGCGTTTTGGGGCCAATCAGTGTCCTTGTACTATTTGCAGGAGCACTCTAGCTCCCCCTGTTTGTTTCCTTTTCCAAGTTTCCATGGGTGATGAAGAGTTTTGTGTGCGAGTGTTTGTTTCACCGCCCGTCAGATTTCCGAAGGCCAGTTTCAGGCAGTGCACACCTGACCTTGGACTCATGTGCAGGACAATGCACACCTGACCTCGAACGACTGGGATGGATCCCTGGCTGACTCGTCCCGGACTGGGCTCACATGGGACCAGTTGCTCACATGGGACCAGTTTACCATCCCAGATCCTGCACCTTCTGTACAGATATGTCTACGTGGCATCCAAGTGCGGGATACACGTGACATCCCCTTCTGCTTAACTTGACGGAAGCTACATAGCCTCCAAATAATCCATCAATAACGCCGGATAGTCCTCGAAAAACTCTGTCAAGCCGTACCGCTTCGTGGGTCTCTCGGTCCTGAAACTTCGTGAGGAACTGAATTTGCCTTTGGCCTGAGCCATGCTTGAAAAAGTGCAAAAGGATCTGTTCAGAAACCATAGCCTCTGCTTCATCAATAATATATGGTTCCGCCTCGTCTTTAACTTCTGAAGGGATCGGACCTGCATATGGCTTTAACCAACTGACGTGAAATACATCGTGCATAGTCCAACTCGGAGGTAGCTTTAACTGCAGACACCTCATTAATCTTCTTCTGGATGGGAAAAGATCCGAAACTCCTGAAAGACAACTTTGGGCATCGCTTGTCCACCTGTTTCAACCTTTGCTTCATAATCCGAAGATAAACCCAATCTCCTTCCGAAAACTTCATATCCCTTCTGTCTTTATTGGCCTGTCCAGTGTAGGCCTCTTGCGCTTTAGCCAATCTGTCTTTTACTGACTCTAAAATCTCCTGGTAAGACTCCGTCACTCTATTCGCTTCAGGTACTGAAGACGAGGTCCTGGTCAAAAACGACCGGAAAGGTCTTCCAAACGCTATCTCGTATGGAGTCCTGCCAATAGCTGAAGAAAAAGAATCATTCAAAACAGCTTGAACTAAAGGCAAATAAGATTCCCACTTACGTTGCTGATCGTGGACATAACACTTCAGCACATCAAAGGCCAACTGGTTGTATATCTCTATCTGGCCGTCCGTCTATGGGTGGAATGCACTGGAAAAAATCAATTTAGTACCAAGGTTATCAAACAATGCCCTCCAAAAATGACTGATAAACTTGGCATCTCGGTCTGACACTATGGTCCTAGGAATCCTGCCAATCGGGTACCAATGCCGAATGAACAATTGGGCAACATCCTCGGCGGTCACATTGGCCCTGCAAGGAATAAGCATAACAAATTTGCTAAATCTATCAACAATAGTTAAGCACTGCGTATTACGCTTACTCGGACTGGGAGACAGATTCGTGACAAAGTCCATTGAAATATCTTGGAAAGGACCCTCAAGAATTGGCAAGGGCTGTAACAACCTATCTTCTTTCCACGAGGAGCTTTCACCTTTTGACAAATATCACAGCGTTGTACATATGTAAACACATCTCGCCTCATCTTTGGCCACTAATATTGCCGTTCCAATTTCTCCAGAGTCGAATTCATGTCCCTATGACCACCAGTAATGGCGTCATGGGCATCATGGAGAAGAGCTGCCCTGAACGACTTCATGACACATAGTCGGCCTTTGTAGAAAAGCCAACCATCGCGTATCAAAAAGTGGCATGGTCTTGTGGCATCCAATGCATGTTCCCACTGTGTACCGAATTCCTCGGAATCTGCGTACGTGTGCTTCATGTCATCTAGTCCTCTACCAACAAGATGGAGTCTAGTGGTCTGAATCGAAGTCACTTGTCCCTTCCTGCTCAAAGCATCAGCCACTAGATTGGCTTTCCTGGAAGATACTCAATCATACCACCGAATTGCTGGAATATCTAGCTCCAGCGATGTTGTCGGTCACTCCACTGTGTACTTGGCATTGTCTGAATCTAGCGTAATGCCTGATAGTCAGTGCGAACCTCAAAGTCATGGCCATAAAGAAAATGTTTCCAATGTTTCAATGCCTGAATAACTGCAAGGAGTTCACGATCGTAGACTAAGTAATTTTTCTCTACGGACAGTAACTTACGAGACATGTACGCTACTAGATGACCATTGTGTTGTAACACACCGCCAATTGCGATGTTACTCGCATCGGTAATCACTTGAAATGGCTCGTCCCATGAGGCAAGTACTAAACAAGGCGCTTCTAATAAAGCCACCTTGAGGTTCTTGAATGCCTCCAACGCTCGTGCAGTCATTCGAATGCGTTGCCTTCTTGTCTTCACACCCTTTGGCAGATCGGTGAGATCCGACAAGAGGTCCAAAAACTTGTCTATGTTGGTGGAGTATGCCTAGCATATACCCACAAAGGATCTGATGTCATATGCTGTCCGAGGTATTTCCCAATTGACAATCTCTGCCACTTTAGCCGGATCAAGTCGAATGCCTTCGGCACTAATTATGTATCCCAAGTAATGCACCTGGAACAGATAAAATTCTGACTTCTTTTCATTGACGTAGAGCTCGTTGCTTTCCAGCAACTTAAGGACTTTCTCCACATCAATGTCATGCTCCTCAACCGTAGCTGAAAATACCAGTATGTCATCCAGAAATATGAACACACACTTTCCAATCAAATCCCGGAAAACACGCATCATCACGCGGTTAAATGTAGCCGGGGCATTCGTCAAGCCAAATGGCATGACCACAAATTCATAGTGGACCCGTTCCGTACGGAAGGCTGTCTTCGGGATGTCCCCCTCCACAATCCTCACCTGGTGGTACCCACTCTTTAAATCAAGTTTCGAGAACAGTTTTGCTCCATTCAGCCTCTCGAGAATATAATCTATTCGAGGCAGCGGGAATCTACTCTTGATAGTCAGCTTATTGAGTGCACGATAATCGACACACAAACGGAAAGACCCATCTTTCTGTTAAAATATTGCATCTTTTCTGGTGTCGTGGAGCTGTCGGCCTATTTTCCTACAGCCGACTGCTTCCTTCACTAGTATATAAGAGTTGCTCCCTATTCATTCCATCATATCATTTTTGCCCTATTTGCTGGCTCTTGTACTCTATAACCTCAAGCTAATAAAGCTCAGTTCTTGCTTGCAATCTTTCTCTCTCTCTCATGTTCATTGCTTCCACTTATGCACATTCTTTCATGGTATCATTCGCCTAGGCTCTGGCTTCTGCAAAAATCTGTTCCTCTACGTTTTCTGCTTCCCTAGACTCTCCAAGTTGTAGATCCTTCAAAACAGTGGCTGCGTTTCTCTCTTAGCTGCGTTTTTTCTCTACAAGCTCTCCACCTGCTGTCGGCCAGCCCCCAAGCTGCGTTTTCTTCTACAGAGGCAAGTGGAGGAGATCTAGCTGCAGATTCAACAAGTGCATCAGACAACTGGCACATCAGCTCTTCTCCCTCCAAGATCCCCTCCCTTTTTCGGTAGGAGGTTCCCGATGGTGTGTGTTTTTTGGGTTTCTTTTGCTGCTGTCCAGCCTGCATCTTCAATGGGGGCTATTAATCCCTAGTTGGATCCTGTGGAAAGGTGCTTGAGAGAGCACGTGGATTGCTTAGCTACAGAGGTTGTGTGAGACATAGCTTCTTTGAGGCAGACATGGGTCCCCCCTGCACGAACAAGGAGGACAAGCTCAGTGGTACAAACTATGATCACTGGAAACTACAGATGAAGGTCTGGTTCACACACAAGGGTCTCTGGGAGATTGTTCAGGGCCACGAACGAAAGCCCGAATGCCCTACCAGCTCTAGGAAGTGGACTCAGGACCAAGAGGATGCCTTTCTCACTGAACTTTCAGCTTGGGAGAATCAAGACTCAAAAGCTCACTCTGCACTTGTACCAGCCATCTCACCAGAGGTCTCCCCCGCCGTGCAAACATTGGATTGTGTTGCTTCTGCTTGGAGAAAGCTGACAGACCTATATACACGGGACTCTACAATGCGGTCTGTCAACCTTTTGGGTCAGCTCTTTTCTCTGGAGTTTACAGCAGGGACTTCCATCATGCAGTCATTTGTGATGAAGGTTAAGGTAATTCATGACCAATTAGTAGCAATGGGTACTACCCTGACCTCTTCTCACTTGGCTGCTCTCCTCCTCATCAGGCTTCCTGCAGATTATGACATGGTTTCCCGAGCTTTGCGGGTTCAGATCACAACACGTTCCCTCGAATTCGATGATCTGTGTACTCTCCTCTTGGAAGAGGAATCCATCCTAGTTTCTCAGGGCAAAATTGAAAGTTTCATCGTCTATTGGACCTGATCAGGCACTCTCGACCGTGCAGAAGAAAGTTCGGAGTCGGTGTTACAAGTGTGGGAAGAAAGGCCACCTGTCAAAGGATTATCAGTCAAAGGACAAAGGCAAAGCCAAGGACAAGGGCAAGTCTTCCAAGAAGGGCAAAGACAAGTCACATGACACTGACACAGACTCATCTAATGACAACCCCAGCTCTCCCAAGGCCTTACAGTCTGGAGAGAAACAGTTTGTGGGCGGGTGAGGGAGCTTTCAAAAGCTCTGTTATATTAAATCTGGAGCATGGGACCCGTGTGTCGGAGTTCCAAGTATAAAGACAGGCAAGTTCACTTGATGGTCCGGATGAGTTCCAGAATCAACCAAGTTTCCTTCATGGTTCGGATGAGTTCCAGAACTATTGGTTAGCAGAGACTATGGGCAAGATGTGTTCCATGTTCATTTGTTCGAGGTTATTGGATGTGATGTGTTCACAGTTCTACTTTGAGTTTGGAGCCAAGCAGATTTTCTTTTGCTCTTTACAGTGGCATTATGTTTTCTGAAGACAACAAGCTGACATGTGCATTTTCCAAGGTGTACTCATTACTGGCCATGCTGAGGTGTCCATGGTCGCACCTTCGTCATCAGTTTTCTTCTGACTTTTTTTTTTGCACACTTCAAGATGCAGAGGGGGTGTTAAAATATTGCATCTTTTCTAGTGTCGTGGAGCTCTCGGCCTGTTTTCCTACAGCCGATTGCTTCCTTCACTAGTATATAAGAGTTGCTCCCTTATTCATTCCATCATATCATTTTTGCCCTATTTGCTGGCTCTTGTACTCTGTAACCTCAAGCTAATAAAGCTCAGTTCTTGCTTGCAATCTTTCTCTCTCTCTCTCTCATGTTCATTGCTTTCGCTTGTGCACATTCTTTCACTTTCTTCTTGACAAATAAGATCGGGGCTGCAAATGGCGACACGCTGGGACGCATGAAGCCAGATTGCAACAATTCTTGGAGTTGGCAATCCAACTCCGATTCCATTGCCTTGGAAAGGCGATACGGAAACTTGCTCGGGGGTTCTGAGCCTGGGAGGAGGTCGATCTGGTGGTCCTCCGGTCTGGCAAGGGGAGCTGGGGAGGGAGACTGTCCTGAAGAAAAATCTTCTAGAACTTTTCATGGAAAGCCGAGTAATTCTCGGAAGCCGTCTGGGCTGTCTATATCATCGCACAATGTGCACCTTTCCTGACTGCTTGCTTAGCGTGCAAGTGACTTATGAGCGAAAAGTTTGGAATTCCTAGCTCACACTTAATGGTCATTGGGGCGTTTAACACATTCCGATTGATCTGGAACGTGTGCTTGTCCCACTTGACATCTGGAAGAAACTTGTGAAACCACTGAATACCCAAAATTATGTCTGCTCTTACAAGAGGGGCAACCATAAAATCACGCACAAATTCTATGCCCTGAATAACTAACTTACCACCTAGAGCTTCATACTTGACGCTCGTTGTCATGCATGTGCTAAAACCCTGAACCTCTTTGTCGACCGAAGTTAGGACGAAACAGGCCCGCCTAGCGACCTGTTCCGTGACCACATCCTCCGTGCTGCCGCTGTCAAACAAGACGATGATTCTCTGGCCACCTATGTAGCCAAAGGACTTGAGCAATTCGTTGCGCTCATACTCCTGGTCATGGGCTCCCTTCTGCTTCTCTTGGAGTTGCCGGCTAATAATTGCTCCAACTGAAGCACTGGGATTTGAAGAACTAGGGGCAGCCAATGGGGTCTGTGTGGGAGCTGGGCTCACCACGAAAGATGTGGAGGCAGCGGCAGTTGTCTTTGGAGTCTTCTTAGGACACTCCCGAGAAGTATGTCCTTTTGTATGACAAAAGAAACATCTACCCTCCTTCTTGTACTGAGAAAGCTCCTCAGCACTCAACTTGCCACCTGTCTGGCCTGCCTCCGCTTTCTGGTCTCGAGTAAGCTTAGACGCATTATTCGAGTTCTTGGAGCCAGAGGCTCCCGTGCTCTGTCCTAGGGAAAACCCCGTCTGGTTCTGGCCTTTTCTCCCCGAGGCGGTAGCCTTGGGAGTAGCCGGCTGGGAAGTCTTGGACTTGCCACCATTATGCTTCATTTCAGCACTCTACACAAGCGAGAGTGCGTCTTCAAAGGTGGCTAGCCTAAACATACGCACCTCCCACTGGATTTGCGTGTCAAGGCCATACAAAAACTGTCCTTTCTTGTCCGAATCAGGTAAGCCTAATTGCAAACATAAAGTCGAAATTCTATTGGCAAACTGAAGGACTAGTTGCGCGTTTTGACGCGCTCCCCTGAACTCGTCTTCAAGTCGCTCAAGATAGTGGGGCGGTAGAAACCGCTGCTTAAGGTCGCGGACAAACTCGTCCCACACATAAGCTGCCATACCTAATCTGGTGTGGGCATGAGCCCACTGAGTCCACCAAGGAATGGCCTCACTTTCCAAGTACCAACTCGCTAAGATCACTCTGTCAGTATCTGTCTTTCTAAATACGGCAAAGTAAGCTTCAAACTGATGCAACCATGAACAGAGAGTTGTAGGGTCGAGTTTACCATTATACTTACTGAAGTTCATTTTCTCGGGAAAATGATTCGAGGACACCGTTGGTGTCAATCTGGCGTCCAAAGCAGCAAGGTAACGCTCATGTTCCACGCGTCGCATGGCTTCGTCTTCACGCTGTCGGATCTCCAATGCACGCATCTGCAACTCAAGCAAAGAGCTCGGCTGCGATCGTGACCCTGCGAGAGAGTCCCCGTGTCGAGGATCTGGAATCTAGGATACGGAAGGAGAGGGAGGAGGAGATGGAAAACACGATGCTGGAGAACGGGTATGCTCTTCCAGAGCCAAGATCTGCGCCTTCTACCCTTCCAACTTGGTTGTCTGGTCTCGCATCATCCGTTGGAACATACCTCTAACACTCAAGCCTAGTGCCCTAACTGGGCTGCCCGGTGCACTCTGGTCCCATGGTTCTTGGTCTCTCTCGTCGTCGACGATCACCATAACAGGAAAATGCACTTCCTTTCCAGAGCACAATCTGACCATCCACTATGTGTGTGGGAGACGTCCGAAGACTAAAAACCAACCGCCCTTCGAGGGACAGGAGTCACTCTGAAAGGGGTAGTCCATCGGCGTCTAAAAACCAACCACACGAGCGAGAAAAAATTCTGGTTTCTTTGCTGAATCTTTGCACTTAAAGTAGGCTCTGATACCACTGTGATATGTGGAAGCTTCGAGGGAGATCGGTAACTTCAATGCTTAGAAATCAGCACACTTCTCGCAATGGAATTAACGCACAAAACTGAATGAAGATGTGCAGAAGAGAGAGAGAGAGAGAGAGAGAGAGAGAGGGAGAGAGGAGAGGACACAGTATTGAGTCCCGAATACCCTCTGTAGGGCCCCCACCATGAATGGTGTATTTGCTTTATTAGAATGATGCAAATCTGAAAAGAAAATACAGGAAACTTGATCTTTCTTGGCTGAGATAACTCTACCCTTCACCTACAGTCCTTCACCCCTTTGCGTTAGCAATTCCTTGGTTGTCCTGGCCCTTGATTGCCTTAGCTCTTGGTGAATTGTGAGATAACACAATGAATTGGGGCCTCCACTATTTATACTACCAATAAAAGGTAGTCGGCCAGCTATTATCCAAGCGGCTGACTATATTTCTGCCCACGACTGGAATAAACAGCAATAAATGCCCACGACTGGAATAAACAGCAATAAATGCTGAATAAAATCAAATAAAAGCTGCGCATCACTCCCTTGATGGCTGGGCACTAGGCACCTGGATTCTAATAGGCTGGGCATTGTCTGAATGTTTGGAGCCTGGGCAGCCTGTATGGGCTGCCCCATACTTGCCCTTACAGTCCCCTAGGGCTGGATAACCAGTTGGTTACTCTTGCAAGAGCCATGGGACTGTCCTAGAGCACTCCTATGGCCCTCCCATGGCTGGTGGGTATAGCCAAGGCCTTCTTGGCCCTCGTGGGGGTGGTCTACCCTGTTCCCATGCCCACACAAGTACTTGGGGTAGCCCTATGGGCTGGCCCCTTTCCTATAAGCAAACCCTAACTATCTACACAATGATCTGGCATCCAATACCATACCAGATACACAGAATCACTGACATCATTCCAGAGGGAGACTCACAGCGCGGACTGGCACTCTTTCATGTGCAGGACAGTGCACACTCGACCTTGGACTCATGTGCAAGACAATGCACACCTGACCTCGGACGACTGGGATGAATCCCTAGCTGACTCGTCCTGGACTGGGCTCACATGGGACTAGTTTACCATCCCAGGTCCTGCACCTTCTGTACAAATATGTCTACGTGGCATCCAAGTGCGGGATGCACGTGACAACTGTCAACCGTCAACCGTCAGAAAAGGTATAAGGAAGGCCTCGTTGTGAGTTACACGATCATACGGTGTGCCGCTGGTATGACCTGAAGCGCATTGGAGGATACCATAGTTTCACTAGAGCCCTAATTTTGGTTTGACCGGAGTTAGCTGGTCAAAAAGCTAGCTGGCTAGTTTGACTATGACAGATTGGTTCAACCAATGCTTCCTTCTCTCTCTTCTAGTTTGATTGGAGTTATTGAGGATCTCAGTGATTTGGGATTTGGGATTATTCTTGGAAACGAGGACAACCTTGCTTCGTAGCGAAGTAAGGGGGAGTTCTCGGTTAAGGTCAACTGTTTAGAAGAGGGGGGAGAGACGTCACCATTTGGTACTGACCCCTTTCCCCTAAACAATGCCAATGAGACTGGGCGTCCACATGATATGATGCTAGTACTGAGAACGGGAGATTTCAAAAGTATATGTACAATTGCATCATGCATGGTGGCATGTGAATCTAGATGATTAGGAAAACACAATAAGGGCGTTGAACATCAATGCCAAACGGATATGAAGGAAGGCCACTAGGTTCTCTTTAAGTTCGAGAGGGCCAAAGTTGCACAGGCAATCCAGAAAAGAGGCAGTCTTCAAGGTTGAAATACATTAAGAACCTCAGTTTTATTGATGTATTCAAAAAGATGTGCCAAACAATGGACATAATTGCAGATTGGAAGCACAAACCTTCTTAAGATACGTATGCAATATATCCCACTTGGACATCTGATTCTCTAGAAGCAATGCTAGGAACATTTCCATCAGTTTTCGGGTCCATTTGCGTTCACTTGTCAAAAACAAGTTCTTTGCAAGCTGAAGATATCCAACCAATGACTTGCCACTTCAACAAAGCGCCCTTCTCTACATTGAAAGGGTATATGTAATGAGATTAAACGGAAATCATGTGCATTGTAGGCAAACCAAAGGAAAAGACCTGTTGTGTGATGGTGCTACCGCCACCGTTCAAAGTAAGAGACAATGCAGCTCGCGAGACTCCTCGTGGATCAATCCCATAGTGCTCAAAGAAACTACGGTCTTCACAAGCAACCACAGCTTGCCACATGAAGGCTGGAATGTCCGAAGGCCTGGCATGTGAACCACGTGAAGGAGGCATGCATCCATTAGGCACAACATCAACAGTGGCAATGACTGTACCGTGGACATCATATATGACACTTCCCATCTTCCTCTTCTCGTGGCTAGCCTGTGACTGGTTCGAATGGTGCTCATCAAAGAAATGACGCCAACGTTGTGAGAAATCAGGGGGCAAAGCAGACATCAAAGCCCTAACAAAACCAATGGCACCCCCAAATAGCACAGCAATGGCCAGGCTGCGAACTGTGAGGCCCTTCATAAGTGATGACGGGATGGTATTTTTCCCTGCATTGTTATTGCCATCGCCATAGCCAAGCTTAGCAGGTAGGAACGCTGAAGGGCCTGATTTTCGCTTGGGAAGGTGTACCAGTTGCTGCAGTTTCTGCTGCAGTAAGCCTGTGAGGGTAAGAGAATGGAGTGCGAACCGCAGTGCCATAGCTTCGTGATGCGGTTCGCACGCCGATGGCAACAACAGTGGAGGAGGCCACCCAAGGGAGCAAAGCGAAGCTCCATCGGCCATGACAAAATTGCACTAATTCAAAACCTTTCGTCTCCATCGTCATGGAACGTATAAGCTGGAAGCCTGTGATCTACGACGGAGTAAGCTAGGCCTCTCATCCTTTGAGCCCTGCTCGGCCTCTTCTTCTTTCTTTCTTTTTTTGACAAAGCAGACTTTTACAAAAAGTTCATTTCTCTTAGATACATCAGATTCATCAACCAGATCCATACCTTAAGTAGCTTGCATATGAGATCCCACCTATCATCCTCCCAAACAAACGAAGAGTGACCCCAAGAGATATGATAACCTAACTGCATATACAGGCAATCATCATGGCCTCGTAAGTACATCTTTTGGGGGACTGCTTCTCCAAAACTTGCCCACCTACCCAAATCTTCTCAACTGGTCTTGATCCCAGAGGGTTCTCAATGAAAGCCACAAAGGTGTAGGTAGATTGCTTC
Source organism: Cibotium barometz (assembly GCF_041138505.1). Lineage (NCBI taxonomy): Eukaryota > Viridiplantae > Streptophyta > Polypodiopsida > Cyatheales > Cibotiaceae > Cibotium > Cibotium barometz. The sequence continues at coordinate 45,510,933 of NC_141075.1, forward strand.
TCCTTTAGGTACCATCTTCTTGTCTTTGGCCCAAACTTAGGCAACTTTGCTCTCACATCATATCTTGAGTATCCTTGCATAATGTCAACAGTTAGGAAACCTAGTATGTACAAGAGTCTGCTACTAGTCTGTGGAGAAAATCATCTAATCCTAGCCTACAGGGATTGGATTAATTGAAATATATCAACTTCATGCAGTTTATTAACATAGTATAATGACCAACACATATGAATACTTTTATATATTAGCTCTAGGGCATCTACCCCAGTGTTCACCTCTTTTTGAAAGACTATATTATTCCTAGAAATCCAGATCTTCCACAAACAACAAAATCTAATGATATTAAATATTAAATTTATTGCTCTCCCAACATCAATCAACCTTCCAAGAACCCAATCTCCCCATAATCCTTGAACCCCTAGACTGTTAGATACCCATTTCCCAATTCTACCCTATACCCCTCTAATAGCTTGACATTCCCAGAAGGTATGCCTCCCATCTTCCAAAGCAGTTCTACACCTAGGGCAGCATCTAGAAGTGAAGTTTCTTTGAAGATCTTGAGTCCTAGAGGTAAAGCCAACATGCATATCCTCCATAAGAAGACCTAGGCTTTCATTGGGATACTTGCCTCCCACATATTTCTCCACCTCTTCCTCCAGATACTAGCATTCCAACTTACCTTCCAGACTCTGTTGCAATATTCTGCATTTACCTCACTCTTTCTTAATTCCAAGTATAGGACCTTAGCTGCCCCTTTATCCAACTCGACTCCATTGAACTACATCCAGTCCTTTATCTAGTAGAATCGGCCTCTCAAAGGGAGGTTGTGGGTTCAAGCCTACCTAGCGACATATCCTTTCTTTTTTATTGGATTGGACTTGAAATTGTAGGAAATTGTGTATTTTACATCTGGCTTATGTATAACACACACACACACCACCACCACCGGCTCAAGGGTCAAGGGGTACACATCCACCTATAGCTAGTGAGGCTCGAACCCAGTACCTCTCGGATATCACTCAATCACTTTTACTTAGCATCTCCCTCAATAAGGATGGGAAATGCCGACATATCCTTTATCTAGTAGAATCAGCCTCTCAAAGGGAGGTTGTGGGTTCAAGCCTATCTAGTAGAATCTGCCTCTCAAAGGGAGGTTGTGGGTTCAAGCCTACCTAGCGACATATCCTTTCTTTTTTATTGGATTGGACTTGAAATTGTAGGAAATTGTGTATTTTACATCTGGCTTGTGTATAACACACACACACACCACCACCACCGGCTCAAGGGTCAAGGGGTACACATCCACCTATAGCTAGTGAGGCTCGAACCGAGTACCTCTCGGATATCACTCAACCACTTTTACTTAGCATCTCCCTCAATAAGGATGGGAGATGCCGACATATCCTTTCAGTAACTAATCTCGCCCAAAAATAAATAAAAATGGAGAGCTCTAAACTTGGTTATATGCCGATTCATTGATGAGAATACAGGGGCACATGAGTGGAAAAAAAACATTAAATAATAAGATTCAATAGTTGATTTTGTTTAGTTTTTTATAAAAGAAATCCTTACTTAACCTTCATAAAACTCAAACGCCCACACATAATCCGAACAAACTGTTTGAGGTCAAGAAGCATAAAAAACAAACCAATTAATTAATTAATTAATCTAAAAAGAAAATTGGGGTACTTATTAGGGGGACACAATGAGCTAAGTGTGACAATCTCATTAGGTGAATCTCATTAGGTGGCGGTGATATTGATAAAGCATTACTAAATAAGCTTCATAATTTTATCACAAATGAATGTCTTGCTGGAAGTTGCTCATTGGAAAGAGGAGGTATAGTTTTCCATCTACACTAGAAGATGATGGTGGTTTTCTTTCTCAAAACCAAAAACTAAAAAATTCATCATATCCTCAAAAATGGTCCACTATTATTTTTCACAATTAAGTAAAGAAAATAATGATGGTTTTTAAAATTTTTGTTTGATTTAGTAAATAAAAATGTTTTTTAAACATTTTTGCATAATTTAGTAAGTAAAAATGATGATTTTTTTATTTGATTTGCAATCCTTTTGTATAGTTTATTCTTAATACTTCTCCAGTGCTCTTCTATTTGTTCTCATAATTTAACGTTTCTTTAGGAAATGGTGGATTGCATAATCTAGTAATGAGTGAGCTCAAAAAAAGTTACTTGGCATTTTTTGCTTAAATTTATGTATCCCTTAGCAAAACTAGTGCAAAGAATTCCTCGTAATCCCTTCCTTTTGGGCATAGCCTTTTGCTATTTCCATCACTTTTAGATTTCCCCTTATAGACCCACTTATTGCCAATAGTGAACTTGCCTAAAGGTAAATTGATCATCTCGCAAGTGTTTTCTTAGCGTAAATGATGTTGTGTTCCTCATTCATAGCTTCTTCCCAAATTTTATTTCCTTTGACTTTCGTCATAGCTTTGGCTTCATTAACTTTGTCATGCCTTTTTTTCATAGCTTTGGCTTCATTAACTTTGTCATGCCTTTTTGGCTGAAGTATCTTCATGATATTAGCTATCAACGCATTAGGTGGAAAACTTGGTCTTGTTGATCTTCTAAGGATTGGATTTAATTCCTTAAAATCTTGTTTTTAAGAATCTCAATTGAGCTAGTGGATCTTCCTTTTTCATATCTCCAAATGTTTTAACTCAACAAATGGATGCTTGATCATTGTTATTAATGACTTCATTGGGTCATTGGTCTCTTTATTGGATATAGAATCCCTTGAGAAGGCAGCTTGTCTAGTGTTAGGATCATGCATCTTATAAGCCTTATGTTTAATAGCATATCTAATAAATATACAATCACTTGTTGATTGGTTATCTAGCTTCTTCATCCCAACTCCTAGAATATTACACTTACTTAATTGGTTATCTAGCTTTTCCCTTCCAACTCCTAGAGTGTGAGCATATGCAATGCATTCAAATATTTGGAGATGAGAAATATAAGGCTTAACACCAATGAAAGCCTCCGCTGTGATTATATATATATATATATATATATATATATATATATATATATATATATATATATATGAAAATTAGCATCTCCCAGCGTTTAACCAAATACATCCCATCTTTTACAATAATACTATACAATTAGAGTGTTGAAGTAAATATAATGTCCCTCTGCTACTCTCTCTCTCTCTCTCTCTCTCTCTCTCTCTCTCTCCCCTAGAGTCATTCCCCACAAAAATAAATTAGTACTCTATCTTTAAAAATGATACGGAGTGTAAGAGGGAGATAATGGTGAACCTACGTAGGTTGCTCAAACATTGGCCCATCATGTCCAAGAGATCTTGGGATTACAACTAGTAACATCATAGAGCATCTTAGGAGGATCATAGAGCATCTTGGGAGTAGCATCATAGAGCATTCTGGGAGGATCTCTCTCTCTCTCTCTCTCTCTCTCTCTCTCTCTCTCTCTCTCTCTCTCTCTCTCTCTCTCTCTCTCTCTCTCTCTCTCTCTCTCTCTCTCTCCCCAATGCCTATGTGGAAAATGCAGTCCATGTGGCATGCCTATGTGGTATGCGTTATCCACGTAAGCATGCCACATGTAATGCCCCAAGCTCGGGCATTACACGTGTAGTGCCACGTAGCATATGTGCATGCGGCGCACGCCACAAAATGCTCACTATCGCTGTCTAACGACTTTTTAAGTTGTTAGATAACGACGATAGCGACCCTCACAACAGCCATCCTCAACATGCCCCCCTTACAATCGCCCTCCTCCTCCATGCATCCTCTCCTTCAACGTGTCCTCTCCTGCCTCCCCAGACGCAATTACAATCGAAGGGCTTCACTGGAAATCAAGACGAGATTGCAGCATCGCAAGAAATGGGCATGTCACAAGTTGCCACATCAAGCAAGGTAACCAATACCTCTCAATTGCAGTTGGTTGTGAGGGCTGCTCCTGCAATGCCCACCAACAATCGTGTTGCCAGCAATAGTGCCACAATTGTCGAAGAAGAGAAGTCCATAAAGGAGAGTTTCAAAACCAAGTGGTTGATTGCCACATCTCTACGAATTGGGTGGAGGACCATTTGGTTGATAATCATAACCGCCTTGCTAGAGTGCCTCTTTGTCACCTCCTTACAAACCTGGCAATCTGTACGAATGAGGATTCCATTGAAGAGTTAATTAAAAGCATGGAAAAGAGCACATACTAGTCGAAAATGGCGGTGTTCATTGTCTCTGAAAAGATACAGCGGAGAAGAGAGCTTGAGCTCTTGCAAGCACACACACACTCACAAAACCCTAAAAGAGAACACACAAGGTGAGAGGCTGAAAATCTTATTCTTCTTCATACAACACTCAACACACCATATACAAAGATAAGAGTACACACTATAAAAAGGTACTCAACCAAATACATACTAGGGTTCTCTATAGTGTGAACCCAACTAAATGAGCTGGCGCTATAACTATGCCAGTCTATAGAATGGCTGTCACACAGCCTGTCATCCCACTGGCCATATATCACCCATGATCTCACCAACCATGCCAGTGGTGTAAGTGTGGGGCTTAGCAAACGAGGAGCTTCCATCATCCACGATCGTGATAACAATGCCCAAAAAGAGGTCACCGGCCAGAGTGGAAAGGGGATGACATTGATGAGGATGCTGTTCACACCTAGGCCACACAACTGAAGTATCTTCTCATGTACAAGAATATATGGAAATTATTAAGTAGAATGCACTCCTTTGAGCAATGCTACAAGAGTGCCATGAACGTGTTCCCGAGAATTGCACGAGGGCACATCTGAGGGTTCCTTTAAAACAACCAGCACAAGATTAGACAAAAAAAGAAAGGAGTCCACATGAAGACAATAAGTCAAATAGTTGATTGCGATATCAATTCAATAAATGACCAAACACTAGAGAACTGGCCAAGGCCGGGATCAGTTCAACCTTATCTCTGTCCCAAGAGGGAAGTGTGGTGCGCCCGATTCAATAAATGACCCAACACTAGAGAACTGGCCAAGGTCTCGGGATCTGTTCAACCTTATCTCTATCCCAAGAGGGAAGTGCGGTGCGCCCGATTTGTCAAGCTAACCATACTAGCATGGAGTGTCCACATATGAGACCTCATCCCACCCTCTACTACACATATTGCCAGAGATGGGGTAGTCATAAAATTGGAAATTGCTATCAGCAAAGAGCTGCTCAGGTACTGTAATGTCCCCATTGTCCAAAAATTAAAGCATTGTACACTCATCAGATATACTCCATGACCCCTTCCTCCTTGCCATGTAGCTTGCCCGTTTTGATTTGATTGAGAGCCAACTCCTCTACCACCAATTGGTCCCCTTCCTCGTCCTCTACCTGCACCACCAACCATGTTAAGACTCATATTTTTCATTTTCATGTAATTCCTCTTTCAAGGAATCATCCCTCCCCTTTAACTGAAGAGGAGCTGGTTCTTCTTGGGCAGTAGGAATGACTTCATTAGTGACAGCCTCTTTGTTGAATCTTCTTGCAACCTTAATTGTCCAAGTCTCTTCATTTTCCATTATTTCTCTCGAGCAAACCGAACAGCTTCATCAAAACGGAGAGGATTCTTCAATTCTACTTTCAATATGAGATCTGGTTTAAGTCCAGCCACAAATCTATCTTTCTTTATCATTTTGGGTGGAACTTCAGGATGCAAGGCAGCTCTCCAGTTGTTCCATAATTCGGCAAACCGAATCATATATTGATCCACCTCTTGATTAGGTGCTTGCTGATAAATACAAAGTTCTCTCCAAATCCCATTAGGATTCCTTTCCCTAGAATACTGTGACAAAAAAGTAGCTTCACTTCTTTGTATTCAGATTCACATGGAGGAATATAAGAACTTTGGAAATTTTGAATAAAGACTTGCAACAAGCTAAGGGTTGGCTAGGGGCTGTAGAATTCATCTCTTGAGCCTTATAGCTCATTGGTTGCCCACAACCATAAGCTCTAGTAGGAGGTATTATCTTGTAAATGGGACCAAAGTGTTGTCAAGCATCCTTACAAATTCTACACCAAGTTCTAGAAATGATACATAATAGAAATGATATTCAGATCATATTTCCAAAGGCTCAGGCTATGGCACAAAAGGGTATGAGATATCTACCACCACTATCCACTCCACAGGGAACATGAAGTGCAAGAGTTTGGGTGACTGTGGGAAAAGTGGGAGCATGCATACCACAATTTGTTACTGGATTATGTTGGAAATTCTAGGTATTTGATTAGTACATCTTATGCTAATCATGTCCATCCTCTACTATACGGGAACTCATTTCCAATGTGATTTCATTGACAATAGGAGCACCAAGTTCCCTCTCTCCTAGGGTAAGCTGTAGGATCCCTAGGGAGTACTTTGTAATTTTTCTCCATATTTTTAAGCATAGTAATGGCCATGTCCTTGACACTAGCCGTATCTGATTTCTTACTACTTGAGAGCTCACATGGTGAGAGCGAAGAGCGGGGGTGTCGGAGAGTTCAAAAGAAGACGACGTAGCCCTGTTGGGATCTAGTAAGTGAACTTCACATGTTTGAACATTCATTAGTTCATTTATTGAACAACATGTATTTGGTCTGTTCTAAATGAAGACTTCCATCCACAAGTGGCAAACCCTTTGCACTTAGTTCTCGGCTCCAACATTGATCACCTCCGTCTCACACTTTTGGGAAAGTGAAAACACAGATATGATCTCTATGATCTCTAACCCGTGCTAGTGACTCTCTCCATTCTTCTGCAATCCACTTATATGCTTTGTTGTTCCAAGAATCTTGAAGTATTGAAAACGATTCATGAGGTGGGGAAGCATGGACACCTTCGATAGCCTTGGAGGCCTGGTCTCCCCAATGAAGATCTATGTGTTATATATAGGGACCCTTGAACCACAGTAGGTTCACGAATCGTAGGGAGGGGAATGACGACAACGATAAAGATAAACTAGGGTTAAGCGCTTGGTGTGGGCTGATTTTCCAACAAATCTAGTGCTCTACAAGGACGAGGTTGTGGTTCCTCAATGGAATGTTTTTAGGGAAGTACTCGTGGACTTAGCTTTTATACTTGCTCTGCAGAGTTCCTATATGCTGACGGAACTATGGTGTGTACTCTACGTGCGGAGCACCTAGGGATTGCTGTGCAAGAGGCAGGGACTTGGAACTTCACATTGCAAAGGACTTTGTTCTTGCGCTTCCCGCTGATACTTGTATTTCATGTCAGAAGATGGCCAAGAAGAGGTCAGTGAAGGAGTGGTTTTTATTAAAGTGAAGCTTAATGATTTTCGTAGCATACTTACAAGTGTGTGCACGTAGGTCACTATTTTGGTCATCGCCATCTTTATGCACCCCAATGAGAGTACGCCCAGTCTTTCAAAGTATGACATGCATGGAGGTGCGGTAGCTGTAGATTGTTCAGGTTTCGAGGCGGACGATGATATCTTCCTAGAGCCGAAATCACAAAGAGGGAACCTCACCATACCAGTTGGATGCGAATGAGAATCCCATTCGGGATGTTGTTGAGTGTAGCAAGCCTTTCGCAAGGTAATTACATCACTCACTTCGTTTTTCGAGTAGTGTAATCGTTATATAGTCATTGTCTTTTATATTGTCATCCATTTATATATGCTAAATTGTGAGCTTTTACTATGGTAGGTGGTTACTTGCGATGTTCACCGATCAAGGGGATGCAGTCCTAGATTGCTTTGCTAGCACTCGGACCCTTGCTAGAGCATGCAGGATACTGTATCGACATTGCATCATCATGGAGAGCGATAAGGTGTGCCTTAGTTTGTGTCGACCACTTTTGTACGTTCCCGATGATTTGGGTCAACAGTTTTTCAAGGGTGACGTCAGTGAGTATGCCCGACGGGAGTAGCAGAGGGACGTGGGGACATCGTCTCCACATGTTCCTCATCCACATCCTCCACCCGCCCTAGTACCCATGAGCCCAACATAGTTAAGTGCCTCGTCATGGCCACTTGGTGTTACAAGGGAGCCCCCATATTGACATGTCATGCCACAGATGTCCCCCATGGGTTCTTTTACAATGCCCTCATCATAGACACCACGTCTCAAACTTGTGAGTCCGTTATTCCCAACCACACCATTTGGTAGAGCTCCCTACATGCAGCCACCTTCCCTCTTCCACCAGCACCCGTGGCGTCCTTACAGATGTATTTAATGAAAGAAATATATTATTTTAGACATTATTGTGATACACTCTTACTCTCAAATTATGTCAATGGCATTGTTTTTAGTTTCTGCTATGTTTGTTTAGGTAATTAAATTGACAATTGAGAGAGATGGAGCGAGATGGATAGAGATCTCAAGGCCACAAGAGAGATGGAGCGAGATGGATAGAGATCTCAAGGCCACAAGAGAGAGTGTGAGTGAAAGAGAGAAATAAAGTTTGAGTGGGATCTTAAAATAATTATTTTTATGCTTAAAATAATTATTTTCTATTTTGAGAACTTATAAATACAGTAGAGATTACCATGTTCTAGTGCTCTTCTTCTTGGCACACATCCCACCCACCCTCCCCTTATATCTTCATACATGCTTTCATGTATTGTTGTAGGTGTTTAACATCTCGTAGGTATTTGTCATGTAATGTTGTGGTATTGTAAATTTGCTTTGGAATATAATGGAAGTTTTAGATTATAATATGGTGTCTTTGTAAATGAGTTGCAATGATAGTGGCCCATGGTTTCTAGTACTCAACATCTCAGAGGGACAATAGAGAGAGAAAGAGTAGACATAAACAATAAGAGTAAAGAGAGAAACTGCTCGCCTCAACACCAAAAAGCGCTTGCTAAAAAATGCTCGCCAAAAAAATACACCTTGGTAATATTTATTGGCTCATAAATATGAAAATGTTATAGATTTAAAATTTCACTAAGAAAGTTTTCTTTATGGTGTTTAGCATTATACCAATATTACAAATTTTATTTGAATTCTAGGATTGTAAACCTATGACTATGTTTTTTGATGCATAAATACTGAGATTTGATAGTTTAATTGTTCTTTCAAGGCATGAATTTTGCTTGGATTTGATCCACATAACACGTTTTATGCTAAAAAATGGAGGTTTTGAGTTTGTTCAACCATCCTTCCTTGAATCCTTGAGAAATCACTCTTAAGTTTAGTATAAAAGATTGTCGATTATTAAATTCAACCTTTATATTTTAAGGAGTGATGGTGCTCACAAACAAACTATTTTTCTTTACACAAAGAAAGCACCAAACATTGGTGATTTTCTTTATTTCATGTTGGGAGACAAGGACTTATCAAATATTAAATTGCACAAAAATGAAAACGTAGAGACAAGAACACAAGATTAGGTCCAATTTGGCCACACACAAGAGTGAGCCCACGATTATACTCAAAAAAGGCTCATAATACATCTTGAGTAAACATAGCTTGCTTTACTTTACGTAAGCTCTGCTTTACTTTACATAAGCTCTTCTTCTAAAATTGAGCAAAAACCTTATGACCAAGTACTATTTACAAAAACCTAATGTCCAATGTAAACAATTATTGATTTCCATCAAATAATATGGATGGCACCCAAAAATGGAATAAATGGCGGGTGTCCCACATGATGAAATAATAATCCACCAATGCCCAAAGTTAAGCCTCTCAAAATTTTCCCAACCTCACAAGCTCGCATCTATTAGCTAACCCAAGGATTTTCACTTACATCAACTATACCAATAAATTAATAAATTGATTGATTAAATTATTAACACAAATATTCATAAAAAAATAAAATAAAAATTGAAATGATGCAACCAATACTACCATGCATATATGGAGTCGCAGTCACCTGTGTATGCTCAAAGTAGGCTACGATCGCTTGGATTAGAAAGGCATCCCAATCTAAACCCGTCTAGGAGAATTTATAATAAATAAAAACACGAAAATATAAATTCCATGAATTACTCCTCATAACATGCCTCGAGGGTGAGAATCAAGTGTTCTCAATTGTTACCAAAAGAATCTCAAAAGTATCATGGACGAGTATCCTTGTAAGATGCAATCAAAGACGGATAGACGGTGAGAGGGCATGATCAAGGAGCCATTGAGCCTCTTCTATGGGGTGGCCTTTATACTTCACCAAATATATGTGATAAACATGACCTCTTTGTGTTATTTTCTGATCATGGTTCAAAATTACTTTGGGCTCTACTCTCTCAGAGTCTGCTTCTAGTAAAGGGAGGTCATCATAAACTTGGAGTGCCAAAAGAGTACCTCTAAATGGTCTAAAAGACTAACGTGAAAGAAGTTATAAATACATTAGTGTAGTGGAATATCCAAATAGAAAGCATTGTCATTAATCTTGGTGAGAATCTTAAATGGTCTATAGAATCTTGGAGGTAGTTTAACTGCTGCAAGGTTTTTCTCTACACTCTTCATCTTCTATTTTCTATCCTTAGCCACACGTAATCTTCTGTGTAGGGATTGGGCTTTAGATATAGCCTCATGTACTTCACTACGAATAAGGGTATGGTCTCTAGTGAAATCATCTACTACTGTTACAACATGGGAGAGTGTAGAAGAAGATGTAGGTAATTTCTTACCATATACTACTTCAAAGGGAGCTTTACCAGTAGGCTGAATGTGGTGTGTTGTTACAAGCAAACTGGAGTACATGAAGGTGCTAGTCCCAAGTGCTTGGTCTAGAAATAGTGTAGGGCCTTAACAAATCTAGAATAGTGTTATTGGTCGCTTCTGTCTGGCCATTACTCTTAGGATGATGGAAAGGGGATGTGAAATCCATTTTAGATCCTAAATTAGAAACTAAAGCAATCCAAAAATGATTACAAGGTCTAGAATCATGATAAAAAACGATAATATTTAGCACCCATGGTGTGTGAAAACATGTTTAGTAAACATATGTGCAGCTTGTGAAGCTGATAATATCTTTTTATAGGCAATGAAATATGCTTGCTTACTAATCTATCAACAATATTACGTAGCATGTCATTTTGTGCAAATGTAATAGGTAAATCAATAATGAAATCCATAGATATTTCTTTCTAAGGAGCATTAGGTATAGGCCATGGTGCATTAGTAAGCCATGTTGTTTGCCATAATGCCACACTTGACTGATTGATAGACGATGCATTCAGAGGCAAAATTTACAACATAATTCTTTAAATTATGCGAATAAAAATCTTCTACTGCCTTAAAAGTAGTGAGAATGCCTTTATGACCCATATATGGTGGAGTATGTAACTCTTCTAGAAGTAGAGTGATGCACAAACACTTTTTAAAGAAAAGAAATCCATCATTATATAAATAATAGACGAGTAATGATTGGATTACATTTTCAATGATGCAGCATTGAAAATAGGCGAGTAATGATTGGATTACATTTTCAATGATGCAGCATAAAAATTAGGATCGTTCTCATATGTATCACACATAACATCAGAGGAATGCATATCAATAATAGGCGAGTAATGATTGGATTACATTTTCAATGATGCAGCATAAAAATTAGGATCGTTCTCATATGTATCACACATAACATCAGAGGAATGCATATCAATAACTCAAATATTTGCAATGGAAGGATTTCTACTCAATGCATTATAGCTATAGCATTTTCCTTATCTTGTTTGATGTTGAATAAGAGGATGAAAACTTGAATAAATGAAGCCCATTTAATATAAAGATTAGAAATCAAAGGTTGACTAAGTAAATGCTTTATACTTTGTTGTTGCGATCAATCTTAATCATAAATTTAGATCAGTCTTAAGTAAATGCTTTATACTCTATTGATTAGTCTTTAATCATAAATTTAGATCGATCTTAAGTAAATGCTTTATACTCTATCGATCAGTCTTAATCATAAATTTAGATCCCATTAAATAATGTTTCTACATATGAAGTGCATGAACACTAGTGAGAAGTTATTTGTCTCATAAGTAGTGTACATAGTATTGGAAGGTTTTAATTTTTGGCTTTCTTACGTAAGAGGTTATCCATCTTACATTAGGATTGCAGTGATGCTTGACCCACTAGCATAAATGACTATAAGAAAGAATGGTCTAGAAAAGTGTGAAATTATAGAATAGGGGCATGCATCAAAATATGCTATGCTTGAGCATATTTTGATGCATCAAAATATGCTTATAGCATAGGGGCATGCATCAAAATATGCTTGAGCATGGCAAAGTATTTTTGTTGGTGCTCACCTCAATGAAAAATAATCTACTTTTTAAGGAGCATAGTCAAAGGCAATGAACCAAAAGGAATGAGGCTCTAAAGGGTGAAGTGCTAGGTCTAGTAAGTCCACAGTCTAAGAGTTTTCCTATTTGTCTCTATTTTTTTTTGTTAAATTTGATTTAATCAATAAGGAGCTATATGGGGTGGTTGAGTACCTGGAATAAGCTCAATAGTACGGTCTATTGGCCTAGAAGCAAGTAGGCTAGGTTGTAAATCCTTAGCAAAACAATCTTTAAAATGATCTAGAAAAGCTTATTGACTAGGTGTCAATTTATGCCCAGTTTCTTTAATTTAATTTCATATAAATCAAGTAAGATTTTTCACGTTTTCTTAGTGCACATTTTTCTTATGTGTGCAATAACCGTTGGTGTAATTCATGTGTAAGATAGCTCTTGAGTGTTAAACTTTCATCATTTTGTGTGCAATAATAATGGGTGTAATTCATGTGTAAGATCACTCTTGTGAGCATTAAAGTTTCATCATTATGTGTAATCCAAACCCTTGGATGCCTGACCCTAACCTTAACCCTTAAGGTTAGTCCTAACCCATGGGTTAGTCCTAACCCATGCTCCACTAGAGCTTGTTCCCATGCTCCCATGCTCCCATGCTCACAAGCCTAATATGGGTTAGCCTCCTAGTATATGCACACATAATGTGCATATAACATACTTCCCCTCTCTAAAAACATTGCACTCTTGCAATGAAAAGAAGGAGAACTGCACTGAACAATATCAACTAACCCCCAAGTCGAATCCTCTATTTCCCTATCTTTCCACCTAATTTTAACCTCAGGGATTAGTCAACTACAAAGTTTTCTTTCCCTGAATTCAAGTACCTTATCAGATTCATGTGGAACATAGGATATTCTTCGACTTCAACGAGTTCTTGAGGAGTAACTGTGTTATCCTCGCCTCCCAGTTTCCCTTTCAATCTATCGATATGAAAGACTGGATGAACTCTAACATGTGGAGGTAGTTTAAGTTCATACGTAACCGTGCTAATCCGATGTATAAATCGAAAATGGACGACAATATCTAGGAGATAAATTTGAGCATTTTTCTTTTGACAAAGTCTAAAAATCTTTAAGAAATTTTAAATAAACCAACGCTCTTGGTTCAAAAGACCAATTTGAGCGTCCTCTATCAGCATAGAACCGTGCCCTATCCCGAGCACTCCTGATAGAGTTCTGAGCTTCGGTCAGCATTTCCTACATATCACGCAAGAAATCCCTCTCAATGTCCTCAAGATCGACATCAATAAGTGCCCTAGATTGATACCCATACATAAGTATGCACCGACTAAAACCAATAGCTGTATATTTAAAACTGTTATACGCAAATTTCATCATTGGAATATATTTTTTCCAATTTGATGCCTTTCCAGAGATATATGCACGAAGCATATCCTCTACAATCTGATTCATATGCTCTATTTGCCCATCAGACTGCGGATGATCATAGGAATTCATACTCAAAGTAATTTCGTCGTTTGGAATAAAGTAGGAAAACATGGCATTATAACAGCAGGAACCAGGGATTCATCGGTGCCTCGACGTACCCACATCTGCACATGGAATTATCGACGTCCCGAGTTATCAGCATAGAGATTCGTCAACGTCTTGATGAGTCACATATGTTCATTCGTAAACCTATCAGGTGGAATGTATAAATCACCTAAAGGATGGAACTAATGCCAATAAAGGAAGAATCCAAAATTTCTTAATCCGAACACAACAAGATAAACTCATTGAACTCTAAAGAAAGAGATTTCAACAAGTGAATATGCCGATGAGATTACCCTCATCAAAACATGCAGGCTATAGATAAAAGAAGTTTATCTAGAGAATGCCCACACTATAACTTCTAATGAATTTAGAAAATGAGATTGTCTTTAAATGTTGAGATCAACATGCTAAGTGATGTAAGTAAAGCAACAATCTTGAGCCCAAATTATCCCATAAGATAATATATGTGAGGGATCACTAGCGTCCCATACAACCATGATACCACCCATACATATCTTACCAATCTGAAACTCCCTAGTATGCCATCTAGGAAATATGAATAAAATCCTGTATAAAAGGAATAAAATGGCCTTATCCCAGACTTTCACATACTAAAACCTGTCTCTATATAAGACTACATCAAGGAATAACTCTTTATGAGTACATTATTAGAAAATAATTTTGAATTATTGGCGCCTTTCTAATGATAACTACCCACTAAAGCTAGGGTAGAAAAATAACTCACCTAGATACATAAGCAATTAAGTATCCGAGTTGGAATATGTACAAGATTACAAGGAACATAGTCCAAAATTATGTGCAAAAAACAAACGCGAATACTACCTTCAAAGCACAAGATAATATCCAAAAGATCAAAAGATCCTTATAAAACCATGGATAAAAACATAGAATCTCCTCAAATCCATGAAAACCATAGTTGATCATAAAAATCAATGCATGCCATCTAATGGACATTAATCATGCCAAAAGAAGCATTAAAATTGGTGGGCCAACTCATCAATCTGGAGTATATGAACGTGGTGTCGTTCAAGTAAAACTCCAAAGTAAGCAAGTGAAACACGTGTGTAGCACTCATTAAAAAACTCCTAGACACAAGTGATCTAGGCAGAACCTGATGAGTCCATATAAAACTTGAAAAACATCCAATAAAATCCACCAAAACAAACCGATCAACAAACCCATGATAGAATTTATCTTAGGCTTAAGAAATTAAGCACAAACCACACTTAAACAAGTGCAAAATAAATTATCATGGAAAAGTGTCAAAGGTGAAACACACTTTGAATGCAGATTCTAGGCATCATTGAAGAATTTAAGGAACATGTCCAAGAAGAATGGCTAAACAATGGTAAAAAATCATGAAGACATCGTTTAGAATTAATCGAAACAAAAATATCTACTAATATGAGGTTCAATCGTATTAATAATATGCAAATAACCCGCCTCTATCTAATGTCAGCATGAGAAAACGTACTTTAACATTAAATAACCCTCAAAAATAATAAATCCTTGAGAAAAAGAATTATCATATTTTTTTCTTGATTTTTTCTAATTTTATAAGGCCTCAAAATACGATAATTTTGAATTCCACCAAACATATATTATGGCATTCCAAACCTATATATTTTCTAGAAAATTTTTTGCAATTAAATTTACCAAAATACCATTGATATTTAAAAAATACCAATTTTTAGGAGTTCTAAAAAATAATTTCTAGAATATTCCTAATTTCTCTTGAGAATCCCATCGTTCACCACAAAATCCCAATTCCACCCGACAATTCTCAAATCCAATGAAAATTTATAATTTTAATGGATTTTCTAATTTTTTGGGTCAAAAAAATATTTTTAAAGGAATTTGAATGGTCACAGGCACCCGAATGGACACACCACATGCCAAACACCAACCCTACATTTTCCATAAATTTAAAATAACCTTTATCTATTTTTTCACTAATTTTGAGAAATTTCTTTTAAAATTTTAATTTACCCCGAACGCATTTAGAATACAAATGGTCAAAAAATTTTGAAATCGTTGGAATACGGAAAGCCAACAGTTTCGGGAAAATAAAAAGACAAAAAAAAATCAGAATGTGAAAGGTCAAAAAGTTTCCGGAATCCGAAAGGTCAAAAGATTTTCCGGAATTCGGAAAGCCAAAAGGTTTCCTGGGAATGCGGAAAGCCAAGAGATTTCAAGAAAATAAATCCAAAAATTTCTAGAGATTTTTTTTCTCAAATGTCAAATTTCCTCTATTTTTAAGGCTTTTTTTTTTCAAGCTTATTTGAAAAAATTTCAAAAGCTTTTTTTTGTAAATTTAAAAAAAAAACACTTTTTTTAATTGTAAAAAAAATGAAATTAGTTAAGCTTTAATGTAAAGCTTATAAAAAAATCTTTGTAAGGGGGAAAAACCCGCAAAAATATATAAAAAATACATTTTTAACCATAAAAATGCTGAAAAAATTTCTAAAAAATTAGGAAAAAAATTCTTAAAAATTCTTAAAAATTTAGGAAATCCATTCTACCAAAAATATTCATAGTAAAATATGTGGTATTTTTGTAAAAATTCCATTAATGCTTATTTTAAACCACAAAACATAGAAAAAAATAGCATTAAACTCACGGAATTCCCTCGCAACGTCGATTCGTCCATTAAATAGTAGTAACACGTGGTCCAATCGCCATATTGACGATCCCTGTGCAAATCATCAACACAAATCAACAAAATAACACTTTTTATTTAGTAAATATTAAAATTTACTTCAAAAAATCCTAAAAATTACAATAAGAAAAAAATTTTAACAACAATTAACTAGAAATTGCTCTGATACCACTGTTAAAACCCTAAGATCTCTCTAGATAATTGTTATGTTTAAACATGCATAAATCAAGCATAAACTCATCCACCCGACCACCCCCGAGCCCAAGGGATGCACACATGAATTATAATGAAATACATCATACCTTTACCTTGATGTCCCATACCATCAAGAGGTATAACTCCATTCCAATACCATGTAGCTATAGTGTGAAATGGTAGGTGAGTGGTTATGATCCTCTACACAAGAGAGCATAACATAACCTAGCCTCAAGCTAACATCAAGAGACCATAGCCTAAGCCTCAAGATAACATAGCCTTGGCCTCCCAAGTCCCCCTTGAGTGTGCCCCATGCCCCTATTATATAGGAGGGCCCTCAAGTGACTCTTGACTCTCCATTTCCCATGTGTGACCCTTGGATGCCTGACCCTAACCTTAACCCTTAAGGTTAGTCCTAACCCATGCTCCACTAGAGCTTGTTCCCATGCTCCCATGCTCACAAGCCTAATGTGGGTTAGCCTCCTAGTATATGCACACATAATGTGCATACAATAGTCATGCAGGCTTGATCATGTTTAGCTTGGCTTGTATGGTTTCTCCAAGACTAGATTCATATCGATATTGAATAGTATCTTCAGGCACCGCTTTAAGAATGAAAAGTTGGAGGAGGGTTTGCCAAAATTTCTTAGTGTACTATGGTATAGTCTCTCTCTCTCTCTCTCTCTCTCTCTCTCTCTCTCTCTCTCTGACATAGACAAAAAAGTTATCCCATACACGATGAGCTTAGCGCAAATTGTGGTGGTAAAAAGCTTACTTTAACCTTGCATTGGAACTTATAGGCTTGTGAGGACACTGTTGGGAGAACATTCCACCAAAGTGAAACACAATCAACCATGTGGTTGGAAGCATATTTTATGTTATCTTTCTTTGAAAAAGTCTCCTTATTAGAGAAGTAGTCATCCAATTGACTCGACCAATAAAAGCACAAGATGAGCATCTTTCTTGCCATCAAATTTAATGAAAGAGAAAGTGCAATGACAAATCTTACTACCCTTTTTAGTTGTTTGAGCATTAAAAGTAGCCTTGATGATCTTGGCTATGCGTGCATCTTCAGATTCGAGAGCAGGAACATTCAAATCATGCACAAGTCGGTGCTCGAGGTCCAGGCACTTTTGTTCCTCGTATTGAAGTAATTACTCGAGTAGTTTAATGCATTGAGCAAGTGTTGGTTGTAGAAGGAGGGTGCTAGAGGAACCATCATGATCATCTTGAGTGTTGGTGTTGATGTTATCGGGGTTGATAAAATAAGGAGTGGAGTCTATGCTTTTTAAAAAAAAGCTTTTTGGGGTTAGAAATATGACTTTAGGGATACTTTTGGGCTAAAATAAAGAAAAAACAAGAAAATGCTAAAAAAATATTAGAAAATACTAGAAACTATTAGACAGAAGTGGAAAACTACTAAAAACTTTGGAAAGGGTGAATTGTGAAGGGAAGGACCAAAGGCTTCAAAAATTGGGTTTTTTTTTCGTTAAAAGTAAGCTTTTTAGTGTATTTGGCAGCACGCACCTATCTTCATGGAGGGTGGGAGAGAGATTGTGAGTCCTTCGATTGCTAATTGGAGCAACAGTTGCTCAATTCTTCTAAGAGTTGAGTATTTACCTTCCCACAATGCTGATTCCATCCATAGCTCTTGATGTCACTCTCATGAAGAATCAAGAAAAATCACTTTTGAGAAAGAAGGGTGGTTTTTGGTTTTGCAGAAGTACTTTCCCTTCACCTTTGGTTAGTAACCACTTGGAATTTGTTTGGCCAATGGTCCATAGCAATCATCCTCTTTAACCTTAGTTTATTTCTTCAATTTCTTCCACAAAGTGATGATTGTCTTTGGCTCTAATACCATGTTACGAGACAAGGATCCTTCAAATATTAAATAACACAAAAAGAAAAGAGTAGAGACAAGAACACAAGATTGGGTCCAATATTCTCCCACACAAGATTGGGTCCAATATTCTCCCACACACAAGAGTGAGCCTACGCTTCCTCTTGTGGTGTATTTTAATCGATTATACTCGAAATAGCTTTTTGGGACTCAAAATATTTTTTAAGAAAAAATAGTTTACTTTACTTTACCTATAATATCATGTTTTAAAATTAGATAATAACATTATGATGAATTTTTATTTACAACTTTGTACAAAAAATCAAATGTCTATAAAGTGAGTGTTCATATGTCCAATGTAAATAATTACATGCTACTACTATAGAATAATATAGACACCGTCCAAAATGGAATAAATGACAGGCATCCCCCATGATAAAATAATACTTTGTCTCGATGCTTAAAGTTGAGCGTCTCAAAATTTACCTGACTCCACCGGTACGCCTCTATTATCCAACCCAAGGATCTACACTTACATTAACTAACTATCACGCATATACAGAGTTACCCATGTACATTCAAAGTACAGTATAATCACTCAAATTTAGAAAGGTATCCCAATCTAAACCCATCTAGTATAATTCATAATAAATAAAAACATGGAAATATAAATTCCATGAATTACTCCTCATAACATTTCATTATTTAATAAGAATATAGGGATTTTTTCTCTTTTTTTTGGGGGGGGAGGGGGTCAATTTATAAAAACCATATTGCACATGTGTGCAAGCATGTATGCATTTAAAATGCTTTTTTAATAATTTTAAACAAATTGTTCACCCCCCCTTTTTTAGGTTTACATACTTAGATTTTAATTTGAAAACAACTATTCGTTTAATCTCCTCTTGCATGTTTTAAGTCCCCCAACAAAAAAAACCCTCTCTATGCATGAAGGTGCTATGTTACATATGTATAAAGAAAGTGACCCCACCTAAAGAGATTGTTTCTTTCCCTTTTAGTATTTCATGGATGAAGGTAATATGTTACACATGTATAAAGAAAGTGACCCCACCTAAAGAGATTGTTTCTTTCCCTTTTATTATGTCATGGATAATTTTAATAAGTGACACACTAGTGTCCTAGTCTTTTTCCTCTAGCTTAGATAACCACTCCTTTTCAACTGCAAAATGTTATGATGTACTAGAATCAATGTACTAGGTATCATTGTCAAGAATTTGAGCCTTTAACACATGCCATGTAGGCCGGCAATAAAATCATCCCTTTGATGGACTTTGTTACACTTTTGGTTAGGATGTACGTAACTGTGTTAATTGCCTCATCTCGAAAAGATTTAGGTAGATTCCTACCATTAAATAAACATACTCCTTGTCATACTCATGTTAAAAATGTACAAAGTTGTGTTAATTTCCTCAGCCCAAAAGTATTTAGACTCAAGGTTCCCATTTCTCCTTTTAATTTAGGCCTTAAGGATGGCACATTTGTGACTATCATTGACTCCTCATCCGTACCCATGTGAGATGGTGAGGTTGGTAATGAGTGGTAATAAGCTAGGTTTAGGTTGGTAATGAGTGGTAATAAGCTAGGTTTAGATTTGCATGGCACCCATGCCCATTCTGAAGGTGTATCCTCCCATTAGAGATTCTTCAAGGGCATATTGCCTCTCTTAGTTGAGCCTTTCTTTTATGACGTGCTCATGGAGCAACCTCATATTCTATGTTTCTTTAAGCTCTTAGAGTTCTTCCAATGTTTTTGTTTTGTTTTCGAGCTCTTTGTGAGGCTTTGGAATTTTTGCAAGAAATTCTCGTTCTTTACTTGAAACACTCCCCTCATGTAATTACATGAGGGGATTCTCTGTGGGAACATAGAAATTGGTCCTGCTGGCCCTTTTATTTCTAGCTGGGTTTGCTACACCAACTCCTGCATGCCATTCAACCTCGAGATTTCCTCTCTCGAGTTAGGATAAGCTTGTAACTTCTTGGGAAGGGGTTCTTCTAATCCTCTAAGTTTATATTTTTCTTCCAGGTCTTTCTTGGAGGAGATGGTAAACGTGCTGCTAAAAGTGGAGTAGGAGGCACTTTTATAAAAATAACTTAAGCACTAGAGCTTGTTCACAAATTAAGTGTAAATAACCAAAACCCTTCTAACATATATGGTAGTAATATAGCAACGCCACGCATTAGCGTGCATAAATAATATGTATAATTATTTGGCACATGGCCAACAAAATAATAATAATAATCCAAGATGATATTGGCATGATCCTCCATGTGCGACACACGCACTGCTTATCACCTATCTCACAAATGTAAACACATTAGTTGTTCCAATTAATTTCTATCTCTATAATTAATCCCAATATGAAATGTTGATAGGCACAAACACAACATACACTCAGAACTTGTTACACTACGATGCGAGTATCATTATATACATCATCTAGCATGGCATGTGTAACCACTTGTTACACTTCAATTAGCATGGCACATCATTTGCATAAACCACTTGTTACGCTTCGACTGTGTGCAGTTGTCTAGCATAGTCCACTTGTTTCACTTCGACCACACACATTCGTCAAGCATGGCACTACTTGTTACACCTTAACAACATACACCTGTCAAGAATGGTCTCAAGCTATACCAATAATACTAGGAAACTAGTATTTAATGGGGTCACCAACGATACCAATTCACTAGCATGGCACACTAGCGTCCATGCATCCTCATTCAGCGAAAGGGTGGACATTATGTAATAATGGATGGCCTTGATTGTATTCATCTTTTATTTCTCTTGGTGATCTGACCATTGGGAAGCCCTTGCACAATAGAAAGAGTGCAGGAACTAGCCAGTGTCGTGGGGCTTTGCCTCAACGTACTCGGGAGCATAAAACAACTCAAACAGAGAGGTTAATCTATCATAACTTAGCTTACAATTGCACAAAAAAGATGTGTCACTCACCTCGTTGATGCAAGAATCAACATCATTAACAAAGTAATTAAACGATGATTAAGATGAGATTAGTGAGCAATTAACTAATAGCTTAATGTAGGCATGGATACTAAAAAACCAGCAAATTCTCATTAGGCCAATGCCTCAATTTATAGAGTTTATATCCAAGCATCTAATCCCACTGATATCTCCTTGATTCACTCCACCTCTTTTGCTTGATTCTCTTCACTTTTCCCAGAATGTCTCCACACATCCTAAATCTTCTCATGCTACCCTTTATTCTCTCCCAGTAGATACCTCTCACCTTTTCGCTGCTTCTCACTCATTTACAGATTCTCTTTTACAGCCTCTTGCTAAGGGCTTGTTCGCGCACACACCCTATTCACTTGTATATTGCAACAAACGTCACCTTCACACTCCAATGGAAGCTCGATCATCCTCTCACTCAATCACACACACTTACTCTCTCACACACATGTAAGCAAGCACACAAGAGCTCAAACAAGCAAGAGGAAAGAAAGAAAGCAATAATATAGAAGAGTAGAGAAGAGCACTCTATTAAATTAGCATAAAAGAATGAATGGTGAGAATATGCAATGACCCTTATCTTGGTCCCCCAACCTTTATACCTTGAGTTACCATACTTAATTTTTTTGTAGTTTTGTTTTGTTTTTGTTTTTTTAAAATAAACTAGTTGCACTTTCACAATTCACTTAGGAGGCTTTATTCTAAAGAGGGAAAACTAAGGAAGGTGGAGTACTTGGCGTACTCCTTTGGCATACTCTAAGGTCGATCTCAAGGAAGATTGAACTAGGACCAAAGCCTAAATGGTTACCCAAGTAATAATTAGATATATACCATATACCTAACAATGCAAGCAAGCACTTAGCACACAGTAAATGGAAAATCATAAAAATATTGAAATAATAGCAAAAGATGAGGGTGGGTTAGAATGCACTTGGGCAATGAGGAAAATCCTGTCCATATCGAGGTTGCACGTCCCACCGCATGTTGTAATTTTGGATCTGGTCTACATGACTGCACCTCAATAACCTGTAAATCATACTCATATAGCAAGCTCATCGTTAGATAACCATAGTTTGTAAGCATGTTCCGATTCTTCTTCATTAGGTTAATTTTGAAAGAAATCAAGGTGGGAAGAGATTTGAGCCATTTATAATATGAAAAATAACTGCATTACTTCATAACCAATGTGAGTGCTACATGGGCTTTATATAGCATTTGGATCTTCATAATATGAAAAATAACTGCATTGCTTCATAGCCAATGTGAGTGCTACATGGGCTTTATATAGCCTTTGGATCCAATCCTAGATGATATCACTGATGATGTAGATGAGCTAGATGCTTCTCCTAAAGATGCTCCACGACTCCTTTGATGTAGGGATGCCCCTTGACAAATGGATGGACATGTGGAGTGATGTTACACACTTTGATTTTAGCTTAGGCTAACATTTCATCCCATGCACATTTGTTTTATGGCTAAGGGACAAGTTGGGCTTATATTTCTAACACCCCCCTTAAGCCAAACTTGACACTCTAGTAAAAGTTTTGAGCCTACAACATCCTCCCTTGATACATTAGAGTCTCAACCATACAACATCCTCCCTTGATACATTAGAGTCTCAACCATACAATAACAAGGTTTGAGTGCTCTTTACAAACAACAAGGGAAAGAAAACAACTAAGGCTTTTTGACCATACAAGAGTGGACAATGATAACTTTTTTACAAAGCATAGTAATCATCATCATCTCCAGGTCCAACAATACTGGAGACTTCTACAAAGTGATTTTCTTCAACAATGTTGACCTTCTCTTTCTTCTTGTCCTTAAGATAGCATCTTTGTGATGGATGATTTGTCTTTCCACAGTGCACACAAGGGTTGTTGGTGAAGCAATCCTTTGTTTGGTGATTAGTCCTCCCACAGGTTACACATTTCTTCTTGGCATAGGCATCTTCTTGAAAGTCTTTGATTTGTTTTTTTTTCTTCTTCCTGCAAAGAGTTTATCACACTTTCCAAAGAAGGAATAGGTTCCTTCTCTTTAAGCACAGCGACAAGTTGATCAAATTTTGAAGGCATAGTCTTCAACAAGATGGCAACAGCATCTTCATTAGGCATAGGAGATTGGACATACACAAGTTGAGTCATAAGACTCTTTAACCTATTGATGAGTGAAGACACTCCTTTATTTGCTTCTATTGTGATTCTATAGAGTTGCATTTTAAGAATAATCTTAGAATGCTTTGCTTTAGCACCAAAGATTTTCTTAAGCGTTTCCCAAGCTTGAGCTGTTGCAGTGTCAGCATCATCTATAATGTATAAAATTATCATCTAATGCTGTGATTATTATCCCTAAATCTTGTTCATCCTTTGCTTGCAAAGCAACGGTGGTAGGTCTAGTGATAACTCCCTCTCCCTCTCCTTCTACTTGTGGTTTGACTAAGCTCCATAAGTTCTTTCTCATTAAATGGCCCTTGACCTTTGTTTGCCAGGTGTGAAACCCTATGCCATTGAACTTATATGGACACTTAGAATTAGAAGCCATAATAGATGTGGATGCCATAGATAGGGAGGTCTCACCCCACTGAGAAGATAGACTCAGGGCAGTGTCTATAATCCCTTTACAAGAGGTGGCATTCAAGCTTCATAACCACATACACTTGCTACCACTCGCTCAATCCATCCATTTTGCATCATCACAGCTACCTCAATAGGCATAATGTCTTCTTTTGAGGCTTGAAGTGGGATCCATGTCCCGTGCTTTTGCATCCATCTTTGGTAGTGCAGACGCATGTACAAAACAGAGCATGCCTTCAAAAACCTGAAAGACACTGTAGAATCTACTACATTGCACTTGTACACATCACCTTGATGTGATCCCTCATTAACCTCCCAACCCTCTCCTAGTAATCCTTGAATGAGGTTAGATCGTACCTCCTTACAAATATACATTGTTTTTGTTTGGTGCGTTGGCATGGAATTGAACATGTGCACAAAAACGTGTAAAGGACAAAACCAATTTAGCCCTACTGACCTAGATGCCTTTGAAAACTTGAGTGATGTCTTGATATCACTTACCATCTTAAACTTTAAGCATAAGATGGAGCATAAGATGGTCCAAGCATCAGGTTTGGGCCATTAGGGATTGTTAAGAGGGGGGTTGCGGATCTCTTCTAGCTTGCCAAATAAACCTGGTTTTTTATCTACAAAATATGAGTGAGAAAAGAAAAAGATATTATTCTGTACAAGATCAGTTGGGCTTTGAGATACAAACATTACCTCTCCAATGGATGCATGCATAGCATAGAAAACTCCAGTGAGGCTTTGCAGTGGTTGTTCCTCAACATAATTAGAGGGGAAAATATCTGCAAAGAGATATAAGAAAATGGAGAATCATAAGAAAATTTGAAACAAAAAATCCAATATTAGCATGTTGTTAAAGCTGTGCTTATGTTACACTGACAATTTGAAGGAAACCTTGGTCATTGGCCTTGAATGTATAGGTCTCCAAGGGTATACACGTTGCACTATGGCAACTAGTCCTTCCTTCTTAGTTTGTATTGCCAAAAGTGACCCTTCACATCCTCATAAGTCACTTATATACATGTGGGCTTTGCCTAGTCGCCCACACTCATGGGGTGCCCAAAACATGTTCTCTTCATATGTAAAAGCCTTATATGGCCAGCTTCTATTACAAAGGTGGGCCCTTGGTTATATGTAATGTGAAATACCTAATCTAGGATGGGGATTACAAAATGTGTGAAGAAAAGGAGTAACAGCTATCCATAATGTTTTGTCTTGGGAGATGTGGACCTAGGCCAACCACCCCTCACACCTTCCATTAATAAAATGACCATTACCAAGGTGAACGGTGACCCCCCCCTATATAATAAGAGACAGCATTATCCTTGGAAGGGGATGTTTCTTATTAGGAATTGTTCACCATTATCAAGGTGAATAATTCCCATCAATTGTTTTGAAGTGGAGTTTCTTATTAGATCTAAACCTACATCATGCAAGTTTTTTGTAACCCCCATTCAACAAGAGAGAGCATCGTCCTTGGAAGGGGATGGATCATGGCCATGGATTGTATCATTAGCTAGCGAAGAAGGACCGCAATGCTAGTTCTCCCCTATGGAATAGTACCATACATTTGGATGATGAGGTCATCCCAAATATATCAACATCCCAAGCTTCATCCTCCATTTATAAGCCACAACCTCAAGTAAACTCTAACACTATATAACACTCTCACCTTGCCATGTCAAGCCACCCCCTCCAACCCTATGAGAGAACCAAAGCCTCACCACAAAATGTTGCTAATAGAGAAAAAGACCACCCCCTAAACATGAACCTCAATAGGCTTTAGGTGAGGTCACCAAGGAATGGGTACCCAAGAGTACCCTGGCTAGCCAAGGAAGATTCAATGCCCAAGAAAAGACATGGCACTAGTAGCCACTATTTGGCCCAAACCCCAACCATGAGCAAAGATATGCCAAGTGGGAGCCTTATGCAGAGCTCATGCAGCAGAGCTTTACCCAACCCAAGCCCCATTGGATTCTTGTCAAGTTGTTAGAAGCCAAAGGCTTCTATGAAGGGAACCCGTCTCTTTGGTTCCCAAGAACATCACCGTCTTCATAAACCCTGGAGCCAAAAAGATCTAAGTGATACCCATTACCATCCCAATTCTCAATGCTTTGTTTTGGATCTTGATAAAAGTGCTAGAAGCACAAGGATTCTATGATGGAAACCCCCACATCTAGGTGACAAAATATAAGAAACCCCCACATCTAGGTGACAAAATATAAGAAACCCATGCCTCGAACCCCCACAAACACACCCTTGAATGTAAAATCCAAATGGGTGTGGAGAGTTCTAATTTTAGATGAGCCATCCTAGGTGCCAAGTGTTTTACTATGCCTCATAAGTTCTCCCCAAACCTAGTGGGATTACCACACGGTCCCATGACACCCCTGTGTGCCACACCAAAACATCAACTCGCAAGCTAGAAGGCCAAAGTTTAGACAAGTGCACCAACAAAGGTGACCACAGTGGCGTCTAAGCTTTTGTCGTTGTATGAGCATACGCATGGTAAGCCACAAACCCTAAGCCCATGTATACATATGTAACATAGCCCCCCCTGCTCAAGTGTATAGTTATTGCCTTCATCCGCAATGATAAAAAATACAAAAAACCCAAAAACATAACAAGGAATACAAAAGCCTCCCCACGTGCACTTGTGCACACACATTCACACATTTACACCCTACATGTACACCCACCTCCATGCACCTCAACTCGCACGTGCACGCGTACATACCTTGCACATGTACATACCTTGCACATATGCACACATCTCTTACCTCATGCACGTACACATGCACCCTTGTGTGTGTACATTCATTCATACACACATGCACATGCATTCCACACATGTATGTGCATCTTGTACACATTTACATTCACATGTGCACGTACATGAACCTTTGCACATCGTGCACATGCACTTATATTCTCACAATTTCACTTCTTGCCACGTGCACATTGTGTGGTGGCTGGGTGATGGCTTCTACAACAGACACACAAGAAGAAAACACAATGGGATTAGAAGTGGGGGACACCAAGATCCCTGATCCAAGGGCACCAAACAGACTTGCTGTTGTCCTTAGCCCTCCCAACAGACACCATCGGCGGACACCTTTAAACTCCTCACAACACTCTCCTATCTATCCCAACAACTGACACCTCCAGCTGTCCTCTTAGGTCAGCTCTAACCTCTAGCACCTATGATCATCCAAGTACAAGCCTCAACTAACCTCAGCTGACATCCAACTGACACCTCCAGCTGTCCTCTTAGGTTAGCTCTAACCTCTAGCACCTATGATCATCCAAGTATAAGCCTCAACTAACCTCAGCTGACATCCAACTGACCAAAATAGCTCCCAGTTGTTGTGTTGACACAAAACTGGCTGTAAACTGCCCTTGAATGGCTAATGCTGACTCTAGTCAAAAATGAGTCCTCTAGACTCCTCTAATGTCCTCCAAGGATAGCTAACCTTAAAACCACAACCTCAGGACCTTCCTGGACACCTCTTCTGACCTTCACCGGCTGCTGAGAACTGCCTCACTCTTCTGACCTTCACCTGCTGCTGCTGCTGAGAACTACCTCAGCAGTGTAACACAGAACCGATTGACACAGAAGCCTCAAAATTGAATCATAATCTTCTCTCATTTGTCCTCCGCAGACTCACATAGGCCCTCAGGCAGCTCTAAAATTGATTAGATATCACATTATAGGCTCCTACTAAAACTACAACTGGCTCACAAAACTGACTGCAAATTGAGTGAACTGACCAAACCGACTCAGAGCTAACACATGCTTCCACTCTTCTGTGTCCACTTAGAGCTCAAGACACTTTGAACACTTAAACCACACTAGGATCCACCATAATGGACACTCATCTGATATCAGCTGGACATAACTGACACTGAAACCAATCAGACCTCAAACCCTTTTGACTGCTGACAGTCCTCTGACTATCAGACACCTAAGTCAAAAACTCTTCCCTCAAGCTCAGAAAAGCCAAAGCCAACCCTTTGCTCCTTGATGATACCTGACACTCAGCTAACCATGAGTGACTTTGAACCTTCTTTCATTTGATTCAGATTGAGTCAACACTAACTCAGTAGCATTTCACTAGTCATCCGACTAACACACACATATGATCTATCATCATGAACTCAGTCAAACACACTCAATATCACAACTATAATATCAAAATCAAAGATAAATCCCAAACTCTTTGTTTACTTCAAAATCAACTTCAAAGTCTTAAATAGCCCTGAGACTGGGGGACCAAAATTTAAGAACAAAACACAAAATCTCAAGGATCCCCCTCAAGAAGACCGTGGTGCAACAACACTTACCTTCAACAACTACAATTGAGAATGAGTTGATCTTGATCAAGTCCCTAACAGAGGAGCTATACATAGAATCCATGGGATACACCTCCTTGGTCAATTCTCCAGTCTTCAGCTCAACCTCTACTCTGATCCAAGTAAACCTTCACTCACTACACTGTCTTGTCTTCTGCAAAAACTGGAAAAATACTATAGGAACTCTAGCCTATGAACTTTGTCAAAGGAACACTGACCTACATGAACTCTCTCTACTGTAGTCACCCTCATTCTATCATCTCTCTAGAGGTCACACTAACCACTGCTCTTGGAGAGTCTCTCTTGGTGAGACACACCCACCACTCCTCTCTCAAGAATTGAAGAACCACACTCGATCAATTGCCCTTATCCCTCTTCTACCTTGCCGTGCTGCCTTTGTCTTTTCTAGAACGTTGTGTGCCGACTTCCCTTGTTCCACCTCGCTGTTTCTATTTTCATTTCATGCACCCGCACCAAAAATACACCCAGCTGCCACATCGCTTTCGCCACCTTGGACTCATTTCATATCATCTTCTATACATTTATTTTATCTATACATTGTGTTTACGATGGGCTTAATATTATCCTCACATATAGCCCACCCCCTAGGTGAAACACTCTCAAGTGTTTCACTGCATTCTTTGTGATCAAAATTACTCTCTTTCAAAAAACACTCAACTCAACTCTATTAACAGTATCAACAGTATCATCCAGCTCTTCAAAACCCTCATGGAAACAAAAGGGTATAAATGCATCTTCCAAAACCATGCAGCTAAATTGATCCACCCACCTGGATCAAAAACCCGTAGAGGCATCCTGTAAAGAATATCAGTGGTGTGCTCCTATCAAAGGGCATAATCCAACCAGACCTTCTATTAGCCGTCTTCTCAACTCCTCCATCCATAGACATTCTGGTTCCACCATATGACTTAGAACCTCTTCCAAGTTTGTATACCCCCATCTAGCATTCATCCCATTTCTTAAAAGCATGTATCTACAAGAAAAACATTCTTCACTTCCCAAAACACATCCTGCCCAATACAAGGCATCCCATCCAAACCACCTCCATTCACATGAACAAAAAGATCATATCTTGGCATGGTGTGACAATGTTATGGGCTACCACACCTCCAAGAGGGAACTCAATGCATTCACCTAAAGGAAGAACAATAGAACACAATTGTCGTAGGGCACCTACCAATGCTTCGAACTTGAGTCCCTTGAGGCCTCCAAGCTCACTTGTTAAGCTCCAAACCTCCAAGCTCCACCTCCACGTTGTCACTGTAGAGTCGCTCGCATCGTCGCATGACGCAATCTCTCTCTCTCACTCTCCCACACAAGCATGAAACATACAAGCATAGAAGAGGCACAAATGCTAGAATGCTCTCTCTGAATCTCTCTCAAGACACAAAGAAGATCTCTCAATAGCACAAAGGGGGATTGTGTCTTTTCATGAGAAGATGCCTTATATACATTTGGCCCTTATTCACACTTGGGTGCCCAAAACTTGCTTAACTAAGGCCTTGGGTGGCCAATATCTCATAATGTACAACTTTTATAGTGCCTTTACATGACACTTATTAATGTCCTCAATTGCAGGAGCATACTTGTTAATCCAAAATGGGATTAACATCCTCAGAACCTGTTTACCGAGGTCAAAAGACGTGGTCACCAAACTCATGACGGTAAAAGTTTCGGTGTGATTGAAGCTTTTTGAGGGTTCTTCTAAATGCTGAGTGTGATCTCCAAAACCTTGTGTCCATGTCCTCAAATGTGACATGCATGTAGGTAGGAAGACATCTTAGGAAATGATAGTACATCATCATGCCCCTGTCAGATGGACCTTGATTTATGTCGAATCACAATTGTTCACCTTCATATCCATCATATGGTTCCTTGGGTTGATCAATCAGGACCACGAGCAATTTTAAGAATCTAACACTGGCCACTATTGCTGGGTCCGGGATACGATGCCATGCCTGTATCCAAGTCAGCATCTATTTTCTTTGCTCCCTTATGTCTGTAAATGTTGTTGGCATGAAGATTGGAAAGTTATAACAGACATGCGAGTCTTGCTGCTTGGCCTCTTGAAACTCCAGCGGAGTCCGTCTTCTCTTTAGTGGCATGTACAAGGGATCAACTCATTGAGTTGGTGGTGCACACATATACACATGGCTGTATTCTGGAATTATTAGGAATTCCTTTCTCCAGTCTTACTGTATTCCAAAATCTTCTAACTTGGGGTGTGCATCATCTGTGATTGTTGCATAGCCCCCTCGTGTGTGGACTGGGTGAGCTTTCCTCCACTTGTGGAAGCAATAACTGATCATAAATTTAACTACTTGGATTTCCAACAGGTCGGCCAATTGTGGATTGGCTAATTTGGTCTTTTATGCCACGTTAGACCACAATATACCCTCTCCAACCAAAGGTATTAGTTCTTCTAAATCTGGGTGAGGTGCTCGTAGGGTACGGTACATAATGTTGTTTTGTTGGCATGACATCAGAGTAGGCCTCTAGTTGAATCCTTCGAGTCAGCTCAAATGGTGTTATTTGCATTAACACCTTGAACATTAGCTTTAGCTTTAGTAGTGGATTGCTAGCTCGAATGAAGCCTTCATACTCTGCACCAGATAATGACTCCAAAATAGTATCATCAGTAAAAGCTTTAATATTTTCTTGGGGGAGAGAATGGCGTACCTCCTGAGTTTGCCGTGGGGGAAAGATTGTTAGTGGGAAATTCTATATGTTGAGAAGGGAGAGTAGAAAAAATGCAGTCGGCTTGAGACTTGTTAGTAGGCGGTGCATTAGGATACGTATTAAAAGTAGTTTACTAGCTACATTATAATACATTGGGTATGTAGAGTTGGATGATGAAGTTGGTGTCTCTTCCTGACATGGTCTGAGCTAGGGGGTGGGTGACTAGGTTTTGGGATTTCATAAAATCTTGAAGCTCAGTGATATCCTCAGGACTTATGTTAGGATATTCAATATGAGTGTTATCAAAAGTGTAAAGGACATTTGTTAACATGGATTTCAAATGCTTGTAGATATTATGGTATAGTTTTAGAATACCAAAAGGGTGATATAAAGAAGACTCACATAAGTTTAAGTGCTGGTGAGTATTGTAGACTTCTAGCCACCCATGGCTAATAATCCATTGATAACTTTGTGATACCACCTCGTAGTTGGCCGATGTTTCGGGAATATCATCTGGAACAAACATGTCTAATTTTTTTGACGTTGTTGTCCAGGATTTCAGAGTTTTGGAGTACCCAACACCAACTACAAAGATTTAACACAATAGGGTGCAAAGGATAAAAATAAATATCTTGTGGATTTGTTAATACTACATCCCCCTTCAAAATTTCCATAATAATAGTGAGATCATCATCACGCTCAGTATTTTGCTTAATGAGGGTTAGTTCACCTAGGCTTAGGTCTTCAGAGCAATAAGAGGGTTAGTGTAGACAAAAAAAGAGTAAAAGTTTGCAGAGGGGCCCGAGGAGTTACTGGCAACAACTGATCTATCTTCGAGGCTCGCTCAAGGAGTAGGCGCATTTCATCTGTAGGCTCTCGTGTCTTTGACTTCGGTCGTGTATGGCTAGTTGTTGTTCCAATTCTTGTAGACAGCAGTCATTGGTGTTGAGGAGGTTTGATATGGCTATTTCTCGGACCATCCGTGCAGTAGCATCCAAGTCCTCGAAGTGCCTTGTTGCTTCCTCTTGCGCACGCCTAGCGGTAGCCTCCCTTTCCTGAGCTTCTGTGATTCTTTAAAGTCTTTTGACAACTAGTCTTTGACTGTCTTGTAACTATTGGGTGACTTGCGCCATTGCCTCTTGGTGTGCAATCACCATTCTCTGCATCTTAACTTGATTGGCGCTAATGGTATCATTAAGGGCTCTTACTTTTTTTGCATGTGCCTTGTTTTTCTATTCTCTTTCTTGTTGCAAGTGGGTAGCTCTGCTTTCTGCTTCCTTTAGACTTAAGGATAACTATTGAATTTGGCTTTGTAGCTCCTCTTCTTTGGTCAAGGATGCATGCTAGAGCTCGTGTATCTGTTGGGGCATGAATGGCTTTTAGCCATATTCTCTTTAATTCTCTGGACAATAGTTTGGCTAAGAACCAAATTATTGTTTTCCAGCGCTTTGTACTTGGCCTCTTACTCCTCGATGGCCTTTAAACTCTTCATGATCACATCTCGATGTGTGGCCTCTACTGCTGTCAAGTCTTCTTTTAAGGTTTGTACTTGTGTGTTGGACTCTTGAACTTGCTTCCAACCAAAGTGGAGCATTATGATCATGAAGCATATGCATTGTGAGGAGATGGCATCGCCATACTCGTTGCTCCTACTCCCAAAGTGATGTACTTGTGCCCGCTGCCCCTTCCAGTCCAGCATGCGGCAGGTTCAGTAGCCCATCCAAGCCTTCCACAGTTTCCTGCAAGAATTGTTCATAGTCTATATTCAGTAGGAATGACAACTGTGGGGTATTCTTTCTTCGTCCTCTAGACGCCTTCTTTTGCTCGGACTAGGTGTATCTTCATCTCTTGGTCTTTTACTTATATCTAGTGGGCTGGATCTTGCACCGGGAACGATGTTGTGGCTTCAAGCTCTTGGGGTTCTTCAGCTGGCATTGCTTCTGCTGCAGTCTCTGGCTCCATTCTCGCGCAGGTGTCTTTGTCATAGTAGAATCCTTAAGTGGAGACATGTTTTTGAATCTTAGCAGAGCTGGGCTTTGCGGGGGAGTCATCTGTTGTGTTTCTTCTTGTGTGGCCTCACTGATAGTGGCTTCTTACTGTTCAAGTACTTCTTGGTACGATTTGATCTCTTGGGGGGTTTCCTCAGCCACATCTAGAATGACGCACCTCATCTTTCTTTCTATCTTCTTTTTTCTTCCTTTCTTGATCTCCTTCATTATAGCTTTTGTTTCCATGAGGACATCTTGCCCTTCTTGCATCTTGGCAGTAGTCAGCGTTGGTTGCTCTGGAAGGAGTGCCAATTGCATTTGCTCTTCTGGTTCGGGTTTTGGAAAGCTCCTCTGAGCCACATAATTTAGGACTTGTGTCATGAGGTATGGGTTGCATATCTTGGATTGGTGGGCTTTGAGGTAGTTCTCCATTTCCCAGTGTATGTAGTATGCCCAATACTCCTCCTTCTCTTCATGGACTTTTGCGATTCTGTTCAACGGTGCCCTGTTGTATTCGATCCACTAGCTTCACCTGCATGATTAAAGACATCGCCCTGCATGCCTTCTCTATTGCTTCATCTCTCTGATGTTCTCATATTCAGCTCCATTAGAATTATAGGCGCTCTTCTTCAGCATAGCATCTAGGGGCATCTTGTCAAAGGCATGGGCATGTATCTTGACTGGTAGTGGGAGCTGCAGAGCTTCACGGATTAGATCTTCAGTGATCAGGACCTGCTCTATGGTGCCATCGGCCTTCATTTTACTATACCCCGCTTGGTGGCTTTGTCATATGCTTTAATGTATTCGACACAAAGCTCCATGTCGATATTCCTGGGAAGAACCTGTGCCATTCTGCTAAGGCCCACCTTCTCTAGCTTGTCCTTTACTTTGGCCTCCTCCAAAATATGGAGGTACTCTAGGCTATGGTATTGCAACGCCACCTTTCCATGTGCCGTATGGATCTCCTTGTTTTGTTGATGATGGCACCATGGAAGGCTTGGGCATATGGGCCCAGGTAATTCATCTTTGGTCCTCGTGTTGGCCTCTTCTTCTGGCTCATCGGGGAGCTCATAGCACTGGACTGTGCTACCACGGGGGTCTCTGCAGCTTCAGGGTTTGAGGTCGACATCTGTACATGTAAAAAAGATCAGTCTCTAGACTGGTGGGGCATGTACCACTCCCTATTTTTTTTTTGTATAATGAAAAGCAGGTTAATCATGATGAGAAGGGTGTTAGTGGTGTGAGCAATAAACAAGGTGTGTGAGTTGCGATATTGAAGAGGTCAAATTATGTAACATGAAGGTGTAGGTGTTCAAAACCGTGAAAGTGCAGGTCGTTTGGTGAGGAGTAATCTTGTGAGTCGGGGAAAACCCGTGAGGTGGATTTCCGTGAGAAGGAAATCCATGAGATGGGTTTTTGTGAGACGGAAGTCTGTGAGAGTTAATAGCATGAAAGTTAAAAGCATGAAGTGGGTTTCCATGAGACAAAAATCCGTGAGAGTTAATAGCGTGAAGTGGGTTTCCATGAGACGGAAATCCGTGAGAGTTAATAGCGTGAAAGTTAAAAGTGTGAAGTGGGTTTCCGTGAGACGAAAATCTATGAGAGTTAATAGTGTGAAAGTTAAAAGCGTGAAGTGAGTTTCTGTGAGACTGAAATCCGTGAAAGTTAAAAGCGTGAAGTGGGTTTCCGTGAGACAGAAATCCGTGAGAGTTAATAGCATGAAAGCGCAAGTTTTTGGATAGTTATGTGAAACTACAGGTTTTGGTCGTGAAGAATTTATGTTTTGTTTTTCTCATAGATTTGATTAGTGAGTGTTGGGATGAGAGCACCTACTAGCGAAGTTTAGAGCGAACACAGAGCAAATAACAAGAAATCGTTTTGATGAAAATGCAAGACGCGTGTTTGACGTGCAACAACTTTGTGTGCCCGAGACATTCAATTGATTATGATCAAAGTTTAAACAGTGAAAAGAAAAGAAAAAGAAAGAAGGGCCCAAGCTCCCACCTTAATGCGTTGTCGTGAAGTGTGCGGAGTAGCCAGGAAAGTACGAAACTTCTAGCTGTGAGAGTTGGTGTCGAACTTAACAAGGAAACTCACATACAAGATTTCCCAAGGAGTATTGAACATCACTATTTCCAAAGACAAATACATGTGTCAACTTGCCTCAATACATCCTTGAAATCATCCAGATGATTGCACAGAATTGCATGAAATCCTTTGAACCATTCACTTGTGAGCATAGCAAGGCTTTCTAATTTTTCCAATATACATGTGGCCAGTTACATCCATTACATCCAGTGCCCTCAAAACCATTATTTCGAGATGTACTTTATCACCTGAAAACCTGCCTTATTGTCCTAACATCTCACAAGCAAAAGAAATAGCATTTGGCATAGCTTTGACATACTCATGATTTCCAAAATCCATATGAGAAGAAAGTAAAGCAAATTACCCTCAACTTCAAAGTATTTTTCATAATTCTCCAGGCTCCGAATTCCTTAGCTTTTTCCCCAAAATTCTATCATGTTCACAAGCTTTTTCCCATACATTCAAAATCTTAAAGGGCTTATTTGCCATGCCCTTATTCTAAAATAACAAAGTAGTTTTAATTTTAACTTATCTGAATGAGGCGAAGGGTGGACACGTCGAACTTTTTCTTTTATTTTTATTAATCTAAGGTGGCCGCTTCAGCGCCGATTCACGATGGAAGAAGAAAACTCTCAATAGTCCTCTGCGCCGACTGTATATTATGATTTTTCAATAGTCACATCATCATATAGCTCTTGAATTTTCCTTCATTTCTAGCACCTAAAAGCAGTACACAGAAGATAAGCCCTTCCCATCAAATTGACTGGTCGCCTCGACGCTGTTCCCCTTCACTCTGCAAATTTTTTCTCACCTCTGCAATCCGCCATTTGCTTCCGGTACTCTCAGCTTTTTCCCGCAGAGATCTCGGCGCTCCTACCCGCCACCTTCCGCCAGCTGTACATACCATTAAAAAAAGCTGCGCATTTTTGTTTCCACGCCTTCTAGAAAATTCACCAAAAGCTTTGTTAACCTTAGCACTAAGGTTACAAAGCATAACCTTAGCATTAAGGTTAAAGCCTTCAATGCACCTATTATTTTCTCTTTTTCCCATTGTTATGGAGTGTTGACCATATATATATATATATATATAATCAAACTCCTTTTCACCTTTACACCATGACCTTTCTAAAGGTTTTTCTCATGCCTTAGCACCATTTAGCATCCTTATTGTGCATATGATTTTGCCATTTAAAGCATACGATCAAGATCCCGACCAATGCACCATTAAGTTCTCTGTCTCAGTGCTAATGTCACAGGCAAAATCCAGTCCTATCAAGGCACAAGATATCTGCTGGCTCCAAAATTCCCCATAAGCATAAAAAAAATCCTCCACAATTCACACCACACTATCAAAGGCTTCAAAACCTGGCTCAGCCTCAGCTCATCTTATTGAACCTTATCTACAATATGAACATATATACTCAGGCATCATATAATGATTCGTCATGGCACATAACCTCATGCATCTGGATGTGTATTTGACAGCCTCACATGCACGGTTTCACATCATAGACGTGCCATGGCACGACATCCACCCCCTCTAAACCTGCACATCCTCTGGTATGTGCCAAATCATCATCAAGATCTACATATAGCTGGATGTCGTCTTCATCTTCTGCAGTTCCAGGAAGATCATCCTCTTCCTCTTCAACCATATCCATACTTCCACTGTCAAGCTTCTCATCCTGAATCTCTTGTGAATCAAAAGGATCACCATCATGCCTTCTTTTAAATATCTTGATTCTTTTGCCAGCCACAAGATTCTTTACTTCTGTTCCATCAAGCTCACACAGAGTATATGTGGCATTTCCATGCACATGCCTGACAATGTAAGGGCCAAACCATCTTTTTGCAAATTTTCTTTGAACAGTGAATTGGTTGTCAAGGCTACTATCATACATTAGAACCCAATCACCTTCTTCAATAGGTTTTGGCCGGAGTCTGTGTCTACTATCAAATCTTTCTTTATTTTTCAACCTTGCATCTTTCAGGCGAGCTTTAGCAAGCTCTACATCTTCAGGCCTCCTCTCCAACTGTCTTATTCGCAATGCAAGGAGGTCATCTCTGCTCAATCCTTCCACCCAGGGCAATACATTCCAAGTTAGAATTACTTCTTCAACTGGCATCACTGGCTTCTGACCATACATTAATTCAGCAGGCATGTATCCTGTCACTGAGCTATGAGTTGTACGGTCAGCCCACAAGGCATATGGTAGCAGCTTTGGCCACACTCTCATCCTTTCTCTGCATGCCTTAGCCAAAGCTTTAATGATTGGAGGATGTCCTCGCTCACTTTTCCCATTGCCCTCAGGATTGTAAGCACATGTTAGAGACAGTTTGATACCAATTCTAGAGAAGAATTCCCTTGCTTCTTCAACATCTAGCTCTCCCCTATCAGCTGTTATTTTCCCAACACAACCATATCGGCAGATCACATCTTCCAAGAGAAATTTGCATACTGTTTCCGTACTCTTTGTTCTAAGGGCACGCCCTTCTACCTGATTTGTCAAATCTTCTCTTGCAAGTGCTATATACCGCATCTGCCAAATTCCCAAAGGCATTGTAACTAGATCCACTACCCATTTGTAGTGCATGGCAGGTGGGTAAGTTGGTTGTAAGCCATCACGATGCCTCACATTTGAGTACATTTGGCATACTATGCATGTTTCCACATATTGGGAAATATCCTTGTACATTCCTCTCCACCAATATTTTTCCTTTATTTTGGTAAAAGTGGCCCACACACTTCTATGCCCAGCCCAGAGACTCTCATGGAATTCTTTCACAAGCTTCCCTTGAGTCTCTTTATCACATACGACTCTCTGTGGCATAGCATTCCTCTGTTTAGGATGTTTCCAGAGATACCCATCCTTTAGAAAGTAACCATATGCTTTTCTGCGGATCCTCTTAAATTCTGAGTCAGACCAATTCTCTTGCCTTGTCAGAGTGCTCAAATATTGACCAATAAGCAACCAATCTCCTTCATATATTTCCTCAATAAAAGACTCAAGTGCATTTGATAAGCAAATATGATCCCCCTTAGCATATGCTGTGGTATAGAACTTTGTACCCACATCATCAATATCACTAACCATCTCTTCCTCATCTTCATACCTGGCTCTTGATAGCATATCTGCAACTGGATTATCTTTTCCCGCAATATGCTCAAACTCAGGATTTAGTGACTTGATATAAGCAATCCACCTAAGCATAGCAATATCTGGAGTGGTACAACTTGCTATCATCCCAAGAAGTGGCAAGCAATCAGTCTCCACAAGTACGGATGCCCCAATAAGATATTCTTTTTCACATTTTAGAGCAGTGACAATCCCCCATAATTCTCTCTTGATCTGTGGATACTTTCGCTGCCGAAAGCTTAATACCTTTGCTCCAAATCTAATTACATACCTATGATCATCCTCATCATCTTGCCCTACTGCCCATCCAATCCCAGTAGGACTAGTATCAACTGTAACAATCACAGGCCTGCCACACTCATAATCTGCCTTTCTCAAAATGGGTGATGATTGGAGCAAATATTTCAGCTTCCGCATAGCTTTAATATGTACTGCACTCCACAAAAATTTTTGATTTTTCCTCAAAAGCTGATAAAGAGGATCTGCTACATGTGCATAATGTGGGATCCAAATAACATAAAAGACGCACGCTCCAAGAAATCTCCTCAGCTCTGTAACATTAATGCATATTTCCTTCATTCTTTGTATTGCATCTATCTTGGCTGGACAAGGACGGCGTCCACTAGTACTACAAAGATGTCCCACTATTAGCACTTCACCAACCCCAAACACTGATTTTTGCCCAGATAAAGTAAGATTCACTTCTTCAAGTCTGGATAGAATCATGTCACAATCCTTTATATGATCTGCCACAAACTTGCGGCACCCTTTTGAATCCAAATTCTCATCTTTGTCTTTCTCATCACAGCCCTTTATTGGCACATCATCCAAAAATGGCATAGTTTTTTGTGGTATGAAGTCCCGTAAGACTTTATTCATTCCATTCATCATATGTGCCACTGAGTTAGTGGCTCCCTGTGGTAAGGTACACATCCTTACTAATCCCAAAGGAGTTCTCATTGTGGTCAAGTCCCTGCTTTGCATATCCAGCTGGAACTGATCATATCCCGAATACAAATCACCCATAGAGTATATAGCTTTCCCTGCAAATGCTTCTGCAAACTCATCCACAATTGGACCTGCTCCCACATTCCTGATTGTGACTTTGTTTACAGGTTGCATGTCTTGAATAAAGCGCAATGTCCCATTTTTCTTTGGTACAGTAAACCATCTGTTGGAATATGGGGCACATGAAGGCTCCAAGATTCCCATTCTGATCTTTTCCTTTAGTAATTCCATCAACTTTGGCAAGAGAGCCTTTGGTACTGGAATTGGCCGCAGGTTCCAGGGCACATGTGGAACAGTAAAGATCACCATTGGTGCTGTTACACTTGGATCAACACAACCAATCTCATGCGGCTGAAAGGCAAAAGCTTTCCCATGTTTTACAAGCATCTCCTCAAAGCATTCCCTTTCAACTGGCAACAGAAAATCTCTCTCACCAATCTTCAGCTCTTTCAGAGTTTCTTGAGTAAATTTATGCCCAATTTTCTTCGGATCTCTAAGATTTGGCTGCAAAGAAGCTTCATCTATCTTCTCCTTGCTTCCTGGTGGCAAGGGCAAGGCAACTGGCTTCACCTTTTTTGCAACCGTTTTGTACTTTGTATCAACATGAGCATCCATCTCACAATTCATGTTTTTACATTCCACCCCCTCAAATTCCTGGATTATATCATACATCTCCACAGATGACACCTTTATCATTTCATTTCCACCCTGTAAGCATGCTCTTCTCATATCAAAAAGTACATCCATAGTATCTATAAATGACACCTCATCAAGCACCCCTGAAATAAACTCATTCTTCTCCAAAAGACCACACTGCTCAAAACTTTTTTGTTCATTTTGTATATGTTTTTGCATGCCACGCTTTAAATCCTTGCTTTTTACAAAAACCAGTGACCCATAGCTGGAGAATCCCTGAAAATTTGCTGAAAAACTATTTACATTGATTGAGTCCTGCGAGAACTCATTTTCCCTTGTACCATTGGAATCCCGCTTTACAATGGCACCTGGCCAAAATCCCTCATCTCCCTGTAATTCATAAACTCTCTGTTTATCTTTGGGAGTGACTGTGCCCTAAGAAATTCACGATTCCTTTCATGATTAATGCAAACTGTCAAAAACTGAACAGCCTTTTTGCCATCTTTACTCCTTATTCTTGCATAAGCTGAACCATCATCCAAAACCTTTGTTTCCATCCTTACAGCTGTAATGTAGGGTTGCCCAAGAATGAGGGGATACGATGACATCTCCTGAACAAAGAAATTCTGATCATCCTTCACATCCCCTATAGTTACCCTTACATTTGGACATGCTGCATAAAGCTCTCCAGATGAATTATTAGCTGCTTTAATCATCCACCCATGATCCACATCCATTGGCCACTTACATTTGTTGTAGAGATTTTTAGCCATAAGATTTATTTCAGACCCATGATCAATTAGAGCGACATATGGCTCTTCCAAATCACCTATCTTGACAAGGGTTTCAGTGGTGGCTCTTGCCCAATGGCTCCTGGAGTAATGACTTTTTGTAAGAACTTCTTTTTCGTCATCCTCTTCCACAAAACGCACTTGTCGTGCCCCATCAGCAGAGTGATTACATTCCACCACATTTTCTCTCTCTTCCTTTTTCTGTACCTGTACACCATGAGTCTTAGAAGTGCTTGCTTCCCCTTGTGATGGAATAGATTCAATTATGGACTGCCTTTTTCTTCGTATAATATCAATTATCTCATCATGAAATTCTTTCTTTGCAATCCCCAAGACTTCCCCTAGTGTGAATTCCACCCTGCTGTTTAGAATTCTCTCTTCAAGCACCTTTTTGAGATCTGTTGCAACTTCAATATCAGATTGAAGCTTGTAGAGTGGACTTTTCCCTTTACCCTTCTCCTTCATTTTAACTGGCACTTCTTCCATTGAAACATCATGTGGAGGTCTGCTTTGCTGTGGAGGCATATGTGATGGCCCAGGATCCTTCTTTTCACTTCCACGTGTAACTCTTTTTGATGGCCCTCCTTCCTCATTTTCCCTTTTACGTTTCTCCTCTACCTGTGCCTCATTATTTTGGCATTTGGCAATATAGGCATGAATGGATAAAGAATCCACAGGCTCCTCCCAGCCAGTCTCAAGGCGTATACAATCACCTGCCTCATGCAAAGCTTGCTTTGACACTTTCCTTGATGCAATTAATTCCATTGTTGACGGCCAAAAATTCTCATTCTCATAATCCTCATCATTCTCAAATCCCTGCTTTTGTTGACCAACCTTTAATCCATAGGTTGCTGCCTCGACCATAGAAATGGCATGACTAGCAACCATATCCTCTACCAGCTTTTTCATCCCTCCTTTCCCAAAGTTTGTACTCAGCGGAAGACCAGTCTCTGTAAGATGGATTTTCCCATCTTTGAAGAACACAAGTTGATTTTTAAGAGCTTCTTTATAGCTGGTACAATCCTTCTTTGCATGCTCTGGGTCATCACACCATATGCATCTATATGTAAACCCTTCTTTAATTTGAGGCCTTTGCATAGAAGCCTGCCCCAATGGTAGACCTTTTTCTTCGATCCTGGACATCTTTAATTTTAAATCACGCATACCCTTGATAAGCTCATCCATCGGCCCATCTATCTTAGGAATTGCGGCAGCTGGCTTGGATAAACTCTCAGGGGTAACAGCAGCTATGGGGGTTGCAGATCCCATCACCATTTTATCCCTCCTCCGCTGCCGCTTTGCTAACATAGTGACTGCATCCTCAACATCATTCCAATCACTCTTTAATCCTTGCTCTGTATTTTTATCCTCAAGGAGGATTTCCAATGTCTCCTGGAGATCTTTCCCAGCTGCCTGCAAGAAGAGCTCTGTCTTTTCTCTGTCCAAAGTTGCACGCTCTATTCTTGACAACTGGGCATAACGCTTCTCAAACTCCCTTAGCAATTCTGTGGCAGAAATTCCCATTTTAGGTTTTGTGACCCATTCCAAAAAAGTTCGTTTGGTTACTCGCTCAGAATCCTCCATGAAGTATTCATCTTTTAAGGCAAGCTTGAATTCTTCCCAATTTCTGCCACCCTGTGCTGTCTGCAATCCTTTTATGCGCTCTCTTATTTCAGGAACGCATACCAACTCGAAACTTCGAACCATATCCTCCTCGGTCACCCTATTTAGCTCCATCTCCTTTATATAATTGCGCAGATACTTTGTAATGTCCTTCCCATCAAATTGATCTACCTTTTTCACAATTGATTGTAAGGCTTTGGTCATGGAAATCTGTCCCCTCTCAGCAGCTTGTTGCTGTTGCATGTACATAGAAAACATTTGGAACATCTGCATAACTCCGGGGTCAAAATGAACCCCCTGGCCCTCAGAATTCTCAGCCATAGCTTCCCTATATGTTTCACTACACTCTCACCCCAGCAGTTTCACGTCGGGTTCACCAAAGATGTCGTGAAGTGTGCGGAGTAGCCAGGAAAGTACGAAACTTCTAGCTGTGAGAGTTGGTGTCGAACTTAACAAGGAAACTCACATACAAGATTTCCCAAGGAGTATTGAACATCACTATTTCCAAAGACAAATACATGTGTCAACTTGCCTCAATACATCCTTGAAATCATCCAGATGATTGCACAGAATTGCATGAAATCCTTTGAACCATTCACTTGTGAGCATAGCAAGGCTTTCTAATTTTTCCAATATACATGTGGCCAGTTACATCCATTACATCCAGTGCCCTCAAAACCATTATTTCGAGATGTACTTTATCACCTGAAAACCTGCCTTATTGTCCT
Source organism: Cibotium barometz (assembly GCF_041138505.1). NCBI lineage: Eukaryota > Viridiplantae > Streptophyta > Polypodiopsida > Cyatheales > Cibotiaceae > Cibotium > Cibotium barometz. The sequence continues at coordinate 45,554,025 of NC_141075.1, forward strand.
AACATCTCACAAGCAAAAGAAATAGCATTTGGCATAGCTTTGACATACTCATGATTTCCAAAATCCATATGAGAAGAAAGTAAAGCAAATTACCCTCAACTTCAAAGTATTTTTCATAATTCTCCAGGCTCCGAATTCCTTAGCTTTTTCCCCAAAATTCTATCATGTTCACAAGCTTTTTCCCATACATTCAAAATCTTAAAGGGCTTATTTGCCATGCCCTTATTCTAAAATAACAAAGTAGTTTTAATTTTAACTTATCTGAATGAGGCGAAGGGTGGACACGTCGAACTTTTTCTTTTATTTTTATTAATCTAAGGTGGCCGCTTCAGCGCCGATTCACGATGGAAGAAGAAAACTCTCAATAGTCCTCTGCGCCGACTGTATATTATGATTTTTCAATAGTCACATCATCATATAGCTCTTGAATTTTCCTTCATTTCTAGCACCTAAAAGCAGTACACAGAAGATAAGCCCTTCCCATCAAATTGACTGGTCGCCTCGACGCTGTTCCCCTTCACTCTGCAAATTTTTTCTCACCTCTGCAATCCGCCGTTTGCTTCCGGTACTCTCAGCTTTTTCCCGCAGAGATCTCGGCGCTCCTACCCGCCACCTTCCGCCAGCTGTACATACCATTAAAAAAAGCTGCGCATTTTTGTTTCCACGCCTTCTAGAAAATTCACCAAAAGCTTTGTTAACCTTAGCACTAAGGTTACAAAGCATAACCTTAGCATTAAGGTTAAAGCCTTCAATGCACCTATTATTTTCTCTTTTTCCCATTGTTATGGAGTGTTGACCATATATATATATATATATATAATCAAACTCCTTTTCACCTTTACACCATGACCTTTCTAAAGGTTTTTCTCATGCCTTAGCACCATTTAGCATCCTTATTGTGCATATGATTTTGCCATTTAAAGCATACGATCAAGATCCCGACCAATGCACCATTAAGTTCTCTGTCTCAGTGCTAATGTCACAGGCAAAATCCAGTCCTATCAAGGCACAAGATATCTGCTGGCTCCAAAATTCCCCATAAGCATAAAAAAAATCCTCCACAATTCACACCACACTATCAAAGGCTTCAAAACCTGGCTCAGCCTCAGCTCATCTTATTGAACCTTATCTACAATATGAACATATATACTCAGGCATCATATAATGATTCGTCATGGCACATAACCTCATGCATCTGGATGTGTATTTGACAGCCTCACATGCACGGTTTCACATCATAGACGTGCCATGGCACGACAGCGTGAATGTCGATTAGAGTTTGAAAAAGCAAGGAGGGATGCGATGTAAGAAGATCGATTGCGTTTGAGCACACAATGGAAGATTATTGCAAAATGACGAAAAAAGAAAAGTTTTTGAATTTATGGCGTAGCCATTGGACTGGGCAGCTGCATTAATGAAGAAGGCCACATGTCATCCTACGATTGGTCCGTGTGAAAAGTAACCATTTCATGGCATGAAGCACTTTGGACCAGTTCACAGCATGAATTGTTTTGGATTAGTTCATGGCATGAACCTTTTAAGATTGGTTCATGGCATGAACCAATCTTAAGATTGGATTAGTTCACGGCGTGAACCTTTCAAGATTTGTTCATGGCATGAAGCTTTTTGTACCAGTTCACGACGTCGAGAACTTTTCAGATCATGAGTGTGCAAGATTGATACCTTCTATTTTTCTTCATGCTTAGACATTCACACATGCATATAAAGGAGTGAATGATACCCAATTTTACCTTGTATCCATTTCATGAACTAATGGATACCTTCATCTTTTATTGCCATGTGAACCAAGGCGACACCTTGGCACTTCTGGGTAGGTCTGGTTGCAGGTTTTTGAGTTCCGTGTGGGAGTGTTTGATTCTTCCCTCCACCCAACTGAACAGTTTTACTACTGAGTCCTATGGATTGGGGCTTTTATCCGTGTCCATTTGCTGAACTTTGTTTTTTCTCCCTTCAAGGTCCTTGTCCAGCTCCTTGATCGAAGTGGTTACCGGTATTGTTTTGGCAATATTTAACCCATCTTGTTGAGTTGTCTTCTTCCTCCACACTAGTGTTTATGTAGTTTGAGCATTGGTTTTAGTTGGGAGTTGGTTCCTCATGCTTTTACTACCCTTTCCTTTGTATTCGCCGAGGGTGTTTGCACGGTGTCCAACTGGGTGGGGTTTGGGCACCCACACTATCGTATTGCCTTGGTAGTATCCTTGTGTCAGTAGCAAATCCTTTCGGACCCATTTCTTATGACTGCCTTGTGGAGTGTTGATTTGTTTAGAGTACCGCCAACCTGATTGTGAAGGCCATTTTTGATCTTTAATTTCCTCTTAAGCCCTTCTTATTGTTTCCTTATTAACCTCCTTCTTCTCCTTGTGGGGCTGGTTTCTAAGTTGAATCTTGAGCACCCATTGCTATGTAACCTGTGACTTAGGATGTTTTTGCATAGGGATTGCATAATTGCTACCTTTTTTGCTTCATGAGTTGATGTCACCATACTTGGTGTTGCTATCTCCTTAATCATGGCTTGTGTCCTTGTGTTTGTTAGGCTCCATAAGGGTATGGACATGACATTGTTGCTGTAAGATTCCTCCCCAGCCTCTCAAAATGTCCAGCATCTTCCCTTGTAATCAATCCCCTCTTCAGAAATATAAAAGACCTTGTTTTTAGCTGTTTTGACTTAGAGAGAGAATATTCTAGAGAGAGAATATTCAGATTTTGAATATTTGTAGATAGAAAAATTTCTCATCTTATTAAAATAAGTTTCCTTGAAACAGAAATTCAAAAAGAACTTTCCAATGTGCAATTGGAATTAATTGGAAATGAGGATGACGGACCTTAGTCTAAGGGTCTAGATTTTCAGAAATTTTTGGATTATGGTTCAATTAAGGTTCCTATGGGGCCAATAGCATCAATCCATGTGTAGGGAGGAGATAAATCCAATTTTGTAAAAGAAGATACCCAAAAATGAGTAAATGCTCACATAAGATGAAGAGTTGACTATGTACAAGGTTTATTAGTAAGAAACTATGAGTAATATCAAAAATATGAGATATTTTGAGTATCCAAAAATGAGTAAATGCTCACATAAGATGAAGAGTTGAAAATATACAAGGTTTATTAGTAAAAAACTATGAGAAATATTAAAAATATGAGATATTTGGGTATCCAAAAATGAGTAAATGCTCACACAAGATGAAGAGTTGAAAATGTACAAGGTTTATTAGTAAAAAACTATGAGCAATATTAAAAATATGAGATATTTTGGGTATAATGATTCCATTTTGACACATATGTAAGGAAGGGGAGTTCTTTAAAGGAGGTGCATATTTCACATGCTTGAATGAGTTTTAAATTCAAAAATAATGTGATATTTTTATCTCTCCTCTCTCTTGAACCAAACCAAATCAAAATGGAACCAAACTGAATCAAAAAGTAACCAAACTAGATCCAAATCTAGTCCAAATTCAACCAAACTGAATCTAGAAAATTCTAGAATTCAGTTAGCTTTGGTTAGAGCTTCCCTCTCCTATAAATAGAACATGAGTCCTTTGAAAAAAAAGAAAGAATTTTACTATACTAGAGTTATGCTGAAATAATGCTAATTTCTACTATTCTCTAAAATTCTCTCCAAATTGAAGAAATTGGAGCTTCCCTCTTTCTTCAATCCCCATTGGTGGCTCCATCAACATACTTAACCAATTGATTGGTTGGGGGCCTCTACCGTGAACAAAGAATCAAGCAATTTGTAAGGTAATTAGTGAATTTTGATCATTTTCTATAATTTCTCAATGTTTCTCTCTTCTCAACCCCTCTCAAGCTTGAGAAGTTTAATTGGAATGGTTTTTGAATGCTATTGAAGTTAATTGATGAATGGTAGTGAAGAGTTACATAATTTGATGAATGCTATTGAAGTTAATTGATTAATGATAGTTAAGAATTACATAAATTTCCATTTATGCTTAATTCTAATGGTTTTTATGTAATTTCTCTCTCTCACTCAAGAAATGGTCATACTCATGATCCATTCTCAATCCAAATGAAGCTTTTCCTTAATCCAAGATTAATCTATGCTTGAGGTCAAATTAATGGCTTTTTTCTATGCTTTTAGTTTATGTATTTCATGAATATTGATGATTCAACCCATTATTGGGTTAATGATCCAATTAGGGATCATTCTAATCATTTTCTTAGTGATAAGCTTTATCCTTCAAAATAAATTGAGATTTATCAGTCATAGTAGCGGAGCTACGGCAAAATTTCTATAAAAATTACACATAAAATAATTTTATTCAAAGCATGAAAAGAGAACTTCCTACCATATTCTAGGAATTATCATCCTAGATTAATTGAAAGAATTTTATTGTAATCATGGAGAAATTGATTTTTATGTTATGCATAATTGATGATTATTTTATTTTAAAAGTGTTACTTTTATCATATTTGGATTTCATGCATAGAGGTATGCATAAAAGAATTATTATTTTAATGTAAAAGTGTTTCTTTTATCATATTTGGATTTCATGCATAGAGGTATGCATAAAAGAATTATTATTTTAATATAAAAGTGTTTCTTTTATCATATTTGGATTTCATGCATAGAGGTATGCATAAAAGTTGATTATTTTATTATAAAAGTGTTTCTTTTATCATATTTGGATTTCATGCATAGAGGTATGCATAAAAATTGATTATTTTATTATAAAAGTGTTACTTTTATCATATTGAATTTCATGCATAGAGGTATGCATAAAAGTTGATTATTTTATTATAAAAGTGTTGCTTTTCACATATTCGAATTTCATGCATAGAGGTATGCATATAAGTTGATTATTTTATTATAAAAGTGTTGCTTTTATCTTATTTGAGTTTCATGCATAGAAGTATGCATAAAAGTTGATTATTTTTTTATAAAAGTGTTGCTTTTATCATATTTGAATTTCATGCATAGAGGTATGCATAAAAGTTGATTATTTTTTTATAAAAGTGTTGCTTTTATCATATTTGAATTTCATGCATAGAGGTATGCATAAAAGTTGATTATTTTATTATAAAAGTGTTGCTTTTATCATATTTGAATTTCATGCATAGAGGTATGCATAAAAGTTGATTATTTTATTATAAAAGTATTGCTTTTATCATATTTGGATTTCATGCATAGAGGTATGCATAAAAGTTGATTATTTTATTATAAAAGTGTTGCTCTTATCATATTTAGATTTCATGCATAGAGGTATGCATAAAAGTTGATTATTTTATTGTAAAAGTGTTACTTTTATCATATTGAATTTCATGCATAGAGGTATGCATAAAAGATATTCTTTTTATACTAAAAGTGTGATTTTCATCATAAATGGATTTTATGCATAACTTAGATGCATAAGAGAAATTCTTTTATTCTAAAAGTGTAATTCCTACCAAATTGAATTTATGCATAAGAAGATGCATAAAAGAATGGAATTTCAATTCAAAAGTGTTATTCTCATCCAAATTGAATTTATGCATAGGAAGATGCATAAAAGATTGAATTTTAATTCAAAAGTGTCATTTTCATTTAAAATGAATTTATGCATAGGAAGATGCATAAAAGATTGATTTTTATTTCGAAAGTGTTAGTCTCCTTAAATGGAATTTATGCATAAATAAATGTGTAGAGAAATCTTATATCAAATATAAGAATTCCCGTGTATTCTATAAATAGATATGGGAAGTGATAGGATGTGATAAGAGGTGTATGAGATGTGATAAGATGTGTATGGAAAGTGATAGGATGTGATAAGAGGTGTATGAGATGTGATAGGATGTGGTAAGATGTGTATGAGATGTGATAGGATGTGATAAGAGGTGTATAGGATGTGATAATATGTGATAAGATGCATATGAGATGAGTTAGGAAGTGATAAGATGAGTCAAGATGTGATAAGATGTGTATGGGATGAGGTAAGAAGTGTATGTGATGGGATAAGATGTATATGGGTTGTGATAGGGCAAGAATGGATGTAGATACGGATGTGGATGTATGTATGAATGAGGATGTGAAAATGGATGTATGCATGTAGATGTGGATGTATGCATGTGAAAGTGGAAGTGGATGTGGATGTATGGGTGTAGATACGGATATGGATGTATGTATGTGGATGTGGACGTATGAATGAGGATGTGAAAAATGATATATGCATGTAGATGTGGATGTATGGATGTGAATGTGGATGTATGGATATGGATATGGATGTGTATGTATGAATGTGGATATGGGATGTGGATGTATAAATGAGGATGTGAAAATGGAGGTAAGCATGTAGATGTGGATGTATGGATGTGAATGTGGATGTGGATGTGGATGTATGGATGTGGATATGGATGTGTATGTATGAATGTGGATATGGGATGTGGATGTATAAATGAGGATGTAAAAATGGATGTATGCATGTAGATATGGATGTATGGATGTGAATGTGAATGTGTATGTGAATTAATGTGTCATCGATATATGAGGAAATGGATGAGAATGAGTACACATTGAATGGAATGTGGAATAAGTAATGTGCACTAAGGAGGGATAATGTGGAAAGACGAGAGTTCGATTTAGAAACTGTATTTTGTGACTGTTTGTAAATGACTGTTTTATGTCAAGAATGCTGGGGAAGCATTTTGACCGTCTTGTGGATTAAGGTCATGAAGACCTAACTGTTAAAGTTGCAACTGCTGTGACGGAGAGTCAATGGAGGACGTCTCGCGTAGCAAGGTCGACTGAGGTCTTGACCAGCCTCGGTTCGATTTAAATGGTGAGCTTCCGGTACGGTGGATGAGGGACCAAGGAAGCGGCCTATGAGTGAAGCGCTAGGTCACCTGCTGCGAAGGATCCTAGAGGGTGCTGACCATACGGTGCTCGGGCTCTGGGTCGTCGAAGATACCCACACGTGCATCGTGGAAGATATTGGAACAAGGAATAAGAGTTGTTTTCTGAAACCGGGCATGGATCTGGTTGATTGACCTTGCTGGTCCTCAACAACGAATGAGTCCATGGCTCTTTTATATGGATCTGTGGGTTGATCTTGCTGATCTTCCACGGAGATTCCATTCTGTTATATGAATATATTGCCGGTTACTATGAGCTAGGAACTATGGAAAAGGCCCCTGAGTGAATAGGTGGTGAGCGTTCTGGTTGCCAATGATGCCATAAGTATACCGATGAATGAATGACTGGAAATAAGGATTCAACCAGAGACTATGAGGATTGTCATCAGTGACATGATGGTTTCATTAAAGGATTGTTTTAAAGTTAGCTGATGCTAAGAAAAAGGCAATTTCATATTGGGTGTGTAAGTGGTGTGACTAGTTTTATGTTTGCATGCACTTCCGGCTAGGGGACCTTGGAACTCTTTTCCTTAGTACCCGGGACAAAACCTAACCAAATTCTTAATTGGATCCCATCACTACAGTGGTTGGGCGGTTATCCCATGGGACTGGATGGGGTTAGGCTGGACTGATGGATCCGTAAATCGAGACTCAATTTCTGTTATTACGATAAATGAAGTAAGTCCCGGATAGTAATTGTTCTATGGATAGGAATCAACGGCTGTGCCTCTTGATGGGAAAAAAAGCGTTGATCCCAATGATCCAAGTGCAAGTTTCTTCCCTGATCTTGTTGAAATATACAAGTGAATAGGGTGTGTGTGGGAACAAGCTCTTGGATAGAGGCTGTATAAAAGAGGAGATGTAATTGTGAAAGAACCTGTGAAAAGGTGAGAAGAATCTACTGGGAGAGAATAATGGGTAGCATGAGGGAATTTAGGAGTGTGGAGATATTCTGGGAGATAATCAGGGAAAAGAGAAGAGGTGGAGAGAATCAGGCAAAAGGTGGAGATATTCTGGGAGTGAATCATGGAGAAATCAAAGGGATTTGATGCTTGATGTAAACTCTATAAATTGAGGCATAGCTCTAATGAGAATTGCTGGTTTTTGAGTATCCATGCCTACATTAATCTATTTGCTAATTATTCACTAATTACGTCTTAATTATTTCTTAATCACTTTGTTAATCATGTTGATTCTAGTGTTTGATCCACCATAGCTCATCATTTTGCTCAAATTTCAACATGGTATCAGAGCCATGCCTAGAATCAACCAGATTTATGGGCCCATTAGTGAATTAATCAGGATTAGTAAGTAATTAGCAAAAAAATCAGTTTTTAGTGAGTTTTTCATCTTCCCCTTCACCCCCAGCCAGTGGAGGGTCTCTAGCATCTAGCACACTCAAAATTAGGGCACAAGCTTTATACACAAGCTAGCTAACATCCCTAGCTTCAAGCCCATCTACTCCACGCAGCAAACCGCCAACGGACGAAGCGAAAATCAACGTTTTAGCCGGCGCGTTTTTTCTGAAGGAAACTATAGATTTCTCTTTGCTCCAATCAAATTACTTCAATTCCTCCTAGACCAAGGGGTAATCAAGCATGCTCTACAAGCTGGTGAAGACAGAAATCAATTTCATCAAGTCTACATTGAGATCCAAGCTCTTCATCAAATCTGCAGGTGACTTTGGTAAAACAGAGATTAAGCTTTCATTATTTGGTCAAATCTTGTGTTTCTTGGCTTAATCCTCTACTAGACTCATTGCTATTGATGCCTTTGAAAGCATTTGAGCTCATTTGTAGTGGAAGGCACCAGATCTGAGCTCCCCGCATACTCTGTTTTTTGCACACAAACCAGAGCATTAATTTGCTAATCAGTGATTAATCAGTGCTAATCACTGTATTTTGGTGCAATTGAGGGTTCAAATTAACCATTAGGTATCTGATACAGATCCCTATAACTTCAGATTGCAAATCGGAGTTGGTTTGATACTCCAACCATCCCGTACAAATTGGTTACCCTTAATTTAATGTAATTTCTGGAAAATTGTGCTGATAAAATTTGTGAAAATCATCATTTTGCATTTAACCCTTGGTTAATGCCTATAAATCTCATTCAAATACAAGATTATTCACAGCCAGAGTTGCATTTGGAATGTGCATGAGAATGAATGCTATACGCATTATGTATTGGGCACATTTTATCAGTGTAAAAATGGAAACAGACACTGCCCTTGTCCAGATTAAGGCAAGAGGTAAGACCTCCCGCATAAATTTGGGTTTGCATTGCATAATGATACAAAATAAACATAAAAAGCCCAAAGGAACTGTCAGCAAAACATTGAAACATGTTGCTCACATGGAGCAAAAAAGACCTGACGGACGAGCTCATGGCCCCAACCATGAAAGAAGAAGAATATCTCTTCCCAAGAAGAGGATCCACACCAAGAAGAAAAGCTGAAGGAAGACATGGACACGAGAAGAGAAGCTGCCACAAGAAGAGAAGCTGCCCCAAGAAGAGAAGCTGCCCCAAGAAGACTGAAAGAAGAGACGGACGCGTGGTGGAGAGAAGATGCCACGACAAGAAGACTGAAGACAAGAGAAGATGTGAGGCTCCAAAGAGTGAGGAGCCATGTAAAAATCTCTGAGAGAGAGAGAGAGAGAGAGAGAGACCCCACAACCCAATGTAACCTACCCCAATAAAGTAAAACCACCTCTGAGCCACCGATGATATAGGCCACGTGGTAGATGTATGTGTGAGCACTTTAGTCAAGGTCGCGGGCACTTATAGTAGCCTTGGACACATAGAGAGAGAGAGTGTCAAGGACTATGGAGTTTAGGGACTTGAGGCACTGGTCGCGGACTGTCAAGTAAGAGAGAAACTTGATACAGGGTCCAGGTGTGCTGAGATAACTTGAGGGGAGGAGTAGACACTGGTCACGGACTATCAAGTAAGGGGAGGCAAACTTGGTATAGGGTCTAGGTGTACTAGGAGTATTCACTTGAGGGGAGGTGTTGAAATATACAAGTGAATAGGGTGTGTGTGGGAACAAGCTCTTGGATAGAGGCTGTAAAAGAGGAGATGTAATTGTGAAAGAACCTGTGAAAAGGTGAGAAGAATCTACTGGGAGAGAATAATGGGTAGCATGAGGGAATTTAGGAGTGTGGAGATATTCTGGGAGATAATCAGGGAAAAGAGAAGAGGTGGAGAGAATCAGGCAAAAGGTGGAGATATTCTGGGAGTGAATCATGGAGAAATCAAAGGGATTTGATGCTTGATGTAAACTCTATAAATTGAGGCATAGCCCTAATGAGAATTTGCTGGTTTTTGAGTATCCATGCCTACATTAATCTATTTGCTAATTATTCACTAATTACGTCTTAATTATTTCTTAATCACTTTGTTAATCATGTTGATTCTAGTGTTTGATCCACCATAGCTCATCATTTTGCTCAAATTTCAACAGATCTGACCGAGTATCTTTATAGGTGCAGTCAGATCAGTTTGATCACTAATGGTCTTGACTACGTTAGAGAAAAAAGTTATCCTGGAGGAATCGCCCGTGCTTTCCGGATAAGGGAAGTTTTTTCGGGTTCGGTTTTGGAAAAACCGACGGATTAGTCTTTTGTCCGGATATCCGTGGGGACGAGGCCCCGAATGTGGGACCCTTGTCCTACACGAGAAGTGCTACTTCCGCTGCTAGTATCCCGAATCTGTTGCTCGGTGGGAACAGGGATCTCACAGTTGGTATCAGAGCGAATTGGCTAATAAAGATCAACTGAAAAGCCAAATATGTCAAAAATTTATCAAGTAGCACAAAAAGGTTAGAATTGTGTGATATAATTCATACAAATTGATATTCAAACTAATTTTATAAATTAGTAATTGGGTCTTCAAATAGAAGTACCGCAATTATACGGAACCGTGACTTGCTTGAGGCCTAGACATGATGGTATTTATCTTATAGTTCCAAGTATTATGACGACCCGTATATACCGAGGGTATAACTGTAGCTCTTTATTGGCAGTATATACGAGTAAATCTAAGACTTGAAATTATAAGCGTTAATGCTATCCAGATGATGATTTCGAATGTGGTTGATATGATTTTAATTTTGTTTGAGAACTGATGAATTGATTTGGATTCTGATTGAAAAATGATGATTTTTGAAATTTAGTTGAAATATAATAACCTGCACAAAACTACAATGAGGATGAATGGGACGAGTCCCTGTGATGATAAATGATGATAATGATTTCAGCAAATCACTATGAGATTAGTGGATTGTGCTATCAAATTGCTACTGTTAACACTTGACCGTTAGATCAAGTTAAGGGATGACAAATTGAGAACTTACTTGACTGAAATTCTCGTGGAGGAATGTTCAGAAGGAAATTTTTCGATCTAATGGACTATTATCATGTTAAAGATATGAATGATATGATCTGAATGAATTGTTATTTAATGATGAGTTCTAAGGGATATTTATCCCAGTATTCTATTGGGTTGACCAGAATATAAGGAACCCCAGAATAAAATTGGATCTTAAGAAAAAGAGTTGTCCTCTACCTTGCGAGATGAGGACATATCGCACTTTTTTAAGTGGGGTAGAATGTAAGATTCCTCCCCAGCCTTCGAGGTATACAAGAGTAAGAATCTCCCTTTTTGATCTTATAATTATTCCCTCTCTAAAATAAAAGAAAGATTCTGTTTAAAAAAGGAAGACCCTCTCCCTAGAATACTTCTCAGGAGTCATGCCGGTTTTAAGGATTCAGAACAATGAGTTCAAAAGTGAAAATCGGTGTTTTGGATACCAAGGTTTTGGTTTTCATTCGAGTACAGCCCAAAAGAAGTTCTTTATCTCTTGGGGAGTATAAGAAGTTATCCCCCAGATATTGTGAGCCTTATATCTGAATTCAATGAAAGTAGGTGACTTAGCCTACAAGCTTCTTTTACCTCCTCATCTCAAAGTTCTTAATGTATTTCATAGAAATATGTGCCAAACCCAAATCATGGAAATAGAAATATGTGCCAAATCATGGAAAGATAGTAAAACTTCAGTGTGGCAAGATACCGTTGGCTTCTAAGTTACGCTAGTTCCTTCCTTTATATAAGTCATAACTTTTACCTGTCGCTCACAGTAATCTTACTTCCATCGATCTCCCTTTTTCTTTATCTCCTTCATGGCTTGGCAACAGGAATTAGTTTTATCCATGATGATTTCTCACCTTCAAGACGCAAGCGAGTCTGTGAAGAAAGATTTTATAGAACAGTATGAGCGCTCACTTTTTCCTCACCTAGGAACTTCTGTAGCTCAGACCAAATGGTGGACCTATCAAGATATAACTAGAGTAACACCCTGGGGTCAGCAGCACTTTCGTAACAATGTCCGCTTGGCCATGGTTATTGAAGCTTTGGGTTTGGGTCCCCGATACTACTGCGTCATGAGATCAAGACATCTTGGGTTTTCTGAGCGGGTCTTCTTACTGGCATGTTTTCTTCCTCATCAGAAGATATGCCTTTACCCCGTTTTTGGCTTGCCTCTCAGAGGTCCTTTTGTTAGATCACCTCATACCATTGAGATAGGTGCGGCAATAACCAACAGAATTATTCCCATAGATGAGTTACCTTATACGTGCGCAGCTTGTGAGTGCTGCTTTTGTGATCATATGATGGACGGACTTATGGAAGTGTAAAGAGTTCTTCTATCTTTACTGTATATGTTCCAAGAATGAATAAAGTTTAAATCTTGTTCTTGTCTTGACTCTTACTCTCTTTGAGACTTTTTTATTTGGTGGTTAATCTTAATTAAATTTTTCTCTAAGTCTCATGTTCGTGCATCTTGCGAAATTATCCCAAGTTTGCGAGATGAGGACATCTCGCGTTTTTCAAGTGGGAGAGAATGTAAGATTCCTCCCCAGCCTCTCAAAATGTCCAGCATCTTCCCCTGTAATCAATCCCCTCTTCAGAAATATAAAAGACCTTGTTTCTAGCTGTTTTGACTTAGAGAGAGAGAATATTCTAGAGAGATAATATTCAGATTTTGAATATTTGTAGATAGAAAAATTTCTCATCTTATTAAAATAAGTTCTCCTGAAACAGAAATTCAAAAAGAACTTTCCAATGTGCAATTGGAATTAATTGGAAATGAGTATGAAGGACCTTAGTCTAAGGGTCTAGATTTTCAGAAATTTTTGGATTATGGTCCAATTAAGGTTCCTATGGGCCAATAGCATCAATCCATGTGTAGGGAGGAGATAAATCCAATTTTGTAAAAGAAGATACCCAAAAATGAGTAAATGCTCACATAAGATGAAGAGTTGACTATGTACAAGGTTTATTAGTAAGAAACTATGAGTAATATCAAAAATATGAGATATTTTGAGTATCCAAAAATGAGTAAATTCTCACATAAGATGAAGAGTTAAAAATGTACAAGGTTTATTAGTAAAAAACTATGAGAAATATTAAAAATATGAGATATTTTGGGTATCCAAAAATGAGTAAATGCTCACACAAGATGAAGAGTTGAAAATATACAAGGTTTATTAGTAAAAAACTATGAGCAATATTAAAAATATGAGATATTTTGGGTATAATGATTCCATTTTTGACACATATGTAAGGAAGGGGAGTTCTTTAAAGGAGGTGCATATTTCACATGCTTGAATGAGTTTTAAACTAAAAAATAATGTGATATTTTTATCTCTCCTCTCTCTTGAACCAAACCAAATCAAAATGGAACCAAACTGAATCAAAAAGTAACCAAACTAGATCCAAATCTAGTCCAAATTCAACCAAACTAAATCTGGAAAATTCTAGAATTCAGTTAGCTTTGGTTAGAGCTTCCCTCTCCTATAAATAGAACATGAGTCCTTTGAAAAAAAAGAAAGAATTTTACTATACTAGAGTTATGCTGAAATAATGCTAATTTCTACTATTCTCTAAAATTCTCTCCAAATTGAAGAAATTGGAGCTTCCCTCTTTCTTCAATCCCCATTGGTGGCTCCATCAACATACTTAACCAATTGATTGGTTGGGGGCCTCTACCGTGAACAAAGAATCAAGCAATTTGTAAGGTAATTAGTGAATTTTGATCATTTTCTATAATTTCTCAATGTTTCTCTCTTCTCAACCCCTCTCAAGCTTGAGAAGCTTAATTGGAATGGTTTTTGAATGCTATTGAAGTTAATTGATGAATGGTAGTGAAGAGTTACATAATTTGATGAATGCTATTGAAGTTAATTGATTAATGATAGTTAAGAATTACATAAATTTCCATTTATGCTTAATTTTAATGGTTTTTATGTAATTTCTCTCTCTCACTCAAGAAATGGTCATACTCATGACCCATTCTCAATCCAAATGAAGCTTTTCCTTAATCCAAGATTAATCTATGCTTGAGGTCAAATTAATGGCTTTTTTCTATGCTTTTAGTTTATGTATTTCATGAATATTGATGATTCAACCCATTATTGGATTAATGATCCAATTAGGGATCATTCTAATCATTTTCTTAGTGATAAGCTTTATCCTTTAAAATAAATTGAGATTTATCAGTCATAGTAGCGGAGCTATGGCAAAATTTTTATAAAAATTACACATAAAATAATTTTATTCAAAGCATGAAAAGAGAACTTCCTACCATATTCTAGGAATTATCATCCTAGATTAATTGAAAGAATTTTATTGTAATCATGGAGAAATTGATTTTTATGTTATGCATAATTGATGATTATTTTATTTTAAAAGTGTTACTTTTATCATATTTGGATTTCATGCATAGAGGTATGCATAAAAGAATTATTATTTTAATATAAAAGTGTTTCTTTTATCATATTTGGATTTCATGCATAGAGGTATGCATAAAAGAATTATTATTTTAATATAAAAGTGTTTCTTTTATCATATTTGGATTTCATGCATAGAGGTATGCATAAAAGTTGATTATTTTATTATAAAAGTGTTTCTTTTATCATATTTGGATTTCATGCATAGAGGTATGCATAAAAATTGATTATTTTATTATAAAAGTGTTGCTCTTATCATATTGAATTTCATGCATAGAGGTATGCATAAAAGTTGATTATTTTATTGTAAAAGTGTTACTTTTATCATATTGAATTTCATGCATAGAGGTATGCATAAAAGATATTCTTTTTATACTAAAAGTGTGATTTTCATCATAAATGGATTTTATGCATAACTTAGATGCATAAGAGAAATTCTTTTATTCTAAAAGTGTAATTCCTACCAAATTGAATTTATGCATAGGAAGATGCATAAAAGAATGGAATTTCAATTCAAAAGTGTTATTCTCATCCAAATTGAATTTATGCATAGGAAGATGCATAAAAGATTGAATTCTAATTCAAAAGTGTCATTTTCATTTAAAATGAATTTATGCATAGGAAGATGCATAAAAGATTGATTTTTATTTCGAAAGTGTTAGTCTCCTTAAATGGAATTTATGCATAAATAAATGTGTAGAGAAATCTTATATCAAATATAAGAATTTCCCTGTATTCTATAAATAGATATGGGAAGTGATAGGATGTGATAAGAGGTGTATGAGATGTGATAAGATGTGTATGGGAAGTGATAGGATGTGATAAGAGGTGTATGAGATGTGATAGGATGTGGTAAGATGTGTATGAGATGTGATAGGATGTGATAAGAGCTGTATAGGATGTGATAAGATGTGATAAGATGTGATAAGATGCATATGAGATGAGTTAGGAAGTGATAAGATGAGTCAAGATGTGATAAGATGTGTATGGGATGAGGTAAGAAGTGTATGTGATGGGATAAGATGTATATGGGTTGTGATAGGGCAAGAATGGATGTAGATACGGATGTGGATGTATGTATGAATGAGGATGTGAAAATGGATGTATGCATGTAGATGTGGATGTATGCATGTGAAAGTGGAAGTGGATGTGGATGTATGGGTGTAGATACGGATATGGATGTATGTATGTGGATGTGGACGTATGAATGAGGATGTGAAAAATGATATATGCATGTAGATGTGGATGTATGGATGTGAATGTGGATGTGGATGTGGATGTATGGATATGGATATGGATGTGTATGTATGAATGTGGATATGGGATGTGGATGTATAAATGAGGATGTGAAAATGGAGGTAAGCATGTAGATGTGGATGTATGGATGTGAATGTGGATGTGGATGTGGATGTATGGATGTGGATATGGATGTGTATGTATGAATGTGGATATGGGATGTGGATGTATAAATGAGGATGTAAAAATGGATGTATGCATGTAGATGTGGATGTATGGATGTGAATGTGAATGTGTATGTGAATTAATGTGTCATCGATATATGAGGAAATGGATGAGAATGAGTACACATTGAATGGAATGTGGAATAAGTAATGTGGACTAAGGAGGGATAATGTGGAAAGACGAGAGTTCGATTTAGAAACTGTATTTTGTGACTGTTTGTAAATGACTGTTTTATGTCAAGAATGCTGGGGAAGCATTTTGACCGTCTTGTGGATTAAGGTCATGAAGACCTAACTGTTAAAGTTGCAACTGCTGTGACGGAGAGTCAATGGAGGACGTCTCGCGTAGCAAGGTCGACTGAGGTCTTGACCAGCCTCGGTTCGATTTAAATGGTGAGCTTCCGGTACGGTGGATGAGGGACCAAGGAAGCGGCCTATGAGTGAAGCGCTAGGTCACCTGCGAAGGATCCTAGAGGGTGCTGACCATACGGTGTTCGGGCTCTGGGTCGTCGAAGATACCCACACGTGCGTCGTGGAAGATATTGGAACAAGGAATAAGAGTTGTTTTCTGAAACCGGGCATGGATCTGGTTGATTGACCTTGCTGGTCCTCAACAACGGATGAGTCCATGGCTCTTTTATATGGATCTGTGGGTTGATCTTGCTGATCTTCCACGGAGATTCCATTCTGTTATATGAATATATTGCCGGTTACTATGAGCTAGGAACTATGGAAAAGGCCCCTGAGTGAACAGGTGGTGAGCGTTCTGGTTGCCAATGATGCCATAAGTATACCGATGAATGAATGACTGGAAATAAGGATTCAACCAGAGACTATGAGGATTGTCATCAGTGACATAATGGTTTCATTAAAGGATTGTTTTAAAGTTAGCTGATGCTAAGAAAAAGGCAATTTCATATTGGGTGTGTAAGTGGTGTGACTAGTTTTATGTTTGCATGAACTTCCGGCTAGGGGGCCTTGGAACTCTTTTCCTTAGTACCCGGGACAAAACCTAACCAAATTCTTAATTGGATCCCATCACTACAGTGGTTGGGCGGTTAACCCATGGGACTGGATGGGGTTAGGTTGGACTGATGGATCCGTAAATCGAGACTCAATTTCTGTTATTACGATAGATGAAGTAAGTCCCGGATAGTAATTGTTCTATGGATAGGAATCAACGGCTGTGCCTCTTGATGGGGAAAAAAGCGTTGATCCCAATGATCCAAGTGCAAGTTTCTTCCCTGATCTGACCGAGTATCTTTATAGGTGCAGTCAGATCAGTTTGATCACTAATGGTCTTGACTACGTTAGAGTAAAAAGTTATCCTGGAGGAATCGCCCGTGCTTTCCGGATAAGGGAAGTTTTTTCGTGTTCGGTTTTGGAAAAACCGACGGATTAGTCTTTTGTCCGGATATCCGTGGACGAGGCCCCGAATGTGGGACCCCTGTCCTGCACGAGAAGTGCTACTTCCGCTGCTAGTATCCCGAATCTGTTGCTCGGTGGGAACAGGGATCTCACAGTTGCCCTCGTTCAACAGTGCTATTATCTTCTCCCATTGGATATTACATTTGCTAGTGCAAATCCAAGATCGTCCTAGGATCATTTCCTCTTCATGGAACCTGCAGTCATGATGACAATAACCTTCCCAACCAAGGAATTATTTCTGATGGAAATGTTAACACTTAAAAATCCCTCAGCTTTTGTAGTTGTCAAGTTCACACTGCGTACTTGTGGATTGGTGGGTTCAAGGTGTGGTTTATCTAAAGCTACCCATGTCTCATATGAGATCAGGTTATGACTTGATCATGTATCTATTAATGCAATGCTCGTTGCATAGCATTTGGTCGTAGAGAGTTCCACCCTGCTAACTCAATGTTCAGTTCCTATTCGTCCACACAAGAGTTAAGGAAGCCATGTTTACATGCAAAATTCTCTTCTGGAGTGATTGTTTGACTTTGGCCTCCCTTACCTTAGCCTCTTCTTGAGCTTGCTGGATTTTTTCCTTCGCGAGCTGCTTTTATTGTTTTAAGAGATGTTTTTGCAAGAGCATTTCTTAGGTCAATGGTCCAAAATATTTTTTGAATTTTCTCCCATTAACATAACCCTCCATCTGTACGCCCTCAATTGTCTCATTTTGACCGACCCCTGAGGTGTGATTTTAGACACTCAGAAGCATCCTAGGCCTCTGCACTTGAGTTTCTTTTTCTGGTGCTTCCTACACCATACATGAGGACAAGGTCCCCCCGTTTCCAGTTCCTTTTGTTTTAAGTTTTTGTCAAACTAATGCTTTTTGCATAGTTTCTTGACCATGAGTCCGTGCGATGCAATTAGTTTGGTCTCATCAAGCTTCTCTAAATCGATTAGCCTTTCAGCTAATGCATTCTCTATCAGACGTTCTTGCACTGCAATCCTTAAGCTCGGAACTAGGTATTCCATATAGGTATTACTGCCTCTCAACACCATAAGCTAGATGGAAAGGAGCGTATCCCATTGCTACCTTATATAATATTCAGTATGCCCATAAGGGTGCTGTCAGCTTATGCTCCTAGTCTGTTTGACTTGCTTCCAAAGTTTTCATCAAGATAGTACACAAATTTTTTTTTGTACTCTCTGCTTGACCATTAACCTGTTGATAATAAGGTGATAATTTTTGATGGATTACTAAGAATCCAACAAGTAAATGATCAATCACCTCATTTAATGAAATGTGAACCACGAGATCACTACTAATTCTAATGGGAATCTCGAGATAATTTTCTCATATAAGAATTTTGCTGTTGTTTGTGCATCAGCTTGCTTCAGGCTTTGGCTTTTGCCCATTTGGTGAAATAGTCCATGGCCACGATTATATATCGGGCTTGCAATGGATGTGCTGCTGGACTAATGGGTCCAACAAAATCAATCCCCCATTTATTGAAAGGTTGTCTTACATAACAGGGGTGAGCGGCATCATGTCCCTTTGTTGTGGGATAGCAAATCGTTGACATTCACCTCTACAGGCATCACAAACACCTTTCTGACCAAGGAATTATTACTGATGGAAATATTAACATTAAAATACCCCTTGGCCTTTGTGGTTGTCAGGTGCACACTACAAACTTGTGCATTTGTGGGTTCAAGGTGTGGTTTTTCTAAGGCTACCCAAGTATCATATGAGATCAAGTTATGACTTGACCCTATCTCTATTAATGCAATACTTGTGGTGGCAATGCCCTTAGCTATTGTGAGTCCCAACTTAAGTCGTGCTGGTTCAATGTTTAGATCCCCTTCGTCCACCACAAGGGTTACGGAAGCCATGTTGACATGTATCAGGCCTTTATGCATTTTAGCTTTGACTTGCCTAGCCTTAGCTTCTTCTTGCGCTTGTTGGATTTTTTCTTTTGCAAGCTGTTTCTATTGTTTTAAAAGATGTTCTTGTTGTAAGAGCATCTCTTGGGTCAGTGGTCTAGTTTTTTTAAAAAAAAGTTTACTCCCATTGACATAACCCTCCATTTGGATGTCGTCGATTGTTTCTATTCGGATAGATCCTATGGTGTGATTTTTGATACTTGGAATGGTCCCACGCCTCGGTATTTAAGTTTCTTTTTCTTGGAGTTTTTCACACCATACATGAGGACAAGGTTCCCTATTTTTAGTTCTTTTACTTAAGGTTTTTATCAAACCAATCTTTCCTGCGTAACTTTTCGACCATGAGCCCATGTGATGCTATCAACCTGGTCTCATCCAGTTTTTCCAAGTCAATTAGCCTTTCAGCTAATGCATTCTCAGTTAGATGCTCATGTACGGTAATCCTTAAGCTTGGGACTAGGTATTCCATGGGCATAAGACGAAAAGGAGTATATCCCATTGCTACCTTATATGATGCACGGTAGGCCCAAAGAGCTGCTGTCAACTTATGCTTCCAATCTGTTCGATTTGCATCAAACGTTTTTGTCAAGATAGTACACAAAATCTTGTTGTGGTACTTTCTGCTTGACCATTGTCTTGTGGATATTAAGGTGATGATTTTCCATGGATCACTAAGAATCCTGCAAGTAAATGATTAATCACCTCATTCATAAAATGTGAGCTGCAATCACTCACTAATTCTAATGCGATATGATTTGCTCATATACAAATTTTGCAGTTGTTCACGCATCAGCTTTCCTTGAAGCTCTAGCTTCCGCCCACTTCGTGAAATAGTCCGTGGCAACAGAATGAACAACTTTTATACAGATATGCCAACCCATGAAGGAAGATTCCAAGGATGAAGAGGAAATGAAAATGTACGCATCACTACCCCTCCGAACTTGGATGCATGTGTTGGCTACCATTGATGTAATGCAACCCAAGGGAACCCAATATTTGGAATCTAGCACCATCCCTACAACCTCTATCTGCATGGTTGGCAGATCATGGATGAAGACTCAGGAGGGGAGACATCAAGTACAAAAGGTACAGTAGCACGAAGCCATACTAGTGCTCAGTGCCTCAGACGATGGCAAAAACAGAAACGATATATAGCCCGATGAAACACCCTATGTTACGAAGGAAACCCATGGATTCGTAGTGGCTGAGATACCTTGAGGCCACTAAGGTACACGATGAGTTCTCAAAGGACTAGGGCGAGGAGTTGAGTAAAATATCATTGGAAGGAAGGAACAAAGAGAAAATCGTCCTTCAAGAACCCAATGCACCTAAGCTTACAAAAGCTGGGTATCAAAAACGCAACAAAGCCCTAGCAAAGGTAGAGCGTGAGGCCAAAAAGATCATGGCAAAAGCCAAAAGTGACAATGAAGACAAGCCATACTTGCTTTCAGTACCCGACCATTTCAAGAACTATACGGTTGACGAACGAAGAGTTGTCTGGCTGACAGCTACTAGGGTGAAAGAGGAGGGGGATGTCTGCATTGTATGATGGCCCAACAGAAGTCAAGGAGTTTGATATTGTGGGACCAAGGGAAGAAGCACGGTCTATGTACATTGCTAAAGATTTGACTTTTGTAGAGGAAGAGGAGCTCATTGTTCTTCTCAAGGAATATAAGGATTCTCTCTTCAAGAATGTAGTTTTAATTTTGAAGTATTGACCGTGTAACTACATTCGTGGGTACAACGGGTGTGGTTCCTCGTGCCTGGTTGGTGACCTCAACCAAATTCAATGGCGTAATCTTGGGTGCATTAGGATTATGTGGACATTGAGCAATCAAATGATCTATGCCACAACGATTACATGTAAGTACTGGCATTCCCGATGTGCTCCCTTGATTTGGTTGCATCTGAGTAGCGATCTTCTATAGCCTATTAGGGCACTCCGCTACACGATGCGGTCCACCACACTCATAGCATTGAAGAGGTGGTCTCCTCGCCAAGGTATTAAGGTTTTTCCCTCTTGTGGCGAGAGCAGCCGCTTGATATACAGGCTTGACTTGCCCGAAATGATCCTCCATGTAGTACTGGGGAGTTATTTCAAACGTATCAATCCCGTATGGAGCAGTGGGGTCTATCTCCTCTTCATAATCCCCACATGCACTATGTGACTCACAACCAATCTGATTTATAGGAGTAATCCTTGGATGTGGAGGTTGTGGTCCTAGCACTGGCGGTGGTAACGGCACAGACTGGACTACATTCGGATTCCTTGGAACTATGTGCTGTGACGGTTGCTTGACAGGTTGTGCAAGCATTAGCGCGGGTACTTAAGGTGTGTTTGACCAGGCTAGTGGTGCCTGATTTGCCAACATTCGCTTAAGTACTAGGAAATCTTTAGATTGATGGCCATACTTACCACATGCATTGCAATTCCCATTGAATTTGACTCTGAATGTGGGACATTCACTCGTGCTATGTGGTCCTAAGCAAACCGAACACCATTGTTGCTCTCTTCTTGGGTACATATGGCTATTTTGAGGAGCTCGATTACCCCTAATTTTTGGAGAGCCTTAGTAAGGTCGATCACAGACATTTCGGATATCTTGGGCTCCTTGGCAATAGGTTTTATCATCATTGGCTCGTGCCCAGATACTTGCGAACTAATGAATTTTGTCTCCGAAGATACCTTTTTACCTGCAATCATCAAGTTGTCTTCTAACTGGATTGCATTGGCAGTGACTGCTTCCCACGTTGTAAGACCTCTAATGACTAAGCCATTGTATATGTCCTCGTGGTGCAATCCGCGGATGAATCTATCGAGCAGTTGGTTATTATTGAAGCGCTCATCGGGAGTGCAGCGAGAATTTAGATGCTTCAATCGACTTATAAAGTCTCTCACTGACTCCCCTTCCTCGCGTTCAGCTTTTTGGAGTTGAGATGCTACTCCCCAAAGCACACCCTCACGTATGTATTCTTTCAAGAACAATCTCTTGAGAGTGGGGTAGTGAGTGCGCTCTTCAACCCTTAAGGTTCGATACCAATCTTCGGCCTTCCCACTCAAGGTTAAGCCTAAGGCTTTACACTTATGCAGCTCATTGTGCTCTTCCAAGGAATCACACACGTGTTCGAAGACTTCAATGTGCTTCCTAACATCCTCGTTTTACCACTGAAGTTCTGAGTTTCCACTTGTACTGCCTTGCTTCTAGGTTCTCTCTCAGGCATGCCCCGCATGTTTTCTGCAATAGATCGTCCGATCATCTGAGCAAACGTTGCGAGATCACCTAGGTGAGCAGGCATAGCTGGTGGAGGCACTTCTGGGATAGCCTGGCTGATAGGAGTTGGCGTTGGTCTGGGTATGTTGGCAAATGACGTAGGATATGATATGTGACTAGGCCTAGCTCCTCTTGGATAAGGGTTGTGATAAGGCAGTAGTGGAGCATACGCCATTGGCATACTAAGAGACGTAGGAGCTACATGAGCATGAGTAGCGATAGGTACATATGGTTGATAGGCACTGGCACGCACTATTGTATGTACTGTTCCACTAGGTAGCGGCGTCGTACTAACTACAGCGGTAACAGGTGCACTTTTCGTTATGCTCATCATTGGGGTAGGCATTGTGAATTTATTTCTAATGCACCTTAGGAATTTCTTTTTAAACTTCTGTTTCAGGGGAAATTATTTTAATGAGAAGGGATATCTTTCCATCCAAAGATATCTAAAAACTGAATTACCTCTCTCTAGAATATTTTTCTCTCTAGGCCAAAACAGGTAGAAACAAGATCTTTTATTAGTTTGAAAAGGGGATTGATTATAGGGGAAGATACTGGACATCTTGAGGGGCTGGGGAGGAATCTTACACCCATTGAACCTGAACTTCCACACCGGGTCAGGCAGGAGCCCCTGCAACCGCTCCAGTTGCGGAAGATCCGTTCGCCACCAACATGATGTTGGCAAATGATAATTTTTCCCCTCATGCGCCTCCTATGCCTATTCCACAAATGGCCAAGCCCAAATCCCACATTCACATCGAACAACTCGATGCAAACACTGACACAGAGTCCGACAAACTCACGAGGTCCACACACCAAATTTGCTGAGGTATTTTAGCCTCCTACTGCAACTACCTCTCAACTACCTCTTGACCTCCACACCTATTAAATAAGGACCACATTGAACTTCCATATACTATTGCTGGTCCACCCTATGATCAAGGCCCCACCCCTCAAGAAGCCCCTACTCATCAATGCGACATGGTCGGTCTCTCTGCCCTCCTTTCCTCCCAAATACAAATGCCCGTTGGAACCTTGTTAAAAGGTAGTCCAAATTTATGGAATGACCTTTGGGATTGTATGGAACACAAACTACAGGCTTATGTGGACGAGGAAGCTCCATATTCCTTGGATGAATCTGAGCCCCATCATCTAGACTTACTCCATCACCACCCCAAAGGTGCACCAACAATTCGCGTCAATGCACTGGGACAATACTTTGAAGGTGATGACACAAATGCACCATTGCCCATTTCCTATAATGGACATGCGGTCAAAGGCATCCTAGATGGAGGTGCTTGAGTAAGCATCCTTACACAAATGTGCTGGGAAACCTGGGGTCAACCATGCCTCAATCCCACCACATTGGTGATCAAGCTTGTAGACGGAAATGTTGCAAAACCCCTAAGCCTAGTGCCTAACCTCAAGGTAAAATTATGTGGCATGACATTCCACCTCACATTTGTGGTTATGAACTTTTGTAACGCCTCCTATGATGCCATCTTGGGTCGGCCCTTCATAAGACAAACCCAACTGCTCCATGACGGGGACTTGCATCATGTCTACCTCCGCAAGGCGTCTCAAACACTTAAGGTCAACTTATATACTTGGCACTCACATCCCATGGCCAAATATCCCCTTGCTGAATGAAGACTCTGTGACTCACTGCCAGGAGCAATGATCTCTTGGTTTGTGATGCTTGTCATCAAGCCCTTTCGAGTTCCATACACAACCGCTTTTGTCCATAGTGACAAAGTCGACCACACAATTAGCTGAAACTCCTTGCTACACTTGACACCCTCCCAAATCGCAAACTTGGCACACCAAGCGGCCAAACCATTCATGAACCCTACAAGGCCATTGTCTCGCTTAACACCCTGAGTGTAAGTGTAGCTCCACAACCTGCACAACCACCCTACGAGTTTGGGTAGATTTTCCCTTTGGCAGAAATATGAAAAGAAAGCGTGCCTTGTTGTCTCCCATAGCTAGCCACAATCTTTTGCCATGGGAAACATGGGTCTCTCTGGGCAAACCATCTCTAAAAATTTTCCATGCCAAAATTCAATTGCCAGGTGGGCAACACATACAAAGCCTTGGGTCTCCTTTACACAAACTGTACATATTGTATCTAACCCGTTGGCTTGTAAGTTCTATGTGGTTCCCACAGGTGAGACAAAGGAAACCGTCATCCTTGTCCAGAACGCTACAAGTACAATCAACCAAGCTGACAACATAGCTACCCTCAAGCTTCCACAGGGTAAGGTAACAATGATCCTCTGGGAGACAGAGAGTGCATCGAATCCGATCCTCTATCCCCACCAATTGCTTCCAACAAAGGGTGCTCCCTCACCTCCCACAATAACTGGTAAGTCTTCCATTGCCACCAGAACTCAACCCACCAAGAATATGGATTGGACTCCTGACCGAGAATGGTCTACAACGGTGGCAAGCCCACATATTTCCTATGGTCCACACCAATCTCATATTCTTGGAGGCGTGGAAAACTCTCGAAAAACCCATACTAACACACGAAAACACTTACATTCAAATTTCACATGAAATGTGTTTAAAGAGTGTTGGGTATTTCATTCCTAAAATTTCTATTGAAAACAACCAATTGGAGTGCATATTTCACATCATAGATGCAGGTGCTCTCCAAGGCCGGATTATCATTGGAAAAGAGTGGATTGATGCCACTCACTGTCCAAATCAATTGGCACAACGAAACGGCCACCATGGAAATCAATGGCAAAAAGGCCACTGCCCTCTTGTATCCCCAGCCTCATCCATGACACTCCACCCCACCCCTCAACTTCGTCACCAAACCAAGGGGTAGTGCTACACATGGCTGAGCTTATCCAACCACTTAAAGATAAACTCAAAGGTAAGCTCACAACTCTAGCCACATGGGCCACTCAGTACAAAACCCTCTTTAGGGGTGCTAACCAATAAACACGTATCAAAAAAAAAAAAAGAGAAGAAGAGAGTCTCTAGGTGATTAGGACCACGGGCACACCTTTTGCCCTCGCCCATGCACAACACTTGCAAATCTATCCTATGCACACACACCGTATAAAGCTTCATCATCGACAGCCATCCAGGTACATCTCTAGATGGGGGGACCATGGTGGACGTAAGCCTGGTCAATGGTACGACCCATATCTTGGATCTCCTTAATCACCCCTACTGCACCCGAATAACTGCGCTTCATATTTAATCAATCCTACCCTAAACTTCTTCTTCGGCTCAACACCTATGGATCCTCACCACCATCAACTACCACTCTTATCCTAGCTTCATGAGCTACCATGACAGAAGAAGACAAAGCATAAAAAGGAAAAGACAGAATACCGCAACCTGATGTCTCAACATCTACGGGAGCCAAGATATCAATCACGATGTCTTGACAAAGATGCTAGAGCTTCATGAACATCACCATCTCCATACATCATCTCAGAGCACAAGCAATCTCCATGCGTGTTGCCTCCTTGTCCCTCCAGAATCCCCCCCTTTCCACTTGCTTACTAACCCCATTGGTTTACTAACTCCTCTTTAAGCATACCACCTACCCCCGGGATATTGGTCATTAAGTATTCCATGCTAGTCTACTCATTCAAGTACTCTGACTCCTCTAATGAGGATTTCCTACTACGGCAAAGGTAATTAAAAGAAACACCAAAAATAAAATAAAGAAGACTATTGGTGGGCACATACAAAAAAGCAAACTCATAAGATCCCATCAAACTAGCTGGATGCTTAATTGTCATCAGTAATTCATTAACTTCTTTCCATCTCACTAACTCCCCCACCCCCTCATTTTAGAAGAGATAGGAGAACCAACCCAGTGTGACACTTCCCCATGTGCCTCAACATCCCCTCACCAATCACGAGGACACGATCAACTTCAAGAAGGGAAGTATGTTAACCATATATTGGTTAACACATTCCTATGAGACAACTATGTCCACACACTTATGTAATGGGCACCCATGCTATATTGTAAATATCGTCATTTGATGAGGGAAGCGCCCTAAAGATGCTCCCAAGTATTGAGCTTCATAGGACAGACAAGAGGATCTTGGTCAGTTGACCAAACCATAGAGAAAAGCCTTGTAACTATGTTTTGGGTGCCCCGGGTCACTTACTCTTGGGCGGCCTGGTGGGAAAAGGCTTGGAAATATAAAAGACAACTTCTCTTATTTGTAACTCATTCTCCCATTTGTGCAATAGAAGTGGAGTGTTCTCTCTCTCCCTCTCTCTTGCAACTATAATCTAGCATGTGTGGTGTGTTTAGGGTTAGGGTTTGGGAGTGATTAGTGCTAATCACTTGTTCCCTCTTGCTTCCTCTCTCTCTCTCTCTCTCTCTCTCTCTCTCTCTCTCTCTCTCTCTCTCTCTCTCGTGATTAAGTTAACCACCCTAATCCTCTTCCACGAAGATCCCACACAATCTTCGCGCGAGAGAGCTTGCATCACCCGTTGGATTAGAGCAACCGCCTCGATGTGACAACGAGTGCGGGAGGACAGTGGTGACACGAGTGGCTACGGTGGAGCTCTTGAGCCATGCTCAAGCTCGATAGATAGGCAACTTCCACAACACGGTTAGGGTAGACTTTCCTCAACAAGGCATTACTTGTATGGAGCTGAGTTTAATATATACCCGAATCATGATACACTGAAGTATTTTTGTAACCAAGTGGATTTAAGAGGCCGTCAGGTAAGATGGGCTGAATTGCAAGAGTTTCACATGAAAATCTTGTATAGATGAGGAAAAGATAATGTCATTGCCGATTCATTGTCTCGTATAATGTATCAGACGAGTTTAAGTATAGTCGAGAATGAGATCATTCAGAGAATACATGAAGCTCAAAAGACGGATCCGTATGTTCAATCATTGTGGAATAAGGTTAGCCAAGTAGATGAGGAATCAGATCCATCTAATTTATTGTCTAGTAAACGTAGATTTACCATTGAGAATACAATTCTCAAGAGGAACGGCAAGGTATGCATCCGGGACTCAAACAATTTGAGGGTATTAGTGACTCGAGAATGTCATGATAGTCCATGTGTTGGACACCCAGGGAGTAAAGAAAACATTTGAGCTTATTGAACGTTTCTACTGGTAACCACAGTTAAACAAACATGCTAATCATTATGTGACACCTTGTTTACAGTGTCAGGTTACTAAATTTAAGTGTGTGAAGTTGCTCGAATTGTTACATCCATTGCCTATTCCAGAGAGGAAATGGCTGAGTATTTTCATGGATTTCATTATGGATTTACCCAAAACCAGGAAAGGTTATAATGCTATCTTTGTTATTGTGGATAGATTATCTAAGATGGAACATTTTGTTCCTACTACGAATAAGGTTGAAGCTCCGAAAGTAGTGGAATTATTTATTGCTGATGTGTTTAAATTACATGGCTTGCTAGAATTCATTATGGCGAATAAAGATCCGCAGTTTAAAGGTAATTTTTGGCAGCATGTTTTTAGTAAACTTGGCACGCAACCCTGCATGAGTAGCAATCATCATCCACAGAACTGATGGTCAAATTGAGAGAGTCAACCAATTCTTGGAGGATATTCTAAGAGCTTATGTTGGAGAATGACAGAGCGAGTACAAAAAGTATTTACCTTTATTGGAGTTTGCGTATAATTTGCACAAGCATTCCTCCACAAACTTTTCTCCATTTTAATTGAATTATGGGTATAATCCATTGATGTCAGGTGCAACTGGATTACCTCTCAGAAGACACCCAGTGCAACTAAATTTCTATCTCAAATGCAATTAAATTTAGCTAGAGCTCCAGATTATGTCCGTCGGGCTACAGATCGAGTAGCTAAGTATGTTAATCCCCCAAGAGGGTCGCTCATGCTTTTAAAGAGGGAGAGAAAGTGTTTCTACTTATTTCTTGGAGAACTGAGACAGTTTGTGTGGGTAAATCTACTAAGTTATCTCCTAGATATTATGGGCTATGGATGATTTTAAAACGAGTCGCGGAGATATGGCTTATAAGTTAGACTTACCACAAGACTATCATGTCCACCTAGTATTTCATGTGAGTCGCTTGAAGTGTCATCTTCACGATGGTGATAATTTAGTTGATGGTATGATTGCTTTACAGGAACCTAATCAAGAAGATCATGGACTAGAACAGATCCTGGAAGAACGAAGAGAAAGACGATTGTGAAATCGTACTCGTCGCGAGAGTTCCATGTAAAATCGTACTCGTCGAGAGTTCCCTGTAAAATGGAAAGGACATCCCTTGAGAGATGCAACTTGGGAAACGAAGTTTCAGTTTCATAAGTGTTATCCTTAGTTTGTCATCGAGGACAATGATTTCTAAAAAGGGGAAAAAATGTTACGACCCTTACACGTGGGACTCACATGTGACAACATGTGGGATGCATACACACTGATACATAGGACTTACATGCCAGAAATGCGTGGAACATGTGGACGTTGCATGGAAAAACCAATGGTAGCATACTATTACACATCACCACTTATGATAATAAGTGTGAATGAGTAACATTCGTGGGTGACGGTTGTAGGCTAAATACCCAGTGGATGTGTAGCATGGGGGTACCAATGATGACACAGGGGATGCGTATGGCATGTGGCCGGTAAGATACACACTGGACACCCGTCACTGGTATATATAATGGTCGGGTGATTAAACATCGTATGTCAAGCTAGGTTTATTTTTTTCTATTCTTGAGTTCATATTCTTCACATTTTTTGCATGAGGCTTCATACAGAGATCTTGGTTTCCTTGCATGGAAGCCTGACAACAGGCGCATAGTGGGTAGCCTGATCTGCATGACCATTACTAGGTCATATTTGAGCTATGTTGTTAGACTTATGAGTCAATATGTGCAGGCCCCCACGAAGCCACACTTATATGTGGCTAGATGAATTCTCAGATATATAAAATCCACAATTAATTATGGACTTTTCTATGAGGCTGGCATAGACATACAACTACATGAGTACTCGGATGTTGATTGGGCTGGTAGTGTGGCAAACAGGAGATCTATCAACAGCTTTATGTTTTCTTTTGGGAGTGCTACTATTAGTTGGAGTAGCAAGAAACAACCCAACGGTTGCCTTATTGAGTACATAGAAAGAGTACAAGGATGAGAGTACAGGGATGCTGCTATGGCAGCTTTTGTGAGGTAGCTTGGTTTCAGAAGCTACTTGGTACTATTATGGATGACAACATGAGTAGCATACAACTGGCCCCACTAACCCAGTATACCATGCTAGAATGCAGCTTTGAGAGGTGCATTATCACTAAGATTCTATCAGGGTGATGTAGATTTAGTATATGTCAGCACCACAGAGGATCAGGTGGCTGACATCTTCATGAAGGCACTTAGTACAAAGAAGCTCCACAGGTTTGTTTAAGATCTTACTTGGAGTGTAGTGTGTGGAGAAAGAAGATTCTATCAGGGTGATGTAGATTTAGTATATGTCAGCACCACAGAGGATCAGGTGGCTGACATCTTCATGAAGGCACTTAGAACAAAGAAGCTCCACAGGTTTGTTTAAGATATTACTTGGAGTGTAGTGTGTGGAGTTGGGCTCAAGAGGAAGTATTAACATATCAAGCTCAACTAGTACTACGGACATTGATGACCCGCCTGGGCGACAACTTCTGCACTTATGCCACTTGGACAATGGTGAGATTATGGTTGATATGCCATATGGTGAGATTATGGTTGATATGCCGCCAGTGGTGGATGATAGGCTGTGTGACAGTCACTTTTAAATTACTAGAGTATGGTATAGTTATTGTGCCAACCCTTATATTCAAGTTCGCACTATGTATGTTAATAGTAAGAGAGTACTTTCCTTTATAGTATGTACTCTTCTCTCTTTATGTCAATGGTTATAGAGAAGAGAAGAAGATAGAAGAAAATTCAACCATCCATCTCTCTTCTCTCTCTCTCTCTCTCTCTCTCTCTCTCTTGTGTCTTTCTCTCTCTCTCTCTCTCTTGTGTGTGTGTGTGTGTGTGTGTGTGTGCGCGCGCGCGCGCGCGTGCATGCTTGCAAAGAACTCAAGCTCTCCCTTGTGTGTGTGTGTGTGCGTGTGTGTGTGCGTGTGTGCATGCACGTGCGTGTGTGTGTATGTGTGCTTACAAGGGACTCAAGCTCTGCCTCTCCTCGCATTCTCTTTAGGAGGGACGTTGTTGGAATTAGGGTGGATTGAGAGATATTATGATGATGCTCATTGTATTAGCATAGAACAAATAATATGTGAGAGAGATGAATGCTAATCACATGATTAACTACATGAGCAGCATAATGACACAAGAGATGGGATAATGAAGGTTGTGTACCCATACATTAGTTGAGAGCCTCTTATATAGACTGGAGTATAAGTGATTAGGGTGTGATTAATCCCTAAGCAAGACCCTAATAAGTTCTTGAAGAGAGCACCCAAAATCCTAGATTTTAGTGTGAGAAGAGGTCCTCTCCCACTTGTTCTAGGTGCCTAGAATATGCTCCAAAAGATGCTACTAGATGCTACTAACCATAGTCTATGAAGATTTGCTAAGGCTAAAGAGACCTTTGGACTATATGCCCTTATCCCCAATGTCATATGTAATATTTTGGTGTATTATTTTCAACACCCTCCCTCAACAAAATATCCATGGCTACTAAGATAACAATGCTAGCTCTAGTTACTATTTACAACTCTGGTTATGATGACCATGGTGGTTTACAATGCCAGAAGTTGATGACAGATTCTAGGATTCTAGTTATGTTTAGGATGATAGAGGAGTGACTACAGGTAGAAGTGCCCTAGATGGTCTAGAAAACCCAATCGTGCTCAATGTAGTTAGCCTCTACTAAGGCTCCTTCTTCTTTGTCTTCCTTTTCTTCTTCACTTGAGTTGTTCGTTGTTCCTGCAAGTAGAGATTTCTGAGCCTTGTTTCTAAAGAAAGTCTTTTTCTTCATGCCCTGGTTTCCCATAAAAATTGCATGATTTCTTAAACAAGTATTTCTTTGGATTTGATCCTTTGGAGAACCCTTTGCTAAACTTCCTATAGCTCCCTTTGTTGAAGAAAGCACCATCTAAAATGCCCTGTCTCTGCTTAACTTTTGCATCTTCTTCTAAGAGGGATGCTTCCACATCCATAAGCTTTGGTGTGTTGGCAAGTTAGTGGGAGTAGTAACTATATTATCATACTTCTCTTAAGGCAAACTTTTTAAGAGGACGGCTATGATTACATCTTCTTCAATATTCTTCTTGATCCCAGCCAGTTGAGTGAGAATACTTTCATGTAATTCACATGAGTCGGGAGTGACTCTCCTGAATTCAATTTTAGCTCAAAGAATTTGATTAGGAGGCTAATTTGAGAGTTCTTTGATTAAGCTCCAAAGAGAGTGTCTAAGGTGTTCCAAGCCTCATTGGATGAGTCCTTTCCATCTATATGATGGATATAAGTGTGACTTAGTCCCAAGGCTATGATGGCCAAAGCCTTCTCATCATTGCTAATGGTGTTTGGCATTTTTTCGTTTCCATTTGCTACACCACTTTAGTTGCACTAGCCATCGTATTGGGTGCTCTAGAAGCCAAAGGACAATGTCTAAACCCTTACACTGATTTGAGATGCAAAACTAAACTCTAAAAGCCCCATCACCGTAAAGTTGCATATTAGAAGACAAAAAAACTCTAAAAAACCCTGGATTTTTGACTTCTTGCCTTTTCTTCTTTGTCTTCAGATGCTTTACATTAGAGGATTCATATGATGACATGATTAACAAAGTTAATCAAAGATTAATTCTCCAATGATAGAGGTTTAGTGAGAAAACTTATTGTTTTGGAACAACCAAACTACAGGGTGTTGGAGGATGGAATTTGTGGGCTTCCACAAACAATTAGACCAAGGAGTTAAACCAAATTAGGGTTTTGCTTGGGGTTTAATCACAAAAGTGTAATAAGAAGTGATTTAGGTCTTATTACACTTCTGTGATTAAACCCTAAGCAAAACCCTAATAAGTTCTTTAAGAGCACACCCAAAATCCTAGATTTGAGTGCAAGAAGAGATCCTCTCCCACTTGGTCTAGGTGCTTAGAATATGCTCCAAAAGATGCTCCTAGCTGGTAGTCTATGAAGATTTGCTAAGGCTAAAGAGATCTTTGGACCATATGCCCTTATCCCCAATGTCACATGTAATATTTTGGTGTGTAAAGACCTTACAAAAGAGGAGTGAAGGTGGCTTCCTATGGAAGTCATCCTCCCTATCATGAAAGGGAAAGATAGATCTCCCAATATGTTTTCAAACATGTGAATGATGCCCGTAAGATTGCTCAACCATGTTGAAGTCACCAACAATCCAATGATCTGCGAGTCCATGACGGCATTCCAAAAAAGAATTATTTCCCCCCTAAGGTTAGGACCATACACATTTAGCACACCAATTTTCAATCCATCCCGCATAAGCATAATCCACTACACTTTGACGAGGATAATAACTCCATGATCAATCATGTAAGGCATAAATGCAATTGTCACTGAAATACATACTCCACCTTTAGTTCCATCTGCAACTGACCAAAAAATGTGCTGCCTAAAAGTGATGATTGAAGAGACTTTCCATTGCATTGTAAAAACTTCAAACCCTATCAAGGTCATGATATTGCCCATGTGCAGTTCATATGGCAAAATATTACAAGTGATAGCATACACATGGAACCCCTCCCATTGATGCATATATGAATCATGTAGGAAAGACAGTGCTCTTTAAGAAGTTTTCTGGCATTCAGATGTACTAAGGATTAAACTTTCACAGAAGCTAGGTATGGGAGATACACTACAGATAGGAAAAGCATGCAACCTCCTCATCAAAGAGGAAATGGCAGAGCCCTTACCATTTCCAGTCAGAACAGGGGAGGCTGATAGGCCAACCCCATTCCCGTGGATGGGAAGGGTGAAAGCACTCCTGGCCGTCATCCCTCCTCGGCCTGCATTTCCTGGAAGCTAATTGGTGACCTAAGCTGCCTAACCATTAAGAAACGTATTAAAAAAATTCTTCTAGACTAGAACAGATTGCTGATGTGTGGCTGATATGCAAAGAATGCAAGCCTCCAGGAATGACAAACATGCAAACAGCCTCCTCTCGTGCCTGTGATCCTGATGTCACACATATTTATGTTCGTATCTTTACTCCCACCTATAAAATTATATACATATGGGATTTTTAGATACCACCACTCCGCTTCACTCAACCACCCCATCAAGTGCCTATGACATTTACCAGGTAATACAACCATGGAATGCCAGAGAAGCTCCTTTAGGATAACCCTGTACCATGGCACTTTCCTCAAAATGGCATAGTTTATGCCGCTTACACTCAGCACTCCATAAGGAAGAGCATCAAGCTCCTAATATGTAACTTGTAACATGGAGGAGTGTTGCTTGACCTGCCTGTGTTGCAATGCGATCCGTCAAGTCATCAAGAAGTTTAATGTGTGGCCCTCTACGGAAGGCAAATAGACAAATAGATAAAACTCATATGAGATGAGAGAGCATGAATGTGAAGGCCATCTTGTTGATGTGAGCCTCCAAATGTGAAACAATCAATCATGATAAATGCATTATTTGCCACAAACCATAAAAATGTGAGATTATTAGACATAATAAATATATTGTTTCATACCAAAGTCCTATTTACAACACTCTAAGCGGCAGAATCAAGAACTGATATTAGAATTGAGCATCCCCAAATACTCAAGTATTGCTTCTCCCTCCCTATGCACATCAATGTCATACTCTGCCAACGGGTCCCCTGTCAAGTTCATAGCAATGTCTTCTTCCATCTCCACGTCTCTTGGGTCCTCTAAGGTTCCAACTGTAGTGTTCTGCTCCTCAGCAGCTGCCCCAATTTCGTCAACGGCATGAGAGTTTGATGAGCTTTCCCCAACAAGCCTAGTAGTTTCTGTAGTGGCACCCCCTTGGAGAAGTTGGGTTAAGGCCTCGCTCATATCTGATGTATTCTGAAGAGCCTGAATTGCTGTGTCACCAATATGCAAAAGCAAAAACCATGAATAAAAAACATGCATGCACGCACACGTGCACCTCAAAATGAAGAAAAGCAAAGACAAAACGCTCTCAATTTTAACCTTGATCGCTTTGAAAACCCATGGCAATCAGCTCTTGTAATGATTCATCATCCAACCTTTTACGCCGACGCTGCCTTGTGGATGCTAATGTGGACTGACGCACAAATGAATCATCTCTTAACCCACAAATGCACACATCCAAAATCATTGCCATGACCAATATTTATGGTATATCATCTCACCTGCAAAGCTGTATTTCTTGAAGGATCAGTAAGAATGTCCAGAGCAGCATCTAAGTCATTCTCATTCTGGCGAAGAGCTTCTGCAGCTAACAATTTTTCATATCTGGAAGCATGCAGTGGCAACAATTATCAAACTGGAAGAATACATTGGCAAGAACAAAGGGCAGGCACACGCATGTCCATGCGCACACACTGCCACGTACATGCAGAAAAAACAGAGAAGAAATTCACTGCTTAAGACAAAGGTTTCTCTGGGCCTTTACCCTATGGATACAAGCTCATCAAGCTTTGAAACATCAACAGTCTTTCCAGTTGCTGTCAAACCATATCGTTTCAATTCCCTGCAATATAATACACGTTTTCTTTTAACTCTCACTTGACTAAAAAAAAAAACCTTGTGAACAGATAGTAAAGAAATAAGCATGCAAAATTACCTGCGTTGCTTTTCATGTTGCCTATCCTCATCTCTCCTGCTCAATTTCTTCCTTCTTTCTTCCATCAAAAACTCTAAAGCACTATTGACATCCTGTCCTGAGACCCGCAATGCTCTTTGTGATTCCTCTGTACTGAAGCCCATTCCAGCAAGAAAGGCTAAAGACTCATCAGACACTTGAAGCTGTGCAGTCAAAAGCAAACAAAAAACAGGCATGCAAGTTTACTTGACCTTCAGAGACAGCAACACATTTCCAACACAGCAACACATCAAATCCTCATCAAGAACAAACATTTCATTGTGTCCATACTTGGTTATACTTGCTCTGAGCGGAAAGCAGCGATTTTTTGGCAGCTTCAAACAGCCCACTATGAAAAGCGACAATGCCTTCCAAAAGCTCCAACCGTACATATCTGCACCCATGCACACACCATGTACCAGTAAGCAAAGGGCTTCACAAACTATATGCAATAATGCCAGCAACATGACCAGAAACAGCCTCAAAGATCAGAACTATGATGACTCTGCAAGGAATCAAGATAAATTTGGTGCATAAACCTCATAAAATCATTACATTGCTAGCTCTGGACAAAACCCTCCTTGGAGTATGCGAAGTCTCTCTAAATGGGGTCCATGTGACCGGCGAAGCCCTGCTCGCGCTTGAGAAAGTCGCTTCCCAGCATCTGCTAGTTTTGCTATATCTTTGAGCATAAAATAGCACCAGACAGTGTCGATTTGGAGGAAGGCCACATTATCCACTGCCTGAAATTGGGAAAATAAAAGAACATGAAAAAATGCAGGGATGATAACCAAAACAACACCATGTCCACCCAAGCATACCTCCAGGATTTTTGAATCGCAGAGTCCAAACGCCTCCTGCAGTGAGCAAAAGCATCCATGGATATCAGATGATGTTTTACACATTTCTACAATTCACTTGGCAATGCTGCTGTGTACTTACCTCGGCCATATTCAAGACCTCCAAGGCTTCTCTGTAATTGTTCTGTTGAATAAGGTCTCGAGCCTTTGCATGTAACATTAAGCCTAGCATCAATGCCCTGCACGCACATTCAATCACAGCCACATGTTAACACAGGAATCTTTAATAAATTCAAAAGATGCAGCTCTTCAGATGGCAAACAACTGAGCACAGGTAGATTAGTTTAGTTAGCCCTGTAGAGCTTAGGAAATCACTTCTCGCAGTCATTTGTGCAGGCTCTAAGGCCGCTTTTGTATGAGAGCTGGGAAGAGAATGGCTTAATATAAGACTGACCATGATAGAAAGAAAACATCAGGCTAAAGGCATGCACACCCAAGAAAGTAGAAGCATTAGAAGAAGGCTACAACACGAGGAAGGCCGGTGGTTTTTTTTTGGGGGGGGGGGGGGCGCAAGAAGGGGGGCGGGGGCCAGGGCGGGGGAGGGGGAGGGGGAGGGGGAGGGGGGGGCAGGCCAAAATAATGTCAGAGAACATCTCTTGTGTCACAAGAAGGAATGCCTTCCAGCACTACTCAACATCTCTACAACACCCTATATCTGGCCCTGTCTGCACATTGTGATGCAGACATGTGGAGTAGTGCTGGAACAAATGCCTTCCAGCACTACTCCACATCTCTGCAATACCCTATATCTGGCCCTGTCTGCACATTGTGATGCACTTAATGGTCACCACGTGGTTGGCTTGCCAGCTGCTGATCATTTGCCACTAGAAAACAGCCAACCACCTGATCATTTGCCACTAGAAAACTTAAAGCCACAACATTATCAATACAAGATGTGTTTAAGAGTGCAATCATACCTAATTAATAGAGCTCCAACTGATGCCTCACACTCTGCCTATTTGCTAACCAAGATGTCTGCAGACATGGTACTGCAAGACAATCCCATATACAATGCCCACTGCATCTCTACCATATCAAGGCAACTTGTGGGCACATCATCTGTGCTAATTATCCCTACCACAGCTTTCATGTGCCAACAGATGCTTAAAAACATTGTCCACCGCAAGTGAAGCTTCCAAGAATGTAATGAAAAAGCAGACAGACTAACCTTCGATCGCTATCAGAATTGAACCTCAATTTTTCCCCACTCTGATTTTCAAGCTCAATGTCAAGATGGTCATCCAAAAGCGCATTCTGTTGGCTTCTTTTCACCATTGCGTCGGCTGCTGCCCTGTCATGTAAACATTAACATCAAAAAACCTCCATTTCTATTGAACATTGGGTTTATTAATAAACAACCTCCATCAACATCTGAAACTCAGGTATCAACAAAGAATTCATTATCTTTCATCTTTTTCAATTGAAATTCTAGGCTACTGAGATCAACCTCCATTAACATCAAAAATTCTAAATATTAAGACAAGATTAACTTCCACAACAAAGAATGATTCAGATATTTGGATAATTGAAGGAATGGGTACATCCAAAAAAAAAAAAACAGTATATATCATCTTGCCCAATGAAATTCAGGTATTGGTCTATAAATCAACCTCCGTTAACATCAGAAACTCTCAAGCATGCGATCAATTAAGGAGTTAAAACAAAATTAACGCCTGCGAAGAGTAAGCTGCTTACTTGATTCTCGTTAGGCGGGCATGGCGCTCCTCTTCTGCGAGAAGGGAGGTGGCCTGCTGGTGGGCAGCTACTCTAGTCATAAGAAGCTTGGATTTGGGTCCAATTCCCACTTGCCTGAGGGTGCCCGGGGCCTGATCTTTCAGGACCTTGCCTGCACAGATGAGGTTGATGGAGTCTGCAGAGAAGCCCGAGAGAGCGGACAGATGCGAACGGAGATCCGCGATTGCCCAGTCGTCTAAGAGGACTTCAACTTGTCCGGACCAAGAGCCCGCCACTCGCAGATTCACTGCAGCGTGGACGCCCTCGCGTGTGCCGGCAGTATCAACAGAAGAAGGGGGCTCTGTCATGCTTGTTTGTAAGATTCTGCACTGCAGGATGTTTTGCACAGTCTTTTCTTCTTCTCCAAGTCTGCTTTTTTTTTTTTGGGTTCTTCTTTGTTCTTTCCCAAGCGTGTGTATATTTAAATACACGCACAAATATTCCTTTTATACCTCGGTCTCAGTGGATTTAGTGGGACCTCAACCATACATTTTTGTTTTTCGAGCCGGGGTTAGAGAAGAACTCGTCTCTGAGACTCGAGTAGAGAAACGCTTTTGTCATTAGCTTCGTCGTCTCGGTCGTGAGAAATCTCAAGCATACAATGGACCTCAATGTTTTCATCTATAAACTTTATTTTCTATTCAAATTTGAAATATTTCAGTTAATTTTGAGATTTAAAATTTGCAAATTCTAAAAGAATCTACAAAATTTTGAAAGTTGTAGAGGAAAATGTTTCTTGGTAATCATCTCGTGACCTTTCTAGGCAATGGGTGAGCAAGAAATACCTGCCCCCGCTGCAGTCATATTACAATGGTAACGCACTTTCCAGTGTGCAAGGTTTGAGAATTTTCACATCAGTCTTACCTCAATTTGTAACTAAGACTCAATATGATCAAAAGAATACGAGCAAGCCACACCCCCTACAATTACAACTTGCACTAATGGTACACATAAGCAATATCATTGCTATGTCTCAACTCCTAAAAACAAATGTTCAAGCCTCGCAAGACTACTTTAAGAGCATGCTCAACATGCCAACTATAAAGTTAATGCCTCACCATGTGTTGCACACAAAGATAAGGCTCCTCCAACGTGCAGAGAAGTGTTTTTGATGATCAACTTCTCTTTTGACAAGTGGTACATGTACTTGAAACCTATACAAATGGGTAGGTACTAGGAATACCTAGGGAGTAAGGGAGAGGTAGAGCTTGAGTTCCTTGCAAGCAAATGAACACACAAAAGAGAAAGCAAGACACAAGAGAGAGATGGATGGCTGAATTTCTTCTATCTTCTTCCCTCCTCTACAACCATAAGCCAAAAAGATAAGAGTACATACTATAAGGGAAAGTACTCTCTTACTATAACATACAATGGTCGGCGGTCCATAGTGTGAACCCAACTATATGAGCTAGCACTATAACTATGCCATACTCTAGTAATCCAAATGTCACATAGCCTGTCATCCACACTGGCATTATATCAACCATAATATCACCAACCATGCCAGTGGCAAAAGTGTGGAAGCTATCACCCATGTGGGTCATCAATGTCCGCAACACTAGTTAGGCTCGATATCTCAACACTCCCCCTTCTCGAGCTCAACTCCACACACTACTCTCCAAGTAAGCTCCTAAATATGTGGAGCTTCTAATACCAATGTCTTCGTGAAGAAGTCAGCCACCTGATCATCTGCGCTGACATATACCAGATCTATATCACTTGCCACAACCTTCTCCCTCAAAAAGTGATAATGCACCTCAATGTGCTTCCTCCTAGCATGGTGTACTGGGTTATTCGCTACTCATGATATCACAATAAATGACAACGGCCCTATCCATGGGCTTACCCATGTCACCAAGTAGCTTCTGAAGCTAAGCTACCTCACAAGCTACCATAGGAGTGCCCCTATACTTTGCCTCCATACTACATATATACTTCGATAAGGCAACTATCGGGTGTTTCTTGTTGCTCACTCTCAAAACCCACTAGTAGATCTCATGTCTACGACACTGCCAACCCAACCAGTGTCTGTGTACCCATGTAGGTGTATATCTGTGCCAACATCATAGAAAAGTCCGTGCATGCTCGGTTTGGTCACTTGAATTTTCCAGTGCCAAGCTATGGTTCATGAGTTTTCGCCTATGCAGCTCCCCCCACAAGCATGTATGCAAGGGATGTATATTGGGAAATATGTATCATCAGTCCTTTCTAAAAGATGGCACTATCCATTCTACTCACCCATTGCAGCTAGTGCATAGTGATCTCTATGGTCCTATGTAGGCTCCCTCATTCAGTAGACATCTCTACTTCATGACTTTTATTGATTACTACACACGTTTCTACTGGGTGTATGTTCTGAAAGTTAAGGCCGAGCCTTCTCAGTTCATCAGTTTCTTCCTCTTATTGAAAATGCTTACAATCATAAGCTGTTTGGCATTACGTACTGACAGAGGGCGGGAATATTTGTCAATGAGTTTGCTACTTTTATGCTGTCCCCCATGGCATTTCTCATTAGTGTACTACTCCTTATACACCACAGCAAAATGGTGTAGCTGAACGTCGAAATCGGACACTCATGGAAATGGCCAAATGTATGGTCAAAAGCAAGGATCTACCTTCTAGATTTTGGCTTGAAGCAGCCATTAACAATATCCCTATTGCTCTAGATCAGCAACCAAAATCTGAATGCATTAATTGAAGAGGATGTTGCTATTCGTGATTCTCAACGAATTCCACGCTGGCTACGCGCTACTTTAAGTGACAAGAAGATACCTAAACCAAGCTGCCTCTCTAGACATGCATCTCATTTTGTAGACACAACCCTTATCGCTATCTCTAGACATGCATCTCATTTTGTAGACACAACCCTTATTGCTAATGCACTAAATGAGGAACCTCTTTCACTTTAATTCCTTGGAGGATGACAATTGGGTTTCAGCCATGCTTTTGAAGTTGGATTCCATTACCATAAATAAATACATGGGAGTTATGTGATATGCCTACCGGCAACGTGCTATAGGCACCAAGTGGATGTTTAAGCTAAAACGAAAGCCTGACGGCTATGTGTATAAGTTTAAGGCTCGATTAGTCACCAAGGGCTATGCTCAGAGGGAAGGCATTGACTATGATGAGACTTTTGCACCTACATCACATATGACGACCATTTGGACTCCGGTTGCATTGGTTGCACATAAAGGTTGGAACGTGCATCAGTTGGATGTCAAAATTGCATTTCTGAATGGTGATCTGTAAGAAGAGGTTTATGTCACACAACCTCATGGCTTTATTTAGTAGGGTGCAAAGCATCATGTATGCAGATTGTGCAAAGCACTATATGGCCTTAAACAGGCTCCTCCTGCTTGGTATCTAAAGATACATGCATACTTGCTCTCTTGCATGTTTTAGAATAGTCCCACTGAAAGCACTCTTTGTGTCCGCAAAGAAAAGGATCGTCTCCTTATCCTCAATCTTTATGTGGATGATCTACTCGTGATAGACCCTGACAAGGGACACATTGTAGCTTTCATCACACTAACTTGTTGAATACATTTGATGTTTTCGACATGGGTTTTCTGCATTATTATTTGGGTATCTAGTTTGTTTTGACTAAGGGGGACATCATGTTATCTCAATGAAGGTACGTTCAGCAGATCTTGGAATGCTTTCAAATGGCAAATTGCAAACCTATTTCTACTCTTGTGGAGCCTCGTCTCCGACTATCAATTAAAGACTCTTCTGAGCCCTTTGATGTAGCCACCTATCAACAAGCTGTCAGATGCCTTATATATATGTGCAATAAATGTCTAGATGTTTAGTATGCAGTGTCACAATTGAGCAGGTTTATGCATTGTCTCGGCACTCAGCATTGGCAGGCAACGAAGCGTGTTTTTTGCTACCTTCAAGGAACTCAGCACTATACATTGTTTTGTAGCAATGTATGCTTGTCTACCTACACTCACAGTCAGTGACTTGGCAGGATGTTCTAACTCAAGAGTGTCAACCAGTGGATAGTTTTTCCTTCTTGGAAGCTCATACATCTTATGGCTCAACAAGAGGATAGTAGCCACGTCCAGTTGTGAAGCTGAATATAGGGCAACATTCACAACTATTGTGGAGTGTGTCTGGCTCCGTCCTCTTTTGGTTGATCTTGGTATCAGACATCAGTTCCCTACCTCCCTTTACAATGACAGTCAGAGTGCATTAGTAGTTGCACGGAATCCAGATTTCTATGCACGAATGAAGTACATGCATTATCACAATGTCAGGGAACGGCTCCATGCTAGAGAGATAGCCTCGACTTACGTGCCAACACAGGCCAATGTGACAGTTGGATTTACCAAGCCCCTTTCCAAGGAGAAGTTTGAAGCTTCCCGACAAGCTTTGAAATTACAACCACTACTAGGGTATTCTGCTACACCCTATATATGTTCACACCATTCACTTCAAGGGGGGTCAATTAGCCTTCTGCCTCCAAGAAGTTCCAATGTGAATAGCATTGATCATGGGCACTTTTTACCCTGTGCTAGCTAGGGGTTTTTCCCCGTGAGAACACACCCTTAGTGTGTTAGCAGCCACTTCAACCCTAGTGCTAGGGCCACTAGAGTTATACTGCACTCACTTATTATCTCATTCGAGTACATTCCATCTATTGTCATTGTCTCTATCGCTCTCTAAGCTCGTGTGCATGTTTTATCTATGAGTCAATGTGGAGTATCTTCTATCACATCCAACACAAAATACCATGAGGTGATCTCACCACCTCTATACCCAAGAAATGTCACAACTCACCCAAATCATTCGTCTCTAACTTTCGCTTCAAAAACATCCTAACATCATGTATGCCAGCCATCACTATCACCAATAATAATCAAGTCATCCAAATAAATGACTAATAGCATATCTGTCTTCTTTACATAAAGTGCAAAATCTACATTGGATATTTAAAATCCAATGGTAATAAGATACTCTCTTATCTTGTTTGACCATGTTGTACTTCAAGCCATACAACGCTTTACGTATCCTACACACAAAATCTGGGTGTGCATCAGTCTCAATCTAGTAGCTGCATCATGTATACTTCTTCTTGCAAATCACCATGCAAGAAGACATTCTTTACATCCATCTAGTGTAAATACCAACCCTTCGTTGTTGCAGCCATAGTAATGATAGCTCTCACAGCTATTCGTGAATACATTGTGACAAATGTTTCCACATCCACATCATCACCCTTACACAAGGAGAGTAGAAAGTGGCCTCTAGATCTTCTGAATCCATTGGCCGAAATGTCCCTCACCTTTCGGGGGATGACTCCTACTTTCTTGACCCTAAAATTCTCCCTACCATCTTGCACATATGTAGTTGTAAGGGAGCAACTAATGTTGTAGAAAGATCTCAAAATGTCTATACAAAAAGACATGCTTAATTGTGATTTGCCGGTCTACTAAATAGTTCTGTTGCATCTCCTACATGGGCAAGGTTTTTTTCTACTTAACCATGAATCAATCCTAATTACCAGCTCATCACTTAAGCTAGGCAATGATGATAACTATGATGACCAATGCAAAAATATTGTTGTTTTTTCTTTTTCTTCTTGAAAAAATAAAGTAAACTGATTTTTTAAAAGAAAGGGGGTATTTTTATAAATTATAAAAATAAAAAGCACGGGAGGGGGATTTCCTTCTTCTTCCTTCTTTTTTTTTTGCTTTTAATATAAATTAATAATGATCTTATTTTTTCCCTTCTTCTTCTTTTTGAAAAAATAAAGTAAAATAAAATTAAAATTAAGGAAACAATTAATAAACCAAAAAAAAAAGAAAGGGGAGGGGGCTTTCTTTCTTCTTCTTCATTTTTTAAAATATAAATAATAGAGATATTATTGTTTTTTCTTCTTACTTTTTTTCCCTTTTTTGATAAAAGCAAAGTTAAAAAAAGGAAGGGGGTGAGGAGGGCACTTGCCTGAGTGGCTTAATTCATCACAACCCACCCTATTCAAGAGGTTGTGGGTCCGAGCCACAACACCGTAGGTTTGTGTGTGTGAGTGGTGTAGCTTCTAGCTTGTCCACATCCTCTCGAAAGGGGATTTTGCAGGAAAAAGAGGGTATTTTTTATTAAAAAAATAAAAACCAGGGGAGGAGGGGGTTTTCTTTCTTCTTCCTTCTTCTTTTTAAAAATTAGAAACATAAAAAAGCCAAAAAGGGAAGTAGGAGGGGGTTATATGCGTGTACACGAGCAAGTTGCGAGTGTATGTGTGCACATGCAAGTGCGGGTGTAGGCACAAGGGTGTGTACATGTGCATGTGCAAGTGGGTGTACACACATGCATGATCGTGTGTGCACAAGTGAGTGTAAATATTTGCACATGCAAGGTGTGAGTATATGTGTGCATGAGCGAGTGTAAACATGTGCACAGGCAAGGTGTGAGTGTATGTGTACATGTGCAAACACGTGTGTGTGTGTGTGTGTGTGTGTGCGCGCGCGCGTGCAAGATGTGCAAGGTGCAACTGGGTGTGGGGTACATGTTGTGAGAGAATCCGGAGCCCAATCGAAACACAATGTAGAGGAAGATATAATGTGTATATGGTAGTGTGAAATGGGTCCCAAGTGCCAAAAGTGGCATGGTGACCCAAGTGGATAAGAGCAAGTGCAATAAATTAAAATAGAAGTGTATGGGAGAACAAGGAAGTGGGCACACAACGTTATGGAAAAGACAAAGGTGGCAAACGAGGTAGAAGAGGGAGAAGGGTGGTTGATTAGGTGTGGCTCTTTGATGCTTGAGAGAGGAGTGGTAGCTCTTTGATGCTTGAGAGAGGAGTGGTGGGTGTGTCTTGCCAAGAGAGCCTCTCTAGGAGCAGTGGTTAGAGTTCTTGAGTCTCTCCATAAGAGAGATGATAAAA
Source organism: Cibotium barometz (assembly GCF_041138505.1). Taxonomy (NCBI): domain Eukaryota; kingdom Viridiplantae; phylum Streptophyta; class Polypodiopsida; order Cyatheales; family Cibotiaceae; genus Cibotium; species Cibotium barometz. The sequence continues at coordinate 45,599,013 of NC_141075.1, forward strand.
AGAGGGTGACTTCAGTAGAGAGAGTTCCTGTAGGTCAACATTCCTTTGACAAAGTTCACAAGCTAGAGTTCCTGGAGTATTTTTCTAGTTTGGAGAAGAGATGATAGTGCAGTGATGAGTGAAGTTTTGTTTGGATCAGAGCAGAGGTTGAGCTGAAGAATGGAGAATTGGCCAGTGTGTCCCCTGGATTCTCTATATAGCTCCTTTGTTAGAGACTTGACCCAGATCAACTCATTCTCGATTGTAGAGCTATTAAAGGTTAAACTGTGAAGTGTTGTCGCCAAGGTCTTCCTAAGGGGGATCCTTGAGTTTTTTTGTTTTATTTTAAAATTTCAGGGCCCAAGTCTTGAGGCTGTTGAGACTTTGAAGTTGATTTTTTTCTATCTAAAGCAGACAGAGAGTTTGGGATTTATCTTTGATTTTGATGTTATAGTTGTGATGATTGAGTGTGCTTGACTGAGTTCATGATGATGATAGATCATCTATGTGTGTCATTTGAATGACTGGTGAAATGTTATTGAGTCAGTGTGTTGACTTAGTCTGATTCAGATGAGAGAAGGTTCAGAGTTAGTCATGGTCAACTAAGTGTCAGGTATCATCAACTGAAGGAGCAAAGGGTTGGGTTTGGCTTGTTGAGCTTGAGGGAAGAGTTTTTGACTTAGGTCTGATAGTTAGTGTTAATCCCATTTTGGATTAACAACATGATCCTCAATTGAGGACATGAAAAGGCACTATAAAGGTTGTACATTATGAGATATTGGCCACCCAAGCCTAGTAAGTAAGTTTTGGGTGCCCAAGTGTGAATAAGGGCCAAATGTATATAAGGCATTTTCTCATAATGTAAATACACAATCCCCTTTGCGCTATTGAGAGCTCTCCCCTTGTGACTTGAGAGAGATGGAAGGAGTGAGAGCATTCTAGCATTGTGCCTTGTTTATGCTTGTGTGAGAGAGTGAGAGAGCGAGTGATTAGCCTATGTGATGCTGTGAGCGACTCCACGGTGATAGTGTGGAGGTGGAGCTTGGAGTTTGAAGCTTGACAAGTGAGCTTGGAGGCCTCAAGGGACTCAAGGTCGAAGCATTGGCCTACGATGGTTGTGATCTATTGCTCATCCATTAGGTGAATGTGTAGAGTTCCCTCTTGGAGGTGTGGTAGCCCTTAATATTTTTGGCACCACTACCAGGGAAACACCTTTGTTTCTTCCATCCTCTTTGAGTTTCAGCTCCCATTGCATAGGATTCATTATTGTCTTTGCATTTTGGTAGTGCATTGTGTGGAAAATGAAGGGATAAGGTATGGGTGGTAGAAAAAAAGATATGGGTTATGATGTTGTGTATGTTGTGGTGGAGTAGTTTAGGAAAGGATTCACTGGTTATTATTGATGATTTTGATTTTTGCATCACTGAAAACACCAACGTGAAGGAGTAGGTTGGGTATGGTTTTCTTCCTTTTTCAAAAAATTCATAAAAATAAAAAACATAAAGGACCATTGATTGAGCCAAGAACTAGCATTTCATTCCTTAGGAGTGGCACAATCTAATTGTCATCATTTGGATAAGTATTATGCACCCAAAATCATAGACTGCCGACACGCGAGAAGTTCCACGTGAAAGTGTAGCAAAGTTGTTCATGCCGTGAACCATTTTTTACAATTTCATGCTACGAATCCTTCATGTAATCAGTGTCGTGATTATCATCAAAAATCATGGGATTACCTTCCAAAAATAGAAAACCCTATCCTAACACCTCTGACATGGTGCAATCCGTCGAAATTTTGAGCACGTGAAAGTTCAATAAACCGTTCACGGTGTGAACCATTTTTGAAGCGGTTCACGGGGTGTGAAACCCTTACTGTCTCACGACATGAAATATTTCCTGCAGATTCACGTGTAGGCCAAACCAACGGATAGACAATACTGAGGCCTGCGACGAGGGTCGGCCAAGGAAAGTGACTTCGACTAAAAGAAGGAATTTAACCCTAAGGTGGAAAATTTTTGAGCACGTGAAAGTGCACGAAAACCGTTTACACCGTGAACCATTTCTTGCAGTTTCACGATGTGAAACATTCTCTACTATTTCACGGCTCCTAAACGGGGTGATAGAATCAAAAGTAAAATCAATTTGGTTAATAGCTTATCAAATCGTATATACATGCATTTAAGATCTGGAAAACTCATCAAAGACGATCTTATGCTGCCTGACGATAGTGCATTGAATCACCTAGGAACTTCCTACCAAAGAAGTGTGGGATTAGGACATTTTGCAAGCACACACTTGAGTGTTTTGAGAAACCTGACCGCCGCCGAAACTAGTAGTGAAGAATCCATGGAAGAAGGGCTGAGGTACGCTGGGTTTGGGGAAGAGGATAAACCACATTCCCCAACCAAGTCCAAGTGGGATCATTGATATAGCTCGGGGATTTTTTGGTCTCCAAACCAATCATGATGGATGAAGAATTGCAATCTGCGGGCATGGGTCCATCAACTAGCATTGGACTCGGTCTAAGACAAGAAGTGCCATTCCAAACGTTGAATTCTAGGCTGTCAAATACTGGCACCCCTCGAATTAGATGAGATGTGGAAAGTGCGGCTAGGACGGGTCAAATATTCTTTCCCACCACCAAGGAAGTGGAATTAGACCTCCAACAAAGTGAGGTAGAATGATAACTCCGAGAATTGAGCTTAAGGAAACAAGAGCTTGATACTCGTAGGACAAGAGCTAAGAGAAAGGAGACAGGAAGTGTTAACCCACTCCAACCACAAGGAAAGGAGAGTATATGGGTGGTGGCTAACCCATGGGCCAGGCTAGAATCAATGGAGTTTTAATAATGAAATTGAATAATAGGAATACGCTTAGAACTCGAGTAGTTGAATAATAACCTGAAGACTTTCTCAAATGAATAGATCAAACGGCTATGCCTGATTTCAGTTAGGAAAAAAACGTTGATTTCTTCAAGTTAAGTCTGTAATAGTTTTCCTTCTATCCGATTTAATCAAGTGAAGGATAGTTTAGTCTCTTGACCTCATTAGAAAATTCGTTAAGAAAATCAAAAAGGTGGAATCGTCCCCGTTTTTCGGGCAAGGGAATTTTCTCGGTTTCGATTTCGGAATGACCACCAAATTAGTCTTGTGTCTGGACATTTGAGGGCGAGGCCGCGAGTGGGAAACCCTGCCACACGCAAGAGGAAGCTACTTCCGCTGCTAGAAACTGGGAATCCGGTGCGCGGAGGGGACAAAGGGGTCTCACAATGGGGGACGACGTGCACTCTGGTACGGTGTCAAAGGTTACGAAAACAGGTGGCGGTTCAAGTTGAGACTGGTATTGCTCTACTATTGCTTGGGCTTCTTGAAGACGTTGCTTCTCAAGGATGGCATTGGGATATGTGGCCAATCGTTTTTCTTGTTTTGTGAGTTTTTGTTGGGCTACATGGGGGAGTGGCAATTCAGCACGATCATTGCTTCCAGAGAGGAGGAGGATGTGGTCTTTGTTGAGCCCGTGTGCAGACGCTAACCCGATCATCACCGTGGCCAATGTGCTTAGAGCATTGTTTCTTTTGGGATGTGGCCTTCTTTAGCTTGGCTTGCAACCATGTGACGACATTCAATGGGACAGTGGATATCTTCCCATGTTGAACACTCAACACATTGAGGAACGGCATGCCTTCGACTATGGAATGAGAAATTCATTACAAAGGGAAATCCTTATAGTAATGGTCAATTCCATAGCCACCATGACATTGTGGTTACATTGGCAGATATTTCTTTTCAGGGCAGTACACCACTTTATGGGGTTCATGGTAGAGGAAACACAGAAGAGGTGGTTTCCCTTAGGTGCACCTACAGTGTGCACAAGTGGTTTAGGGTCCATGTGAGGCATCGACAAAGGGAGATGAGGTGGTAGGGGTGCCTCAGGGATGGCGAAGCGCATGGGTTCCACAGGTTTAGCTATAGACCTAGTTGGGATCTTTCCATAAGCAATGGGGTTTACCTGAAGAGGTAACGGTTGGAGTGGAAAGATGGGCACATGAGAAGAAGGTTGTGGTGGCACTTTGTGTGAGTAGTTATCTTGGGGTGGTGCCACCAATAAGGTTTGGGGCCTAGGAGGAGAGGAAGGTAATGTTACAAATGAGCTATGGTTGGGCGGCATTGGCTCGGTGACCAATTGTGTGGAATAGCATTCTTGCATGTTGTCATCGAGAAAGATTGCCCATTTGCAGGCTTGATCAAAGGTGGAGGGGTCCTTGACCAACATGTGGTCGTGAAGCCTAGGATTGTGCAAGCCCAAGAGGAAATGGTCCATTAATTGCTTATCACTCAATTTTTCCCTCTCTTCACAACGCGAATCAAGGTACTTCATGTGTGCGATGTAGTCGCGTAATGTTTCCTCTAGTTTTTGCTCCAATTGGAACAGTTGGATGAAAGGGCTCCATTTGGGCCCGTAGGGTGCAAATCCGAGAATGAAGGCCTCTCTCACTGCGTTGAAAGCGCTTTTGTGCCAAGGGAGCAAGGATTGGAACCATTGCACGGCGTTCCCTCTTCAAGGCTAAGTCCAAGTAGATGGACTTTGGTTACATCATCAAAAATTTCAAATGCTTGACAGATTTAGTTAAAGACCTCAATGTGGAATATGGAGTCTCCAACTCCATGAAATTTTGGTAGAAGTTTGAAAATTTTTTCCCACATAGGTTTTATATGTGATGTTTGTGGGTGCAAGTGTTGTGACACCCCCCTTCCTAGAGCTTGTGCTAAGCTTGGAATGTCAAGTTGTGGCATAAGGGGAGATGTTGCAAGGGTGGGGGGTGAGAATAGATCCGTGGTGGATAGAGAAGAGGGTATGTGAATGTGCTTGGGGCATCTATCCACGTTGGGGTGCATGTATGAAGGGGGCCCACTAGATGAGGGCTCTTCAAAGATCGTTTCGCCCTCTCGGCCAGCATGTCTGGCATGGTGACCACATGTGAATAAGCAATTGAGGCCAAGGTGCCACCGAATGGAATGGAGGCATTGGGGACATGCAACCATGACCGAAAGGTGTCCATGGTGTGCAGGGAAGCATAAAGAAGCTTCAATGGTGTGTGCGGCGCAAGCTCAAAATAGGAGTTTCAGCTCACTTTTGCCTTGCGTGTGAACGCACTCGTAAGGTAAAAAATGATCATTTGCGGTGTTTTATGCATGTAAAATGGCCCTAGTGAGTCAGGGAGGTAGACCAAAAGCACCTTTAAAGATTTGGAAATTTGGAAATTTTAAAATTTTTGAATTTTTGTTGTTGTTTGGTACGGTCGTACGCTCACGAGCGAACGCCTATGGCTTTAGGTTGGAATGGTTGTGGCAAGTTTTTTTTTGGTACGGCCGTACGCTTACGAACATACGTCTGTGGCTTTGGGTTGGAATGGCCGTGACAAGTTTTTTTTGAAAAAAAAGTTTTTTTTTGGGTACGGTCGTACGCTTACGAACGTACGTCCGTGGCTTTAGGTTGGAACGACTGTGGTAAGTTTTTTTTTGAATTTTTTTTCTAGTATGATGGTACGTTTACGAACATACGTCCGTGGCTTTAAGTTGGAAAGGTGGCAAGGTTTTTTTTTTGGAAAAAGTTTTTTTTGGTAAAATTGTACACTTACGAATGTACGTTCATAGCTTTAGGTTGGAACGACCGTGGAAAGTGTGGAACAGCTATGGCAAGTGTGGAGACTCTTTAATGTAGTACATGGGAAAGGGTTAAAGTTAGAGGCTACCTCTAAATTAGTGGATTTTGACTAATTTAGAGACTCTCTAGCTTAACTAAAGATTAATTCTCTTAATCTCACTATTAATCACTCCTTAACCCTCTTCTTTGCCCTCAAATTACTCCTAATTGGTGAGGAGTTTAAGATGAGAATTTGATAGGTGGATTATCAATGTTTATGCTAATCCAAAGATGTGATTACCCCAAAATAATTTCACTAATTAATTCACTCAAAAGAGAAAAAATTAGACAAAAGAGACCAAATTAGTGCTAATTCTTGCCAATTAGGGCCTACTTGGAGTGAACTAAGCATAGATTTGAGTTAAGACAAGTGTTTAGAATACTAATGCACTCCAATCAGTCTAATTGCAATTAGGCTCAATTTTTTAGTTTTTTGCTCTCTTTAAGTCCACTAATCACACTAACCAATAGGTTAGTGATAATTAAGAGATAGTTAATGGTTTTTTTTTGTTTTTTTGTTTTTGTTTGACTAGTATTCTATCTAGTAATGCTAACCTAACTATGCAAAGGAATTAAGTAAGAAAAATAAGATTAGGCTAAAAATTAAGCTTTAACCCTCTTGATTAGGCTCTCTAACCACCCAAATCACAAGTTTTTTTACTCAAACAAGTGATAATCCTACTTTAAACACAAATCTATACATGAATCTTAACAAAAACATCAAAGCAACCAAAGAAAACATTGAAATACAAAATAAAAAATCAAAAAATTGCATGCCAAAGAGCCTACCTAGCATCGGGCTATGGGGGCTCTGTCGGATTCAAATCAAAGATGGCATAGACAAGTAGCGGATGGTGCTCGACAGTAGTGCCAAAAATGTTGAGGAAAGCCTACCCTAACCATGTCGTGTGGGAAGTTGCCTATCCGCCGAGCTCGAGCATGGCTCAAGAGCTCCACCATAGCTGCTCTTCACCGCCACCTCCTGCACTCGTTGTCACACCGAGGCGGTTGCTCTGATCCAATGGGTGATGCAAGCTCTCTTGCGAAGATCGTGTGGGATCTCCCCGCGTGGAAGAGGATCGCATTGGTTAGCATAATCACGAGAGAGAGAGAGAGAGAGAGAGAGAGAGAGAGAGAGAGAGAGTAAGAGGAAACAAGTGATTAGTACTAATCACTCCCAAACCCTAACCGTAAGCACACCACACATGCTAGATTAGAGTTGTAAGAGAGAGGAAAAGAGAGAACACTCCACTTCTATTGCACAAATGGGAGAATGAGTTACAAACAAGAGAAATTGGCTTTTATAGTTCCAAGCCTTTTCCCACTAGGCCCCACCCAGGAGTAAGTGGCTCGGGGCACCCAAAACATAGTTACAAGGCTTTTTTCTATGGTTTGGGCAATTGAACAAGATTCTCTTGTCTGTCCTATGAAGCTCAATACTTGTGAGCGTCTTTAGGGCATTTCCCTCAATGATGGGATTTACAATATAGCACGAGCGCCCATTACATACGTGTGTGGACATAGTTTTCATAGGAATGTGTTAACCAATATGTGGTTAACATGCCTCCATGCCTTGAGTGCATGTGTAACTGCATACAATTCAAGCTCATGTGTGGGCCATTTGCGATGCAAACTACTGAGTTTCTTACTTTCAAAAGCCACTGGTTGGCCTTCTTAGCTCAACACAGCTCCTATGGCAATGCTACTAGCATCTATCTTAATGACAAAAGGTAATGATGGATCCACAATCTTCAACACGGGTGAGTTGCAACCGCCTCCTTTAATTTATCAAAACTTATGTCAGTCCTAGACATAAACAATAGTAACTTGAACAAGTCAGTTAATGGTGCTACTATTTTGGAATAGAAAATAATAAGCTTTCTATAAAAACCACATAGGAAAGATCTGAGCGTAGTAATGTCTTGTGGAACAGGCCAAGCCAAGATTATTGCTACTTTCTTTGGAACCATCTTTACGCCTAGCTCTCGTATAATGTGTTCCAAATACTCAACTTTCTCTTAACATAGGAAAGTTTTTTGTTTATTGGCATACAACACATTTTCCTTGAGCATGCTAAATACTGTAAACAAGTGGTTCATGCTCCAGTAAAGATTCACTATAAAGTAAAATGTCATCAATAAAATCCACCATAAATTTACCCACATGAATGGCCTAAAGACACCATTCATTAACATTATAAATGTGGCTGGTGCATTAATAAGCCCAAATGGCATAATAAGGTACTCATAATGACCAAAACGAGTACGAAAAGTAGTCTTAGATACATCTTCATCTTTAATACGAATCTGATGATATTCACTTTTTAAATCTATCTTACTGAAGACCTTAGCTCCACCTAGAGCGTCTATCAAATTATCGATCCTTGGCATCATATATTGATGTTTTATTTAAGGCTTTGTAAAATCGATACACATTCGATAAGAATCATCTTTCTTCTTAACTAGCAAAACCGAAGAAGTAAACGATGAGAAATTGAGAAGAATGAGTCCTTTCTCTAGGTACTCCTCAATCACCTTCAACACCTCATTCTCCTTGACCAAACTCATCCAATATGGAGGTCTATTGACCGTAGTTGCACTGGGCACAAGCTCTATTCGATGCTCCACATTGTTACATGGAGGCAAAGAAGAGGGAAGGCCAAATTCGATGCTCCACATTGTTACATGGAGGCAAAGAAGAGGGAACGCCAAATTCGAAAACATCAAAAAATTCTCTCAAAATTTTCTCTTGCAAAGATTTTGTGGCATTACAAGTTAGAGTTCCACTTTCATGTGTGTCTATAACACTTGGAACTTTTTGAACCCAACCTAAAAAAAGAGACTTATAAGATATTCTTAGCATTTCTGTAGCAGTAATTATTGCATTCTTGGGTAGATCTGGCTCACCTTTTATATGATGCGTCCTCCCTCATGCATAAATCAATAGACATGTGTTGCAAAGTCGATAAGAGGCTTTTGTCGTGCATGCCATTCTTTCCCTAGCACAACATCAAAACATGCTAGTTGAGTAATATCAAAGTTGAGCTCCTCAAAGTAAGATTGAATGGTGAGACCAAGGCCTACAACTTACTGATCCCAAACCTCTGTTCCTTTTACCATTTGCTAGCTAAACTATGTACTCATATGGTGATGGTTGAGTTTTCAACTTTAACTTTTTGACAAGTTGAGAACTAACCACGTTATGACTAGAGCCCATATCAAAGAGTACCTTCACTGGTTTCCCTTCAACCAAACCCTTCATTATAATAAGTTTTATAATTGGAAACTGGTAACCATGACTAGCCTTTGAAGATAAGACACTATCTGTATCCATGGGTAAACTTGACCAAAATCTTTGAAGAAGGTGAGGAGGGAGAAGCTATGAACAACACCATCTTTGAACCCACTCAGCTAAGAAACCCACCCTAGGTACAAATAGTAAGTCACTATGTGATGGAAGGTGAGCATATGTACCCCGTGTATCTAGCAGCTGCCCGCAACACCACGACGATGAGGACAAGACTTGAACAGCATGTCTAAACGATCACTTATGCAATGTTATCATTGTGCTAGACCTCATCAAATAATTGAGTGTCCAATCAAGAAAGAGATGGCTAGTACTCCTATGGGTGCTACCACCTTAGCTCCTTTATGCACATCTATGGGATAGACCATATGTACAAGGATTGTCCATTAAGAATGGGTACAATGGGGAAGGGAAATGAAGCTAAACCTAGTACCAGTATTAACTTGCTAAGTATTCAGAACGACTTCATCCACACAGTGCCTCTGAATGTAGTCACACTCGAATGCAAAGTAGAAGAAGAGCTGTAGCCCATGCTATTTCTGTCAAATAATCTACTACGCAAAAGAAGGAAACCCGAAGAAAATCAAGGACCTTATCTTCTAAAGAGGTTCCTGAACAAGCACGAGCAACTAGGCGCTCTCAAAAGAAAAAGGCCACAAAGGTTGGCAAAGGGAGTTAGCCATGTCATCATAAAAAGTGGGTATGACGAGGGGACAACTACCAATGTGTCATCTTCCTCATTTGTGATGAAGAGAAGATACTACCATCCACTCCTCAAGAAAGAGAATAAATAGACCCCAATCAGCTACTATCAAAGAAGTTAGCCAAATATACCAAGGAGAAGAGAAGGTGAAGGTAGCTCATGAGTTGGTCAAAGATTGTCAAGCTCGATTGGAGGAGAAACCTCAAGCAGTTCAAGCTACGGGAAGTTCCTCTATGCCTAACTTACCACCAACCAAGGAAATTTAGGAGCTTAATAGAAATCCTAACCACCAAGCACCCTTTGAAAATCTCCCCCGAGGGTAGATCCAAAAGAGTATACCCTAACTGCAAAACTCTGGTCTTTATGCAACCTTCTGTAAAGTTGCTAGCTCTCAAGGATGATCATAAGGAGGGAGGTTTGCTATCAAATGGATTTGAAGCTAGTTGCTCAAAACCCTTTACACCATTGTTAATGGAAGATTCTTCAACCTCAACTTCTCCTTGGCTTCCTTCATCTTTTTACAGTCCTTAATGGTGCAATTGGCGGGCATTTTCTTTCCCTCTTTCGCGCATCTCCGTAAGACCTCCTATTATTGAGGATCTTAGTAATTCGATTTCTCATCCACGCATTGGAAAAACGTGTGTGTGTTGGGTTTGGAAATCGCTCATCCGTGCACTTCCTCCCTACATACATGATGTTCTCATCTTTATGTTCCCCCCATGGTTTGAAGACATCCTTATAGGTTTGGTTGACCAAATGAAACTTTTCTAATAATCTTTTTGTTAAATTTGCAGCAATGTGATGAGCTACGGTGGATCAAATGCTAGAATCAACATTATTAACAAAGAGATTAGACGATAATTAAGATATGATTAGTGAGCAATTAACTGATAGCTTAATGTAGGCATGGATGATTAAAAACCAGCAAATTCTCATTAGGCCAATGCCTCAATTTATAGGGTTTACATCCAAGCATCCAATCCCACTGATTTCTCCTTGATTCACTCCACCTCTTTTGCTTGATTCTCTCCACCTCTCCCAAAATATCTCCACACCTCCTAAATCTTCTCATGCTACCCTTTATTCTCTCCCAGTAGATACTTCTCACGTTTTCATAGGTTCTCTCACATTTACAGATTCTCTTTTACAGCCTCTTGCTAAGGGCTTGTTCCCACGCACACCCTATTCACTTGTATATTTCAACACCTCCCCTCAAGTGAATACTCCTAGCACACCTGGACCCTATACCAAGTTTTCCTCTTACTTGATAGTCCACAACTAGTGCCTAGCACACCTCCCCTCAAGTGAATAATCCTAGCACACCTGGACCCTATACCAAGTTTCCTTCTTACTTGATAGTCCGTGACCAGTGCCTCAAGTCCCTAAACTCATAGTCCTTGACACTCTCTCTCTCTATGTGTCCAAGGCTACTACAGGTGCCCATGACCTTGACTAAAGTGCTCACACATACATCTACCACATGGCCTACATCATCGGTGGCTCAGAGGTGGTTTTACTCTGTTGGGGCAGGTTACATTGGGTTGTGGGGTTTCTCTCTCTCTCTCTCTCTCTCTCTCTCGATTTTCACATGGCCCCTCACTTCTTGGAGCCTCACATCTTCTCTTGTCTTTAGTCTTCTTGTCATGGCAGCTTCTCTTCATGCGTCCATGTCTTCCTTCAATGCTTCCTCTAGCTCTTCTTCTCGGTGTTGATCGTCCTCTTGGAAAGAGGTGTTCTTCTTCTTTCATGGCTGGGGCCATGAGCTTGACCGTCAGTTCTTGCTCCATGTGAGCAACATGTTTTAATGTATTGTTGATAGTTCTTTTGGGCTTTTGATGTTTATCTTGTGTCATCATGCAATGCAAACCCAAATCTATGCGGGAGGTCTTGCCTCTTGCCTTATTCTGGACAAGGGTAGTGTCTGATCCCATTTTTACAATGATGTAATGTGACCAATACATAATGCATATAGTATTCATTCTTATGCACATTCCCAAATGCAACTCTGGCTGTGAATAACTTGAATTTGTGTGTGGGTTAAATGCAAGATGATGACTACCACAGATTTATCAGCATAATTTTACCAAAAATTACATTAAACCAAGGGTAACAAATCTGTACGGAATGGTTGGAGTGTCAAACCATCTCTGAATTACACTCTGAAGTTATAAGGATCTGTATCAGATACCTAATGGTTAATTTGAACCCTCAATTGTACCAAAATAGAGTGATTAGTGTTGATTAATCTCACTGATTAGCAAATTAATCATAGAAAACAGAGTATGCTGGGAGTCTAGATCTGAGGCCTTACAGTTCAAATGAGCTCAAATCCTTTCAAGGCCATCAATAGCAATTAGTCTAGTAGAGGATTAAGCCAAGAAACACAAGATTTGACCAAACATTGAATGCTTAATCTCTGTTTTACCAAAGTCACCTGTAGATTTGATGAAGAGCTTGGATCTCACTGTAGACTTCATCAAATCGAAATCTGCCTTCACCAGCTTGTAGAGCACCCTTGAAAACCCCTAGGGCCAAGAGGAATTAGACCCATTGCATGTGGAGCAGTAGAGATCTCATTTTTCCTTTAGAAAACAGGCACCTGCAAAATCGTGTAGAACTGCTATGTGCGCCGGCGGTTTGAGATTTTGTTTGAATGGGCTAGAGTACAAGGGTTATAGCTATGCTTGGCTAAAGTGGTTTGGGTTATAGCTATGCTTGGATAAAGTGGTTTGGGCTAATTTGATGTATAAAGGGAGAGAGAGCTCCTCCACCAGCTGGGAGTACAGAGGCTAATTAAAAAAAGAGGATAAAGTGGTTTGGGCTAATTTGAGCTCCTCCACCAGCTGGGGGTACAGAGGCTAATTAAAAAAAAAGGTAAAAACTTAATTATCTACTAATCCTAATTAGCTAGATGATTAGCAAGATAATGGGCTCGTAAATTGATGGATTCTAGGCTAGGATCTGATACCATGTTAAATTTGCAACAATGTGATGAGCTATGGTGGATCAAATGCTAGAATCAACATCATTAATAAAGAGATTAGATAATAATTAAGATATGATTAGTGAGTAATTAATTGATAGCTTAATGTAGGCATGGATAATCAAAAACCAACAAATTCTCATTAGGCCAATGCCTCAATTTATAGGGTTTACATCCAAGCATCCAATCCCACTGATTTCTCCTTGATTCACTCCACCTCTTTTGATTCTCTCCACCTCTCCCAAAATATCTCCACACCTCCTAAATCTCCTCATGCTACCCTTTATTCTCTCCCAGTAGATACTTCTCACCTTTTCACAGGTTCTCTCACATTTACAGATTCTCTTTTACAGCCTCTTGCTAAGGGCTTGTTCCCGCACACACTCTATTCACTTGTATATTTCAACACTTTTTCACTTATTGAACCTTCTTTAAGTGATTCCTTTGAACCACTATCTTTTTAAGTGATACCTTCTTACACTAGCAGCTGCATTTTCTTTACTCTCTATTTGAGAGTTATCTTTTTTAATCAAGTAATTCCAAACTAGTAGTTGATATCTAGGGTCATTAGCACATTTTCCTTTTAAGTGAGCTAGCAACTCACTTTCTAGTTGAGTAAAACTCAACTCATTTATTATTGGTGCTTGACTTAGAGCATCTGCCCCATCACGACATTAAATTTACCTTTTCTATATCTGATTTGAAAATCAAACTCTTGTAGGATTTAAGCCCATCTATGAATTTCAAGTCACCACCATCCTAGATGATAGGGCAGGAGTAAGCATTATTACCAAACAATGTTGTGGAAAATGGGGAAGACCTCATTGATAACACCACATTGATTGTAAAACTTGTTGATGTGGAGCCATTGAAAAGCCCATAGGTCTTCTCAAGATTTGAAAATTAAGATTCTCGGAACCAATTTCCGACACACCTTCGTGGTGATGAACTTCGACCAACAAACTGTTTCCTATGATTGCATCTTAGGAAAACCTGTTATGAGAGAAACAACAATGATCCATGTTTGGGACACGGATCACACTTACATCCCAAAAAAGGACCGCACTTCGAGGATTCATCCAATGAGTGTGGGACCCTTAGTAGAGGATTCGGTAACTACTACAAGATCCATGGCAGTATGCTTATGCCAAATATGCCATAAAACGTTGGATAATGAATGGGATAGCATGGAATTTCCACCTCTCCTAGAGCTGGAAGACTCTGAGAATTGGATGCACATCCTTACTACCATGGACATACTTCCCTAAAATGCAAGGGTATGAGATTTGCCACGGCTGACGGACAAGAGATCACATCTGTCTACAAGCTCATTGCCACGTGTATGGCTAATGCTATAAGCCACGAACCTGTGAGCATAAAAGAGGAAAGACTATTATGGGAAAAACCCACGCGAAAGACCGATAAAACAAACGGCTTCAAAGGAAAGGAGGCTTACATCTTCCTAATAGAATTGAAAGAGCATTGACTCAGATATGTGGAATCTGTTAATGCACATTCCTACTTTGCTGAAAGATCCCTGCCCCCTCTGCGCAACGGATTCGGGGTTGCTAGTAGCAGAAGTAGCACTCCTTGTGTGGTGTAGGGTCCTCTCACTCGTCGGGGCCCTGCCCACGGATATCCGGATAGGAGACTAATCCCTCGGTTCTTCCAAAACCGAACCCGGAAAAACTTCCCTTGCTCGGAAAGCACGGGCAATTCCTCTAGGATATTTTTACTCTAACGTAGTCAAGGTCATTTTACTAAACTGATCCGACCGAACCTAAAGTCACTTGGTCAGATCAAGGAAGAAACTTACACTTGGATCATAGAGATCAACGCTTTTTTCCCCATCGAGAGGCACAGCCATTGATTCCTTTTTCCATAGACTATCCAGGATTTACTTCATCTAGCGTACTACAACAGAAATTGAGTCTCATTTTACGGATCCATCAGTCCAGCCTCTAACCCCATCCACTCCCATGGGGGGTTAGCCAACCGTCCAACCACTGTAGTGATGGGATCCAATTAAGAATTTGGTTAGGTTTTGTCGCGGGTACCAGGGAAAAGAGTTCCCAGGCCCCCTAGCCGGATGTTCATGCAAACTTAAAGCTAGTCACACTACTTACACACCCAATATGAAATTGCTTTCTTCATAGATTTAGCTATCTTTAAAACAATCATTTAATGAAGCCATAGTATCACTGATCACAATCCTCCAAAATATCCGGTTGAATCTTAATTTCCAATCATTCCTCATCAGGGTATCTATGGCATCATTGGCAACCTAAACGCTCACCACCTGTCCACTCAGGGACCTTTTCGATAGTTCCTAGCTCATAGTACCCGGCAATATATTCACTTATAAAAAATTCAAGATGGAATCTCCATTGAAGATCAGCAAGATCAACCAACAGATCCATATAAAAGAGCCATGGACTCATCCGTGAGGACCAGCAAGGTCAATCAACTAGATCCATGCCCGGTTTCAGAAAACAACTCTTACTCCTTGTTCCAATATCTTCCACGACGCACGTGTGGGTATCTTCGGTGACCCAGAGCCTGAGCGCCATATGGTCAGCACCCTCTAGGATCCTTCGCAGATCACCTAGCGCTTCACTCATAGGCCGCTTCCTTGGTCCCTCATCCACCATACCGGAAGCTCACCATTTAAATCGAACTGAGGCTGGGGTCAAGACCTCGGCCGACCTTGCTACGCAAGACGTCCTCCGTTGACTCTCCGTCAGCCGTTGCAACTTTATCAGTTAAGTCTCCACGACCTTATTCACAAGACGGTCAAAATGCTTCCTCAGCATTCTTGACATAAAACAGTCATTTACAAATAGGTCACAAATACAGTTTCTATAATGAACTCTCGTCTTTCCACATCAATCCATATTACTTAATCCACGTCCAATTCATATGTGTACCCATTCTCATCCAATCACATCATTTTCCATCTCATCACATCAGATTCATTCACATCACATATCATCCATTCACATCCCATATCATTCATTCACATTCTCATTCACATGACATCACATCTCATTCATTCACATTCTCATTCACATGACATGACATCTCATTCATTCTCATCCCGATTCACATCTCATTACATCTCATCCAATCACTCACATCGACATCACATCCTTTCACATACACATCCTCATTCATTCTTCCACATTCACATCCACATTCATACTTCCACATACACATCCATATCCACTCTTCCACGTACACATTCACATACACATCCACATTCATATATCCACATCCATTCTTCCACATACACATCCACATTCATTCTTCCACATACACATCTACATTCATTCTTCCACATTCTCATCCACATCCATACATCCACATCTATATCCACATCCATACATCCACATCCACACATCTACATCCATATCCACATACACATCCACATCCATACATCCACATCCCTACATCTACATCCATATCCACATACACATCCACATCCATACATCCACATTCACATCCACATCCACATCCACATCCACATCCATACATCCATATCCATATCCACATCTATACATCTATATCCATATCCACATACACATCCCCATCCATACATCCACATCCATATTCACATCCATACATCCACATTCATACATCCACATCCATATCCACATCCATACATCTACATCCATATCCACATACACATCCACATCCATACATCCACATCCATACATCTAAATCCATATCCACATACACATTCACATCCATATCCACATCCATACAACTACATCCATATCCACATACACATCCACATCGATACATCCACATCCATATTCACATCCATACATCTACATTCATATCCACATACACATCCACATCCATATATCCACAGCCTTATCCACATCCATACATCCACATCCACATCCACATCCATACAACTATATCCATATCCACATCCATACATCCACATCCACATCCACATCCACATCCACATCCATACATCCACATCCATATCCACATCCATACATCTACATCCATATCCACATACACACACACACCTACATCCATATCCACATACACATCCACATCCATATCCACATCCATACATCCACATCCACATCCACATCCATACATCCATATCCATATCCACATCCATACATCTACATCCATATGTCTACATCCATACATATCCACATACACATCTACATCCATATCCACATTTATTCATTCTCATACACATGCATACCCTTTCTTTCACATATACATCCGCATTCACACATCCACATCTATACATCCACATCCATTCTTCCACATACACATCCACATTCATTCTTCCACATACACATCTACATTCACTCTTTCGCATACTCATCCATTCACATGCTATTCCCATTTAATAGCTTTTTCTAGATTGATACCAATAATAGGACTTTTTCTAATTTTCTACCAATTGCTTGGCCTAATTAAAGATTCTTTTTCTGACAACTATTTCCATATTCCTTCTCAATTCCTCAATTGAATTATATTCAATATTCTTCTTTTGAATAAACGAATTCATGGGATTTGTAGAAATCAATTCTACCCATATTTTCACTTTTGGTAAATAATCATGAATCGAATTATACTAAAAATTCCTCTTCTTCCCATTTAATTTCTTGGATCCCAATTACCATGGGAATTCCTCTTTTTGAATTTAATTATTTACATTCCAATGTCATGGGAATTCCTCTTTTCCCATCAATTATTTCTCGTAAAATAAATTTATCTAAATTAAAATATCCATTATTTCGATATGCTAGAAATTTCTCTTTGCCCATCTAAATGATGGAATTCCAAATGTCATAAGAATTCGTCTTTTGACATTTAAATATTTCTCATAGATAAATAAATTTATCTGAAAATTCATCTTTGAATTTAAATAAATTATCCCATAATTCCAATATACTAGGAATTTCTCTTTTCCCATCCAAATAATGGAATTCCAAATGTAGTGGAAATTCCTCTTTTAACATTTAAACTTATCTATGCAAAAAGATAAATTTAACTAAATTTTCTCTTGAGCATTAAATAAAAATATTCATTAATTTCTTTACACTAGGAATTACACTTTCCTTATTTAATTATTTGCATTCCAATATGGTGGGAATTCCTCTTTTATCATATAAATTTATCTATGCAAAAAGATAAATTTAACTAAAATCTTTCTTTAATTTTTACATAAAATATACATTATATTAGTATTCCAATTTTTTCTCTTAATTCTTTGGAATACATGGATTTCCATTATCATGGGGATTACTCTTTTAACATAAAAATAAATTACTAGAATTCCTCTTTTTTCTAGTTTATTAATTAAGCATAAACATAAAAATCAATTCTCCATGATTTCAATGAGAATCATTCAATTAATCTTGGATGATAATTCCTAGAATATGGTAGGAAGTCCTCTTTTCATATTATGAATGAAAATGTTTTATGTGTTTATTTTACAGAAAGTTTGCCATAGCTCCGCTGCTATTACTGATGATAATTCTCAATTTAATTGAAAGAATGAAGTTTAATATTATTGATATGATTAGAATGACCACTAATTGGATCATTATCCAATTATGGATTGATTCATAATTTCTCTATGAAATAAATATCATAAAAGCATTAAAAAGCTATTATTTTGGCCTCCAATTAGACAAGCATAGAAATTACTTTTGGATTAGAGAAATGCTTCATGAGAAGCTTCATTTGGATTGAGAATAGGTCATAGGAATGACCTTTCTTTGGGGGGAGAGAGAGAAATGCTTAAAAACCATTAAAATTAAGCATAAATGAAAATTTATGTGTTTCTTTATTACAATTCATATAAAATAACTTCAATAGTAATCAAAAGCCATTCAAATTAAAGCTTCTCAAGCTTGAGAGGGGTTGAGAAGAGAAGCATTTGGAGTTTTAATAAGAAAAAGACAATAATCCACACTTTACCTTCTAATTTACTTGATTCTTTGATCACAGTAGTAGAGGCCCCCAACCAATCAATTGGTTTGGTATGTTGTAGGAGTCACCAAGGAAGATTGAAGAGAGAGAGAAGCTCCAATCTTTTCAATTTTGTAGAGGTTTTTAGAGGATAATAGAAAATATCATTATTTTAACATAATACTGGGATAGTATAGTTCTCATATTTTTTTACAAAGGGCTAAGGATATATTTATAGGTCAGGGAGGCCTCTAACCAAGTCCAACTAATTTCTAGAATTTTTTAGGTTTAGTTTGGTTGAATTTGGACAAGATTTGGACCTAGTTTGGTTCCCTTTTGATTTGGTTTGATCCAAGAGAGAGGAGAGATAATCACAATATTTTGGAGTTTAAAACTCCACCACACATGTGAAATAGGCACCTCCTTGAAGGGCCCCCTTTTCCTTACACATGTGTCAAAAATGAATCATTATATCCAAAATATCTCATTTTTTTAGTAATACTCATAGTTTTTTACTAATAAACCTTGTACTCAGTCAACTCTTCATCTTATGTAGGCATTTACTCATTTTTGGGTATTTTTCTTGTATAAATTGGATTTATCTTCTCCCCACACTTGGATTGATCCTATTGGCACCCATAGGAACCTTAATTGGACCATAATCCAAAAATTTCTAAAAATCTAGACCCTAAGGCTAAGGTCCTTTATACCCATTTCTGATTAATTCCAATTGCACATTGGAAAGTTTTTTTTTAAATTTCTGTTTCAAGGGAAACCATTTTATACACTAGGAGGATTTTTATACCCAAAAATATCTCAATTTTGGACTACCTCCCTCTAGACATTTTCTCTCTCTAGGTCAAAACAGGATAAAATAGAATCTTTCTTTTATTTCAGAGGGGGGAATAATTACAATATCAAAAGGGGAGGTTCTTACACCTGTACACCTCAAAAGCTGGGGGGGAGGAATCTTACATTCTACCCCACTTAAAAAACGCGAGATGTCCTCATCTCGCAAACTAGAGGACAACTCTTTCCCTTAAGATCCAACTGATTCTGGGATTCCTTATATTCTGGTCAACCCAACAGAATCCTGGGATAAATATCCCTTATATATAACTCATCATTAAATAACAATTCATTCAGATCATATCATTCATATCTTTAACACAATAATGGTCCATTAGACAGAAAAATTTCTTTCTGAACATTCCTCCACGGGAATTTCAGTCAAGCAAGTTCTCAATTTGTCATCCTATTAACTTGATCCACCGGGTCAAGTGTTAATAGTACAGCACAGTCCACTAATCTCATAGTGATTTACTGAGGTCATTATCATCATTCCAATTACGAACATTATCACAGGGACTTGTCCCATTCATCCTCATTATGGTTTTGCTCAGCTTATCATTTTTCAACCAAAATTCAGGAATCATCTTTTTCCAATCAGAATCCAAATCAATTCATCAATTCTCAACAACAATTTTAAAATCATATCAACCACATTCAAATTCATCATCTGGATAGTATTTTTGCTTATAATTTCAAGGTCTTAGATTTACTCGTATATACTGCCAGTAAAGAGCTGCAGTTATACCCTCGGTATATACGGGTAGTCACGGTCCTTGGAATTATAAGGTAAATACCATCATGTCTAGGCCTCAAGCAACTCAGGGATTCCATACAATTGCGGTACTTCCATCTGAAGACCTAATTACCACTTTACGAATTTCAGTCTGAATATCAATTTGTATGAATTTCATCATACAATTCCAACCTTTTACTGTTACTTCATAAAATTTTGACATTTTTGGCTTCTTAGTTGGTCCACTATAGCCAATGTGCTCTGATACCTTTCTTCACAGATTCGGCTATCTTTAAAACAAGCATTTAATGAAGCCATAGTATCACTAATCACAATCCTCCAAAATATCCGGTTGAATCTTAATTTCCAATCATTCCTTCATTGGAGTATCTATGGCATCATTGGCAACCAGAACGCTCACCACCTGTCCACTCAGGGGCCTTTTCGATAGTTCCTAACTCATAGTACTCGGCAATATATTCACTTATAAAAAATTGAAGATGGAAGATCAGCAAGATCAACCAACAGATCCATATAAAAGAGCCATGGACTCATCCGTTGAGGACCAGCAGGGTCAATCAACTAGATCCATGCCCGGTTTCAGAAAACAACTCTTACTCCTTGTTCCAATATCTTCCACGACGCACGTGTGGGTATCTTCGGTGACCCAGAGCCTGAGCACCGTATGGTCAGCACCTTCGCAGGTCACCTAGCGCTTCATTCATAGGCCGCTTTCTTGGTCCCTCATCCACCGTACCGGAAGCTCACCATTTAAATCGAACTGAGGCTGGTTAAGACCTCGGCCGACCTTGCTACGCGAGACGTCCTCCATTGACTCTCCGTCAGCTGTTGCAACTTTATCAGTTAGGTCTCTACGATCTTATTCACAAGACGGTCAAAATGCTTCCCCAGCATTCTTGACATAAAACAATCATTTACAAACAGGTCACAAATACAGTTTCTATAATGAACTCTCGTCTTTCCACATTGTTCCACATCAATCCATATTACTTAATCCATGTCCAATTCATGTGTACCCATTCTCATCCAATCACATCATTTTCCATCTCATCATATCAGATTCATTCACATCACATATCATCCATTCACATCCCATATCATCCATTCACATTGTGATTCACATGACATCACATCTCATTCATTCTCATCCCGATTCACATCACATTACATCTCATCCATTCACTCACATCGACATCACATCCTTTCACATACACATCCTCATTCATTCTTCCATATTTACATCCACATTCGAACTTCGACATACACATCCATATCCACTCTTCCACGTACACATTCACATCCACACCCATTATTCACATACACATCCGCATTCATACATCCACATCTATACATCCACATCCATTCTTCCACATACACATCCACATTCATTCTTCCACATACACATCCACATTCATTCTTCCACATACTCATCCACATCCATGTATCCACATCCAAATCCACATCCATACATCTACATCCATATCCATACATCTACATCCATATCCACATACACATCCACATCCATACATCCACATCCATATCCACATCCATACATCTACATCCACATCCACATCCACATCCACATCTACATCCACATTCACATCCATACATCCATATCCATATCCATATCCACATCCATACATCTACATCCATATCCACATACACATCCACATCCATATCCACATCCATACATCCACATCCACATCCACATCCACATCCATACATCTACATCCATATCCACATACACATCTACATCCTTATTCATACATCTACATCCATATCCACATACACTTCCACATCCATACATCCACATCCATACATCTACATCCATATCCATATACACATCCACATCCATACATCCACATCCATATCCACATCCATACATCCATATCCACATCCACATCCACATCCACATCCATACATCCATATCCATATCCACATCCATACATCCACATCCACATCCACATCCATACATCTACATCCATATCCACATACACATCCACATCCATACATCTACACCCATATCCACATACACATCCACATTCATACATCCACATCCATATCCACATCCATACATCCACATCCACATCCACATCCACATCCATATCCATACATCCATATCCATATCCACATCCATACATCTACATCCATATGTTCACATACACATCTACATCCGTATCCACATTTATTCATTCTCATACACATGCATACCCTTTTTTTCACATATACATCCGTATTCACACATCCACATACACATCCACATCCATTCTCCCATATACACATCCACATTCATTCTTCCACATATTTATCCATTCACATGCTATTCCCATGCTATTCTCAAATATACACATCCACATTCATTCTTCCACATACACATCTACCACATATTTATCCATTCACATGCTATTCCCATTTAATAGCTTTTTCTAGATTGATACCGATAATACGCCTTTTTCTAAATTTCTGCCAATTGCTTGGCCTAGTTAAAGATTCTTTTTCTGAAAACTATTTCCATATTCCTTCCCATTTCCTCAATTGAGTTATATTCAATATTCTTCTTTTGAATAAAAGAACTCATGGGATTTGTAGAAATCAATTCTACCCATATTTTCACCTTTGGTAAATAATCATGAATCGAATTATACTAAAAATTCCTCTTCTTTCCATTTAATTTCTTGGATCCCAATTACCATGGAGATTCCTCTTTTTGCATTTAATTATTTACATTCTAATGTCATGGGAATTCCTCTTTTCCCATCAATTATTTCTCATAATATAAATTTATCTAAATTAAAATATCCATTATCTCGATATGCTAAAAATTTCTCTTTGCCCATCTAAATGATGGAATTCCAAATGTCATAAGAAATCGTCTTTTGACATTTAAATATTTCTCATAGATAAATAAATTTATCTAAAAATTCATCTTTGAATTTAAATAAATTATCCCATAATTTTAATATACTAGAAATTTCTCTTTTCCCATCCAAATGATGGAATTCCAAATGTAGTGGGAATTCCTCTTTTAACATTTAAACTTATCTATGCAGAAAGATAAATTTAACTAAATTTTCTCTTGAAAATTAAAAAAAATCTTCATTAATTCCTTTACACTAGGAATCACACTTTCCTTATTTAATTATTTGAATTCCAATATGGTGGGAATTTCTCTTTCATCATATAAATTTATCTATGCAAAAAGATAAATTTAACTAAAATCTTTCTTTTATTTTTACTTAAAATATACATTATATTAGTATTTCAATTTTTTCTCTTAATTCTTTGGAATACATGGATTTCCATTATCATGGGGATTACTCTTTTAACATAAAAATAAATTACTATAATTCCTCTTTTTTCTAATTTATTAATTAAGCATAATCCTAAAAATCAATTTCTCCACGATTTCAATGAGAATCATTCAATTAATCTAGGATGATAATTCCTAGAATATGGTAGGAAGTCCTCTTTTCATATTATGAATGAAAATGTTTTATGTGTTTATTTTACAAAAATTTTACCATAGCTCCGTTGGCTATTACTAATAATTCTAAAAATCAATTTCTCCATGATTTCAATGAGAATCATTCAATTAATCTAGGATGATAATTCCTAGAATATGGTAGGAAGTCCTCTTTTCATATTATGAATGAAAATGTTTTATGTGTTTATTTTACAAAAATTTTACCATAGCTCCGTTGGCTATTACTGATAATTCTCAATTTAATTGAAAGAATAAAGTTTAATATTATTGATATGATTAGAATGACCACTAATTGGATCATTATCCAATTATGGATTGATTCATAATTTCTCTATGAAATAAATATCATAAAAGTATTAAAAAGCCATTATTTTGGCCTCCAATTAGACAAGCATAGAAATTACTTTTGGATTAGAGAAATGCTTCATGAGAAGCTTCATTTGGATTGAGAATAGGTCATAGGAATGACCTTTCTTTGGGGGGAGAGAGAGCAATGCTTAAAAACCATTAAAATTAAGCATAAATAAAAATTTATGTGTTTCTTTATTACAATTTATAAAAGAACTTCAATAGTAATCAAAAGCCATTCAAATTAAAGCTTCTCAAGCTTGAGAGGGGTTGAGAAGAGAAGCATTTAAAGTTTTAATAAGAAAAAGACAATAATCCACACTTCACCTTCTAATTTACTTGATTCTTTGATCACAGTACTATAGGCCCCAACCAATCAATTGGTTTGGTATGTTATAGGAGTCACCAAGGAAGATTGAAGAGAGAGAGAAGCTCCAATCTCTTCAATTTTGTAGAGGTTTTTAGAGGATAATAGAAAATATCATTATTTTAGCATAATACTGGCATAGTATAGTTCTCATATTTTTTTACAAAGGGCTAAGGATATATTTATAGTTGAGGGAGGCCTCTAACCAAGCCAACTAATTTCTAGAATTTTCTAGGTTTAGTTTGGTTGAATTTGGACAAGATTTGGTTGGACCTAGTTTGGTTCCCTTTTGATTTGGTTTGATCCAAGAGAGAGGAGAGATAAAAATATCACAATATTTTTGAGTTTAAAACTCTACCACACATGTGAAATATGGGCCTCCTTGAAGGGCCCCCTTTTCCTTACACATGTGTCAAAAATGAATCATTATACCCAAAATATCTCATTTTTTTAGTAATACTCATAGTTTTTTACTAATAAACCTTGTACTCAGTCAACTCTTCATCTTCTGTGGGCATTTACTCATTTTTGGGTATTTTTCTTTTATAAATTGGATTTATCTCCTCCCCACACTTGGATTGATCCTATTGGCCCATAGGAACCTTAATTGGACCATAATCCAAAAATTTCTGAAAATCTAGACCCTTAGGCTAAGGTCCTTTATACCCATTTCTAATTAATTCCAATTGCATATTGGAAAGTTCGTTTTCAATTTTTGTTTCAAGGGAAACCATTTTAGACACTAGGAAGATTTTTATATCCAAAAATATCTCAATTTTGGACTATCTCTCTCTAGACATTTTCTCTCTCTAGGTCAAAACAAGATAAAACAGAATCTTTCTTTTATTTCAGAGGGAGGAATAATTACGATATCAGAAGGGGAGGTTCTTACACCTGTACACCTCAAAAGCTGGGGGGAGGAATCTTATATCCTACCCCACTTAAAAAATGCGAGATGTCCTCATCTCGCAAACTAGAGGACAACTCTTTCATTTAAGATCCAACTGATTTTGGGGTTCCTTATATCCTGGTCAACCCAATAGAATCCTGGGATAAATATCCCTTATATAGAACTCATCATTAAATAACAATTCATTCAGATCATATCATTCATATCTTTAACACAATAATGGTCCATTAGACTGAAAAATTTCTTGATCCACCGGGTCAAGTGTTAACAGTAGCAATCTGACAGCACAATCCACTAATCTCATAGTGATTTGCTGAGGTCATTATCATCATTCTAGTTATGAAGATTATCACACAGGGACTTGTCCCATTCATCCTCATTATGGTTTTGCTCAGCTTATCACTTTTCAACCAAAATTCAGGAATCATCTTCTTCCAATCAGAATCCAAATCAATTCATCAATTCTCAACCAGAATTTTAAAATCATATCAACCACATTTGAATTCATCATTTGGATAGCATTTTTGCTTATAATTTTAAGGTCTTAGATTTACTCGTATATACTGCCAGTAAAGAGCTGCAGTTATACCCTCGGTATATACGGGTAGTCACGGTCCTTAGAATTATAAGGTAAATACCATCATGTCTAGGCCTCAAGCAAGTCAGGGATTCCATACAATTGCGGTACTTCCATCTGAAGACCCAATTATCACTTTACGAATTTCAGTTTGAATATCAATTTGTATGAATTTCATTACACAATTGTGACTTATTACTATTACTTCATAAATTTTTGACATTTTTGGCTTCTCAGTTTATCCACTATAGCCAATTTGCTCTGATACCAGCTGAAAGATCCCTGCCCCCTCCGCGCAACGAATTCGGGGTTGCTAGCAGGCGGAAGTAGCACTCCTTGCACGGTGTAGGTGATAAAAAACAGAAGCAGGAGAGAGCACACACAAGAGAAGCAAACCCTAATCCATATCCATCAATCATAAAGAAGGAGAGAAGCCATAGTCATCATCTCTCTCACACACACAAAGAGGAACACAACATAGTGTTATGTCCACACTACAAAGTAAACCTAATGTAATGTCCACACCACACATGACCAGCTGGACGCGGTCATAAACACACCACACGATATCTATCTACCATACTGTCACTTTGTCAGCACCCATGTGCTATCCTCCAGCTGTATACGAGCTTGACATTTCAACACTTCCCCTCAAGCTCGACATGTCCATCTCTAGGACTCCCAATCTAGTACGGAAATACTCGAACTTATCCTTACCAAGTGCTTTGGTAAAGATATCTGCAACCTGCTCATCTGTCTGCACATATGTCAAATCAACATGCCCATCTAGCACCTTCTCTCTGATGAAATGATAGTGGACCTCAATATGTTTGGTCCTGGCATGATAGACTGGGTTGCTAGCAAGCTGAATACTACTCATGTTGTCACAATGAATGACAACTCTCATATCACTCTATAACCTGACATCATCTAGCAACTTCTTCAACCACATAGCCTCACATGTAGCTATGGCCGCTCCACGATACTCTGCCTCTGTGGTAGATAAAGCAACTGTAGGTTGCTTTTTACTGCTCCAACTCACAGCTCCACTACTAAGGCTGAAAACATAGCCACTGGTAGACCGCCTGTCATATGCACTACCGGCCCAATCTGCATCTGTATATCCATAGACATGCATGTCTTTTCCTGCCTCATAGAAAAGACCATAATGCACGGTAGTTTTGACGTATCTCAAAATACGTCTCACAGCATCCAAGTGAGGTTTACGAGGACTCTGCATAAACTGACTCACCAAACCAACTGCATAACTGAGATCTGGCCTCGTAATGGTCATGTAGATAAGGCTACCAACCATTTTCCTGTACATGGTGATATCATCAAGGTCATCACCCAAATCAGCCCTAAGCTTCATGTTTTGCTCTAATGGTGTCAACATTGGTTTGCATGCTGTCATACCATACTTTGCCAGCATGTTAAGTGCATATTGTCTTTGCACCAGCCATATACCTTTGCTTGTTCTTATCACCTCAATGCCAAGAAAGAACCTTAAATCACCAAGGTCTTTCATATCAAACTCTTTGCATAAAGAGGCCTTAACCTCATCAATGCCTTTCCCACAATCACCTGTGATAATCAAATCATCAACATAAATGACTATCATCACGATACCATCATGTGTCTTCTTCACATAAAGTGAAGAGTCTGCATTTCCAACCACAAATCCAATACTGACAAGATATCTGCTGATCTTGTCACTCCAAGCACGAGGTGCTTGCTTCAAACCATAGATTGCTTTCTTTAACCTGCAAACAAAAGTCGGATATTTTGGATGTACATATCCTTCTGGCTGTTCCATTTACACCTCTTCTTGTAGTTCACCATTCAAGAAAGCATTTTTTACATCCATTTGATGTAAAGCCCAACCTTTTTGTGCTGCTAGTGCAATGATAGACCTCACTGTAGCCATCTTAGCCACTGGGCTGAAAGTTTCATCATAATCAAGACCATAAGTTTGTGCATATCCTTTAGCGACCAGCCTTGCCTTATGTCTCTCTAGGCTGCCATCTGACTTGCACTTTACTTTATACACCCATTTGCAATCAATTGCATTCTTTCCTTTAGGTAACTCAGCCAATTCCCATGTATCATTTTTGTCCAAAGCATCCATGGCTTTCTCCCATACATGCTCTCCAATAGCCTCTGTATAGCATGTAGGTTCCACATGCTTTACCATAGATGTCATGTATGCATAGTGCATAGCAAAATCTCTATATGTCAATCTTTCAACTGGATATCTGACTCTCTGGGATCTCCGCAATGCATGCGGGTCACTCTGTACACCTGTAACTCTAGCATGTGGTGGCACATATCTGTCCTGCCTAGCACCAGGTGTGCGTAAAACAGGTATGCCGAGCTCCTCATCCAGACTCTCAGAACTAGATGACTCATAACCTGTGATTCCAATTCCTTCGACTTTCTTCTTGCCTTTATCCATAGCACTACTCCCAGTGCTCACACTCTCATGCCTCAAACGTCCTGACCATGGACGTACACTGCTACTCTCAGCTTCTGCTGCTGGCCCAGACATATTAGTAGAACTAGAACTTGCTTGTGATGGCAAGTTCACAGGCACATTAGCCTCAAGTGAGTCAATGATTCCCTCGTCTTTTGCTTTGTACCAACTAGCAAGCTCATCAAACACCACATCTCGTGAGATGACTACTTGTCTAGTTTGAGGGTTATAACATTTGTAGGCCTTTCGATCCTGTGCATATCCAACAAATACACATTTCTCTGCCTTAGGATCCAACTTCCGTCTTCTTTCATCAGGCACATGGACATAAGCTACACATCCAAAGACTTTGAGATGTCCAATGTCTGGCCTGTAACCTGTAAGCCGCATCTCTGGCGTGCTTCCATGAAGGGCTGCTGTAGGTGTTTTGTTCAGGATATACACTGCAGTAGCACATGCTTCTGCCCAATAGTAATCTGGCATGCTCTTTTCATTGAGCATTGCCCTTGCCACTTCACATATGACTCGATTCTTTCTCTCAGCCACACCATTCTGCTGAGGTGTATACCTGCATGTCAACTGTCTTCTTATCCCATGCTTCCGCAAGAAATGCTCAAAAGCTTTTGAGGTGTATTCACCACCTCCA
Organism: Cibotium barometz; assembly: GCF_041138505.1. Taxonomy (NCBI): domain Eukaryota; kingdom Viridiplantae; phylum Streptophyta; class Polypodiopsida; order Cyatheales; family Cibotiaceae; genus Cibotium; species Cibotium barometz. The sequence goes on from NC_141075.1 coordinate 45,628,047, forward strand.
TCTGTTCTCAAACATTTAATCCAACAGCCATATTGCTTTTCTACAAGAGCTTTGAAATCCATGAACTTTTCCAGCACTTCACTCTTCTCTTTCAAAAAATATATCCATGTCATCCTGCTGAAGTCATCTATAAATGTCACATAGTATAGACTTCCTTTGATAGATGGATTTTGTGCAGGGCCCCATACATCACTGTGTACTATCTCAAGTGGCCTGTTACTCATATTTCCTTCTCTAGGAAACCTCAACCTTGCCTGCTTTCCAAACTGACAGGCTTCACAAACATGCATATGTCCATCATATTTGAATCGAGGCAATCCACTGACAATGCCTCTTGTTTGCATGTTCTTTAATCTCTGTATATTGACATGTCCAATCCTCTTGTGCCACATGTCAATGTCCTGCACAATCCCATTGCTCTTTGAAAACATGGCTGAGCTCAATTCTGGTATGCCTGCATCCAATTTGAACAACCTTCCTTCCTTCTTGCCCTTGGCAATCAATCTACAGCCATGCTTAAAGTCTTCCACAAAAGTGATGGATGGTACATATAACACTTCTGACATATTCTTCACATTTCCATCATGCATCCTCAAAGGCACACTGCCAACATGTGTTATAAGATGCTGAGTATCATCTCCTGTGACCACATAACCATTTGTATCCAATGGTTGCATCTTCTCAAACCACTCACCATGACATGTCATGTGGTTTGAGGCACTTGAATCCATATACCATGACTCATCTCCTGCATTCTGAGAATCCATTGTCCCCATAATGTGCTTCATTGCAAAAAGATGATTTGAACTCCCATCATTGTTACTGGTAGATGCATAATTTCCATGTTGTGGTCTTCCATTCCTCACATCATTCTGCTTTTTGTAACAATCTTTTGCCATATGTCCAAGTTTGCCACAATAGTGACATTCAATCCCATTCAAATTTTGTTGAGGACCTTGCCATCGTCCTCTACCACGAGCACCTGTTCCAAATCTCCCCCTATGGGATTGAAATCCACGACCTCCACGTGATCCAAATGATGACTGTGAATTCTGAAAATTCTGATTTGATTGTGGTTGAGTAGACCTGTCATTCCAACCACGTCCTCCACGGCCTCGAGGGGTAAATCTCCCCCTGCCTCGAAAGCCTCTAGATGAGTAAAAAGCCTGATTCCTTGCATGCTCATCATTGCTTGACGAGGATGTACCACCTGTAACACTCATACCACCAAGGCCAAGCTTCAATTCTTCCACAATGAGCAATGACACAAGCTCATTAAAGTCTGGCATTCCTCCCAACCTTACTGAGATGGAAGTGTCAAAAGATTTGTATTCTTTGCCTAAACCACGCAATGTGAGAGCAACCAAATCATCATCATCCATTGGGGCATGGATTGATGACAAGGAATCTGCATAACCCTTGATTTCCTGAACATACTCATGTATACTCCTATTCCTTCGTGTTACACTGTGAATCTGTTGCTTTAGTTGTATCTTCCTTGCACCAGTGTCTGTCTCATACATTCGGCACAATATACCCCATGCTTCTTTCGGTGTATCTGCATCTTGGATGTGAATAAGCAAGGCATCTGTTACACATATTGAAAAATAATGCAACACTTTCGAAGACCGCTCTACCCATTGCTTGTGAGCCAGCAACTGAGCATTATTTGGTTGAGGAGGTAGGAATGGCTCCGGGTCTTCATCCGACACGAGACTCCATAAACCTTTTCCTTTCAAAAAACTCTTCATTCGAAACTTCCACACTTGAAAGTTAGTTCTGTCAAGCTTCTCTCCAACAATCTGTATCGGACCATCTCCCATTGTTGCAAAAAATATAGTAGATGTACCCCTTTGACAAGTTGTATGCCGGACCTGTAAAGCTTCAAATCTCTCCAAATCACATCAAATGCTTGCAAATTATGTGCATTAACATCCCACAATGATTCATCAACAATGTACACTCGATCAAAGTTGAAACCAAATGATACTTCTTCACAAAAAAATTTCTGGTTTTTCTTTCTCGCCAGAGAACCAGTCAAAGATCTTGCTCTAATTCCTTCAAAACTTGTTCAAATTTGATGTTTATGCATTCATTGGATTCATAACACATTGCTCCAACATATCCTAGAAGGGTTTGATCAAATTCTTCAAGGTTAATGAGAACCACCAATTTTTGTAGCTCCCTGGTTTGCCTTTTTCTGCATCTGTCAGGTACCACCTCTCACTAAAAATGCTCTATCTCCTCCAAATCTTATCCAAATTCAAAACTTTTTGAATCAAAAGTTTAGCAACTCATAGGAATCTACTTGTACCAAAGGAATTAGGCCAATTTGATATAGACAAGGATTAATGCCTTGATTAATACTGCTATGTTTCTGGATAGACTTTCTGCAAACCTGCACACCTCTGATAAATTACTTTAATGAGCTCCAAATACATCAAATGAGCTGCAACCAAGTATCACAAGGCCTTAGCAATGTCTTTGCTAAACTCCCCAAGCTTTGAATGGCATCAAATGGACTAGTAATGAGTGAATGGCATGGATTCTATTGAAAACTGTCCAGACTTCAGCTCCAGAATGCGCCGCCTGCTCTCCAGAGGGCTGTAGAAGAGGGGCAATTCACAATTGAGTTGATAATATTCTTAGCAATGACCTAAACCAACTTGTGTTTGAAGGGTTTGGCTCAATTCTTCCTCTAGCTTCTGCAATCGATCCTCCACGGGGGGTATGTTCACTGTTTTTGTGAAAAACCAGAAACTTTTGCATAAGTTCACTTCCACTTGATTTTGCTCAAATCTGTATGCATCAATCTGCTTCAAGATTCTGTATGTTGCTTGTGCCCACTTTGCTAATACATGTGCTAGTTCAAATACACGTGCCTTTGTGTATACATTTGCCAAGAGTATATTCACTTCAAGCTTTCCATGAAAGCTTAGAGAAAAACCAGAAATTTTCTGCTTGCTTTATGCACTTCAATCTTCACTGAACCTGCTCTTTGGCACCTGCAATCCGCCCAAGGGAGTTTTGCTACTCTTACCAGATAGGCCAAGCTTCAAATCTGTAACCGAGGTGAGCTCCACAGCTTTCTTTTGCTCCACAGCTTCAATGGAAATCTTCACAACTTCTTCTTCTTCTTCCCTCTTCACTCACTCACTCTCACAACACAACTAATGAGCTCTAGGCTCTGATACCATGATAAAAAACAGAAGCAAGAGAGAGCACACACAAGAGAAGCAAACCCTAATCCATATCCATCAATCATAAAGAAGGAGAGAAGCCATAGTCATCATCTCTCTCACACACACAAAGAGGAACACAACATAGTGTTATGTCCACACTACAAAGTAAACCTAATGTAATGTCCACACCACACATGACCAGCTGGACGCGGTCATAAACACACCACACGATATCTATCTACCATACTGTCACTCTGTCAGCACCCATGTGCTATCCTCTAGCTGTATACGAGCTTGACATTTCAACAGTAGGGTCCTCTCACTCAAGGCCCAGCCCACGGATATCTGGATAGGAGACTAATCCCTCGGTTCCTCCACCGAAAAAACTTCCCTTGCCTGGAAAGCACGGGCGATTCCTTTAGGATATTTTTACTCTAATGTAGTCAAGATCATTACTAACCAAACTGATCTGACCGAACCTAAAGTCACTTGGTCAGATCAAGGAAGAAACTTGCACTTGGATCATAGGAGATCAACGCTTTTTTCCCCAATCGAGAGGCACAGCCGTTGATTCCTTTTTCCATAGAGAAATTACTATCCGAGATTTACTTCATCAAGCATACTACAACAGAAATTGAGTCTCATTTTACAAATCCATCAGTCCAGCCCCATCCAGTCCCATGGGGGGTTAGCCAACCGCCCAACCACTGTAGTGATGGGATCCAATTAAGAATTTGGTTAGGTTTTGTCCCGAGTACCATGGAAAAGAGTTCCCAGGCCCCCTAGCCGGATGTTCATGCAAACTTAAAGCTAGTTACACCACTTACACACCCAATATGAAATTGCTTTCTTCACAGATTCAGCTATCTTTAAAACAATCATTTAATGAAGCCATAGTATCACTGATCACAATCCTCCAAAATATCCAGTTGAATCTTAATTTCCAATCATTCCTTCATCGGAGTATCTATGGCATCATTGGCAACCAGAACGCTCACCACCTGTCCACTTAGGGGCCTTTTCGATAGTTCCTAACTCATAGTACCTGGCAATATATTCACTTATAAAAAATTCAAGATGGAATCTCCATTGAAGATCAGTAAGATCAACCAACATATCCATATAAAAGAGCCATGGACTCATCCGTTGAGGACTAGCAAGGTCAATCAACCAGATCCATGCCCGATTTCAGAAAACAACTCTTACTCCTTGTTCCAATATCTTCCACGACGCACGTGTGGGTATCTTCAGTAACCCAGATCCCAAGCACCGTATGGTCAGCACCCTCTAGGATCCTTCGCAGGTCACCTAGCGCTTCATTCATAGGCCGCTTCCTTGGTCCCTCATCCACCGTACCGGAAGCTCACCATTGAAATCGAACTGAGGCTGGTCAAGATCTCGGCCGACCTTGCTACGCGAGACATCCTCCGTTGACTCTCCATCAGCTGTTGCAACTTTATCAGTTAGGTCTCTACGACCTTATTCACAAGACGGTCAAAATGCTTCCCCAGCATTCTTGACATAAAACAATCATTTACAAACAGGTCACAAATACAGTTTCTATAATGAACTCTCGTCTTTCCACATTGTTCCACATCAATCCATATTACTTAATCCATGTCCAATTCATATGTGTATCCATTCTCATCCAATCACATCATTTTCCATCTCATCACATCATTTTCCATCTCATCACATCAGATTCATTCACATCACATATCATCCATTCACATCCCATATCATCCATTCACATTGTGATTCACATGACATCACATCTCATTCATTCTCATCCCGATTCACATCACATTACTTCTCATCCATTCACTCACATCGACATCACATCCTTTCACATACACATCCTCATTCATTCTTACATTCACATCCACATTCGAACTTCGACATACACATCCATATCCACTCTTCCACGTACACATTCACATCCACACCCATTATTCACATACACATCCGCATTCATACATCCACATCTATACATCCACATCCATTCTTCCACATACACATCCACATTCATTCTTCCATATACACATCTACATTCATTCTTCCACATACTCATCCACATCCATATATCCACATCCATATATCCACATCCACATCCACATCCATACATCTACATCCATATCCACATACACATCCACATCCATACATCTACATCCATATCCACATACACATTCACATCCACATCCACATCCACATCCACATCCACATCCACATCCATACATCCATATCCATATCCACATCCATACATCTACATCCATATCCACATACACATCCACATCCATACATAAAAAATTATCATTATTTCAGCATAATACTAGCATAGTATAGGTCTCATATTTTTTTACAAAGGGCTAAGGATCTATTTATAGGTGAGGGAGGCCTCTAACCAAGTCCAACTAATTTATAGGTGAGGATCTATTTATAGGTGAGGGAGGCCTCTAACCAAGTCCAACTAATTTCTAGAATTTTCCAGGTTCAGTTTGGTTGAATTTTGACAAGATTTGGACCTAGTTTGGTTTCCTTTTGATTTGGTTTGATCCAAGAGAGAGGAGAGATAAAAATATCACAATATTTTTGAGTTTAGAACTCCACCACACATGTGAAATAGGTGCCTCCCTTGAAGGGCCCCCTTTTCCTTACACATGTGTCAAAAATGAATCATTATACCCAAAATATATCATTTTTTTAGTAATACTTATAGTTTTTTACTAATAAACCTTGTACTCAATCAACTCTTCATCTTATGTGGGCATTTACTCATTTTTGGGTATTTTTCTTTTATAAATTGGATTTAACTCCTCCCCACACTTAGATTGATCGTATTGGCCCATAGGAACCTTAATTGGACCATAATCTTAAAATTTCTGAAAATCTAGACCCTTAGGCTAAGGTCCTTTATACCCATTTCTAATTAAATCCAATTGTACATTGGAAAGTTCTTTTTGAATTTCTGTTTCAGGGGAAACCATTTTAGACACTAGGAGGATTTTTATATTCAATTTTGGACTACCTCCCTCTAGACATTTTCTCTCTCTAGGTCAAAACAGGATAAAATAATATCTTTTTTTTATTTCAGAGGGGGGAATTATTACATTATCAGAAGGGGAGGTTCTTACACCTGTACACCTCAAAAGCTAGGAGGGGGGAGGAATCTTACATCCTACCCCACTTAAAAAACACGAGATGTCCTCATCTCGCAAACTAGAGGACAACTCTTTCCCTTAAGATCAAACTGATTCTAGGGTTCCTTATATTTTGGTCAACCCAACAGAATCCTGGGATAAAGGATGTTGAAGATAATTTTGAAGATATTGGAAGGCATGAAAATGATGATGAAGGTGGGAATGGTGATGATATATTGGATACTGCAAAAGCCATGGAAGCTACAAATGTTGGGGTTGCTATGGCCGTTGAGAAGATTGGGGATACAGATGTCAATAAGGCTTTCCATGCTCATAGCCCATCAAGCTCTCAACCAAAGAAAGGTAGAAAAGTGCATTGATAGTGCTTATTATGAATGTACAACGAATGGTGATCATTGAAAGGAACTTATCAATAACTAATATTAGCATAGGTTTTGTTCAAAGTGTGGATTTGTTGAAATAATTATTAGTCTTTTAATTAATACATTGGCTTTTTTGGATTCACTTTTAACATTTTTCTATTAAAGTGAATATTTCTATTCTATTTATCCTTTATTTCATGCCAACGTCTGGTACAAATGATGATGCACACTTATTATTAAGAAATTACTCCATATCCTAGTGTAGCAGTGAGGCTCAAAATTAAGTTTGAGCCTAATACAAATGATGACGCACACTTACTATTAAGAAATTACACTTACTCCATATCCTAGTGTAGCGGTGAGGCTCAAACTTAAGTTTCAGCCGTACCTCCACTTATGTCCAACCTTGGGGATGTCTTCCAACACAAGGCACAATCTCAAGTTGAGCGATCTTTACATTTCCCTTGTAAGTGAGGCTCTTGACCCTTATCTTATGGTTCCTAATTCATTATGGTACATCACTCGAAGTTGAGTAATCTAAGTTTGGATACAAAGTATATGTGTAGATATAAAAATGACTAGTATTGTATTAGCCTTGGTGTATTATTTAAATCCTAAAAGTAATAGCATTTTATTTTAATCTTACAGATTGTTACAAAGAAGGGAAAGACGAAGATAACATTGCTCAACTAGAACATCATCATGAAAGTCCTACTAGAGAGATCAACTCTCATGATTCAAATGCTAGAAATAATGAAAACATGGTGGAGGTAGATCACATCGATGATTCAGCTTTGCAAACATCTTCAAGGCCTTCAAGTGATAGGACTAAAGAGACTAAGGACATTCCTGATTTGCAAGTTAATGTTGAGGTTAGTGAGAATAAAGATAAAGTTAATGAAGAGCTTCAAGAGACTTTTGCAACCAAGGAGAGACAAGAAGAGATTGTGGAACAAATTGATGAGGCTACATATGCTACGAATAAAGGGAAAATAGTTGAAATCAAGGACTCTATGGGTGTTGAAGAAATTGACGAGGCTACATATGCTACGAATAAAGAGAGAATAGTTGAAATCAAGGACTTTGTGGGCAGAGGGTGCCAAGAAAACTAAAGGTAGATCTTTTTCAATAGGATGTTATTTAAGATGATTTATTCAGCAATTTTGTGTGTTAAAAAGTATGTTTCTCAGTGAGAGTTGTTTTTGCAAGTACAGTTGCTTCTAACAATCACAAGTTAAGTGCGCAAGAAATAGAGCAACATGTTGAGGAGCTACGTGTTGAGGAGCTATGTTCCCATACACAAAAGAGTAGGCCTCTAGGAAGTTTATATTCTTTTGAGAGAGATGGAGATAGATTAGTATTTCAATCTTCACCAATCAATAGGGAAATGCAATCAAGTCTAGGAGCCATCGTCATAGATGAGTATGGGAGCATGAAACGAAAGTAAACTTGTGGATGTTTTGTTGTAATTAGCTCTCATTTATAATATAGGATCACTTGTTTTAATATTGTTAAGTATGTAAACACATTAAAGTGTTATCATTCTTCTGTATTGTATGCAAAAAATATTCCTCGTGCAATCACCATAAAGAAACATGCACTTATACTTGATCTTAATGGAGTTTTACTCAACAAGGAAGAGAAGAGGCATCCACAAACAAATTGTATTCAAATTGATATTGGTCGCACCACAGTTGTTATTCGCCCTGGATGTTTTGAATTTTTGGATGAGATTTGCCCCAGTACTTTCATGTTGGTATTTGGTCCACCATGCTACACAAGAATGTTTGTGCCTATGTAAACACTCTTGAATAGTATGCACATAAGAAATATCATTTCTTTATGGTGTGGGGACAAGAAGAATGTTATATCCATAATCTTCGAAAAGTGTATAGGCCAGATAAGCCTACTGTTGAGGCTATGTTTAAACCTTTACTCAAGGTTTGGAATCAGTGCCAAGATATTTGCAATAAGAAGAATACATTGCTTATTGATGATAGCCCTTTCAAGGGATGTGTTAATCCAAAAGACAACTGTCTCTTCCCTGAAAGTTTTCAAGGAGGGCACGACTACGTACTGTGCAATGACCTTCTACCCTACCTTTTAAATCTAAATAATACAAATGACATTAGGATATGATCGTGGTCATCTCATAAGTGGAGTTGCAGCAAAAGCATACATATCAAAGCTACAAAAGGCTTACTTGAGCTTATGGGTAGGATAATGTCTGGTTTCATTAAACATTGAGTGACAGTATAATCAAATTCCAACCTAACCCATACTAGTTGTTGCTGCAGGTCGAAGGAAACCATTTCTGAGGTCTAAACGTGCAGTTTGAAGTATGGGATCTGCACAAATATCAAGACTTGTTGGGTGCAGAATGTTTGGAGCCATTTTGTACTAAAAGCCCATAAGATAGACTTAGGCTTTGGCCAAAACAATGTGCTTAGATGGGTTTAATTTTTGGATTGTACGAGCCAAATCTTTACACTATTGTATCAAGAAATCAAATGCCTCCAAACTTACTATCATTTGATTATCTCTTTTGTCAATATTTGCAATTCGATTGCAATGAAGATGTGTTTGTTTTTTATTGAAGATATTGCCTTGTCAAGGTGTAAGGCTATGAATATCATAATTTAATTTGGATAGACTCAATTATCTCAACAGTGAAAATCTTTTATACATTATATTCAATAAATTTGATTAAATTTAGCATTGACAATATACTCACTCTTTTATTTTTTTGGTTGAACTAATGAGGTATTGGAGCGTTTGTCTATGAAGGTTTAAGACCATCCATATCATGGATGAATTTATGTTGTTGGCACATAATATATTTATTCAAAATTTTAAATGTCCATTAACCAAACATTTTGTTTTCAACAAGACATGTTGAAGCATATAGCTTTGATTTCAAGTGTACAGAAAACTTACTATGAGGTGGCACCAATCATTGGTGACTTATGTACCTAGAAGCAAAAGAGTTCCACCACACCCAGATACAATAAGGAAACAAAGAAGAGTATTGATACTTGAACTCAATGGTGTTTTACTTAAGACCATTGAGATGCAACATGGTGATGTATGTCCAGACTGGGCCAAACATATGCATCTTGTGGAAGAGAATACAATTGTTTGGCATTTGATTCGCAAAGATGCATTCACTTTCCTTGATTTTTGTATGCAATGGTTTGAGGTATGGATCTGGAGTACTAATAGACTACAAAGGACTCGACGCATTGTTGAGTTGTGCTTTCCTCGGCACCATCAAAAGTTTAAGGTCGTAGCAGGGCAGGCAGCATGTCAAAAGATGGATCTTCTTATTGGATATCAATTTGTATACCACAAAAACTTGGATGTAGCATGGAGAATTTTTCATGACCTGGATGGAAATAACACGCTAATTTTTGATGATACCCTTTACAATGTAATGTGGAATATTCCCGGAACCTACTTGATTTTTCCAAAGATGTGGAATCAAAATATAGAGGAGCTTCAAAGTTTTTTGGAGACAACAATCAGCGCATGGTTACTTGGTTGGATTTATGCAAGGAACAAACAGGAGTATACTTGCAACACTTTAGTAAATGAAGCAGCTTATGATAGAGAAACTTTGTATGTATTGGAGCAATACATGAGAAAATGCTATGTTTGAGATACAATTTGTACTCAATTATTATCTTGACAAAGTGTCTAACGAAGGGTTTTTGTCTTCGGATGAATTGTAAACTTGAATGTAACAATCTCATTGAAATTTGATTGCTTCTAGTGTGTTTCTAAACACCACACTCTTTGGAGATCCCTCAATTCTAAGGTTCCTTTTCCAAGTGTTCTTTGGCATTATTATCCCATGTTTTTACTTCAATGTCCCTCAAATTTGAGCATATATATCATGATTTATAATCTTGATATAGTGTCTAAGATGGGTTTTTATCTGTGGATCAATCGTAAACTTAGCACATTGTTACTGTCATTGAGATTTACTTTTTGTTTTGTTGTTTCTAACACCACACCCTTTAGAGATCTCTCATTTCTAAGGTTCCTTTTTTAATGATATTTAGAATTCTTTTGGCAAATTAAATAAACCCCATGTTTTTACTTTAATGTCTCAAAGTGGAGATAGTATTTAACATTATCTTCTTCATATGAAAGGTGTTGTATAATCTCAATTAAGTTTAGTGTCATGTTTCCCTTGTCCTTCCAATATTGTTGCATTGACATATGTATCGATACAACTACAAACAAATACGCCAAATAGTTGTGTCAAGATATAATCTAATGGCACAAAGAGTGCACCAACAAATAGATGTTAGCTCAAACTACACAAAAATACCGAGTTTCCAACCAATCCTATAAGAAATGGGACTCGAATAATTCCCAAAATTCCTAAATTTGTCTTATAGAGGAAAATGGCCTTATTTGAAAAGTGGCAAATGAGGGGGTGTGAGAAAATTGCCTTATCTGAAAAGTGGCAAATGAGAGGGTGTGAGAGGGGTGGCTGCAAGGGGCGGTTGTACTACAGCAAGTACACTACACAAGGACGGACGGCAGCACAACAGAGCATAGGCTACGTAGAAATGCGTGTTGCCCATGGAGCACCCAGGCGGGGGTTTATATAACTGTGGGATACGAGTACGGGCACTGCGCAAAGCAAGGACGAAAGGACGCTGTACCAGCAAAGGTTGTAGATCAGTGGCCTGCATGAATCTAGGGGAAAGGTACGGTGTCGGTTAACAGGGAAAGGAGTGGTACGCATGTACCTTATCTGGTTAGGGGCAGCATGGGTGTCCACGTAGCGGTACGTGTAGACCACATAGTGGGCGGTTGTCCTTTGGTTCTTGTGCGGCCATCATAGAATGGGCACCCTGGCAAGTGTGTACGGTCCAAAATTTGGGACGGGGTCCCCAAATTTGGGGCGCTAACCTCGATTTGCGTGCTAGACCGCCCCGAGGAGCGATTTTTTTTTTTGGTCCGGGAGGTTCTCCTAGTCGTTGGGGTTCAGACTGTTCATCAATTGGACGCCCGATCGTGCATTTAATTTATTAAGGTTTAAAGGTCATCGCTTTTTAACTAAAAATGACTGAAATTTACTAAGGTTTAAAGGTCATTGCTTTTTAACTAAAAATGACTGAAATTTATCAAGGTTTAAAGGTCATCACTTTTTAACTAAAAATGACTGAAATTTATTAAGGTTTAAAGGTCATCGCTTTTTAACTAAAAATGACTGAAATTTACGTATAAGCTTGATTCGGTGTCCATTTTGGATGTTGTAAAATCCTATATTAGGGTAAAATTGCACGCAGATTCTAAATTTGGGCTCATAATTTGAAGATTCTAAGTAAAAATGACTCATTTAATAAAATCATTGATTTTTATACCATAAAAACTCGATTACATGGACATTTCTTTATTAGTGAAGATGGGTATGTTACATCCTTCCCCCCTTAAAGAAATCGAGATGTCCTCATCTCGTCATAAATTGGGGATAATCCTTTAAGAGTGTAGCTTCATCTTCCCAAGTTGCATTCTCTTCAGGGTAATCTTTTCACTGTACTAGATGTTCTACAAGAGTTCTATTTCGGAGTTGCCTTTCCCTAGAATCTATGATGCTACTGGGCTATAATTCAAGGACTCCTTGAGTAGGGATTACAACTTGTTCATCATCAAGAATATGATCGAGACTGGGTACATAAGGTTTTAACAAACTTGCATGAAATACATTGTGGACTTTGATATGGGCCGGGAGTTGGAATTTATAGGCACTTTTACTTAGACACTTGATAACTGTATAGGGGCCACAATACCTAGGGCTGAGCTTCTTATATTTCCCAAGTGATAGAGAACTTCGTTTGGGTTGCACTTCTTCCCTTCCTTGAAGATCCTTTTAGACCTCTTGTTGTTGTGTCAGCATAATGTTTTTGTCGATCTTGGGCAGCTTTAATATCCTTTTGGATTTCCTTGGTTTGTTCCTCCATCTCTTTGAGCATTTTCCTAGATGCCTCAACTCTTATGGTTGGATCAGAGAAATTTAGAGGAGACAAGCACTCTTGCCCATAGAGTGCTTTGAATGGTGACATTCCTTTGCTGTGATGATAAGATGCATTGTAGGCAAATTCTACCAGAGGAAGGTATTGAGTCCACCTTCTTGGTTCCCATCCACAATATGCTCTGAGAATGTCTTCAATTACTTGATTGACTCTCTCAATCTGGCCATCCGTCTCTTGATGATAAGCTGTGCTAAAGCAAAGTTGAGTTCCCAGGGCATGAAATAAGGACTGCCAAAACTTTGAAGTGAAGTCAGAATCCCGGTCACTTACTATCCTTTTTGGGAGACCATGAAGTTTGAGGACTTCCTTGATGAATATTCGAGCAACATTAAAAGCTTTGAAGGTCTTCTTTGCTGGTATAAGGTGAGCTACTTTGGTAAGTAAGTCCACTACTACCAGAATGGAGTCATATCCTCCTTGAACAGTGGGGAGACTTGTGACAAAATCCATACTAATGCACTCCCACTTCATTTGGGGAATATCCAAGGGTTGAAGTTTCCCAGGCATCTTGACCCTTTCAGCTTTGATCCTTTGGCATGAGAGACATTGCTTCAAGTACCGAAGGACATCATTTTTCAAGCCTGCCCAATGAAAGCTCCTTCTTACGACATTTAATGTTTTTGCATAGCTTGGGTGTTCTGCAGAACAGTAGGACTATCATGAGCTTCATGGAGGATTAGTTTCTTTAAAGCAGGATCCTTAGGGATACATAACTTGTGATTGAAGTAGAGGATTCTTTCATGAGTGGAGTATCCTTTGATTAGATTCTTCTCTTTCTCTGAATTTCCCCCTTCTTCTACTAACTTCATCATCCTCTGATAATACCTTGACCAGTATGGGATTATTTGGCATTGAAATTACACTCAAGAAATATTTGCGGCTAAGTGCATCTGCTACCACATTATCTTTCCTAGGGCGGAATCTGATGTCGAAGTCATATTCTTCTAGAATTTCAATCCGTCTCCTTTGCCGCATGTTGAGGTTAGGCTGGGTGAAGATCCACTTTAGACTTTTGTGGTCAGTTTACAAGCTAGAATTTTTCCCCCAAGAGATAATGTCTCCATAATTTGAGGCAATGAACAACTGCTAAGAGCTCCAAATCATGGGTGGCATAATTTGCTTCATATTGCTTCAGCTTGCAAGGAAGTATAAGCAACTCGTCTTCCTTCTTGGCCTAAGACACCACCAAGTGCTAGACTACTGGCATCAGTAAACCACTTCAAATTCCTTGGTGAAATCAGGAAGTTTCAGGACTGGGGAAGAAGTAATAATGACCTTGAGCTGATCAAAACTATTTTGATGGATTGGCAACCACACTATTTTGCAATCCTTCTTAAGGTGCAGCTACCAAGGCATAATCTTTGATAAAAATCCTATACCATCCCGTGATTCCCAAAAACCCACAAACTTCACGAACTAATTTAGGGGATGGCCACTCCAGAATATCTATGATCTTGGCGGGGTCTACTGAAATGCCATCTTTGGAGACGATGAACCCAAGATACTCAATTTGATGAGTAAAGAAGGTACATTTGCTCTTCTTGGCATAGAGTTTGTGTCTACGCAACAATTGTAGAACTCTACGCACATGCTCCTCATGCTCTTCCATTGATTTGGAGTAGATTAAGATGTCATCAAAGAAAACAAGCACAAATTCATCCAAGTAAGGACGGAATATATATCTTGCATTAGGTGGTTGAAGGTTGCAGGAGCATTGGTTAACCCGAATGACATTACAGTAAACTCATAGTGGCCATAATGGGTATTGAAGGTTGTCTTGGGTATATCTGCTTCCTTGGATCTAATAGTAACCAGACCTTAAATCTATTTTTGAGAAGACTTTGGCTCCATGAAGCCTGTCAAGAAGTTCATCGATGCGAGGGACAGTGACTTGATTCAGCCCTCGATAATCTATGCAAAGGCAGAGAGTTTCATCCTTCTTTTTTTGGAAAAGGACAGGTGCCCCCCAAGGAGAGCTACTGGGGCATACGAATCCTTGCTCAATGAGTTGGGAAAGTTGCTCTTTAAGTTCAATGGCTTTAGGAAGGGACATTTTATAGGGCGTTTTTGAGACGGGTTGAGCCCCAGGGATCACCTCGATTTTATGATCGACTTCTCGAGGAGGCAGTAGCCCTGTAAGCTTGTCAAGGAAGATGTTAGAGAATTCTTGGAGCCAAGAGGGTTCTGTCTCCTTACTAGGTTCACTGGCTTTGTTGAGCTTGACTAAGAAAACTTGCTGACCCTTACGTGTTCCCTTGAGAAGATGTTTTGCCTTGACTACCCTAGATTTAGGTTTTTCTGTTATCCCCTAAACGGATATTACTTGGCCATGCTCATTTTCAAAAGTGATACTCCCCTGGTTACAATGAATGCTAGCTTTGTTTGCAATTAACCAATCCATCCCAAGGATTCCATCATAAATTCCTAATGGCAAGACTCTAAAGTGGCCATGAATTCACTCATTACCTAGCTCAAAATCAAGGTTTCCTATAGAGTGGCGAGATACTACTTCTTTCCCACTGGCTAATTCTATAGACATTCTTCTAGCTGTTTTTGACCCAAGTTTAATTTTTGCAAACACCTAGGAGAAAGAAATGAATGGGTATTGCCACAATCAATCAAAAGCTGAAATGGCTTACCGTGATGATGAGTGGCTGGGGTTTGGATTATACCAAATTGTTTATTCAGACCTTGGTGTTCTACTGCCGCATGGACGGTAGCGCGCTCTTCTTCACTTATAATACAGGTGGTCCTAGCAACTGCTCCTTTGCGGCCTCTGCCACGCCCCGCCTCTTGCACCTTGGTGGATAGGGGTTCCATGACCTTGATTTCCTCTGCCACCTTGGGGAAATGATGTTGCCATCTTGGGACAGTTGGCCCTAAAGTGTCCCGGCTCGTTGCACTCAAAACACAGAGGGCCTTCTTTGGAAGAAGCATCATACGAGCGGGGGACAAAAGAGTTGCCTTATCGCCCTCTGTTGTAGTAGGGGAAATTTTGTTGGGGTTTCTTGTAGGGTTGATCTTTAGGATTTGCCTCAGGGTAAGATCTGTTTTGATGCTTAGGTTTGTCAGTCCTCATTTCTTTCACAAGGGGCTTTGCTCGTATGAGAGCATCCTGTAATGTGCTTGGCCTCATTGCTTCAAGGCGGGAATCTAAGGGTTCATTTAACCCTTGGCAAAAACGAGCCAATTGCTGGGAAGTAGTCATAGCTGGGGCATACTTTCGAAGAGTGATAAATTTGGAATAGTAGTCCTCAAGAGTTCAGCTGCACTGCCTAAGACTAAAAAACTCATTTAACCCTTGGCAAAAACGAGCCAATTGCTGGGAAGTAGTCATAGCTGGGGCATACTTTCGAAGAGTGATAAATTTGGAATAGTAGTCCTCAAGAGTTCAGCTGCACTGCCTAAGACTAAAAAACTCATTCATCTTTATGGATTCATGGGATGGGGGAAGATATCTTTCCTTCACGGCCTGCTTGATGTCTTCTCACATTTGAGAATGCTCGGTGACTCCCTTGTCATGGCACCACTGTTTCCACCAGAGTTTAGCATCTCGGATGAGGCGAAACCGTGCAAGCATAGACTGATTTACTACTCTAGTACCGGCGGTAGAGAAATAATCATCCATCCCTTTAATCCAGACTTCAGCATCCTTCTCAATCTTTGAACCTTCTCCTTTAAAGGAGGGAGGTTGCATTTGCTTGAGCAAGAGCTTCTTCTCCTGGATATTACTGTAAAGCGCATTGGGAAGTGGAGGGTGATCATCCTGGCCACCATCATTGTAAAAACAATTTTAAGATTACAAGATTCATATTTGCATAACGCTTATTTTGGAGAGTAAAACATTGAAATCATTTTATTTCCAAATATTTACAAGGACGAGTTTTATTACAAAGATGTGAGACTAATATAATTAGTCTTATTTACCATCAAGGGAAATTCCTAGGCTTGACTATGACATAAGGATAGAGCGGTCCACATAGGTGAAATATGGGGGTTCCGCTGTAGTTTCTAAGACTCTAAAAACTGATGGTAAGGGTGGTAGACTTTGGATTGGGGTAGGTCCCAACATAGCTACTCTGTCAGCAGGTAAGACCTGCATCACTTGGTCATACACCCAGTGATTCTGAGGTATGCGAATCCCATCTATAGTCACAGAGGTGTCGGCCTTGGGGGTACCGACGAACCAAAATAAACGGATCATCTTCAACTTTTCAATCCAACGAATTTTCTTTAGGTCAGTGGTAAGGTTCCCAATTCGATCTGCTCGGATGAAGAAATATATCGGCCCACGACTCCAGAAATTTCTACGAGATAAATGAGGGAGGGACATCTTCTCTAGTATCTGCACCATGGTGTCATGGAACTCGAAATTTGAGGAGTGACTAGCAGTCTTGAAGATACGAGATAAATGAGGGAGGGACATCTTCTCTAGTATCTGCACCATGATGTCATGCTTTCAATACGAGATAAATGAGGGAGGGACATCTTCTCTAGTATCTGCACCATGATGTCATGCTTTCAATACGAGATAAATGAGGGAGGGACATCTTCTCTAGTATCTGCACCATGGTGTCATGGAACTCGAAATTTGAGGAGTGACTAGCAGTCTTGAAGATACATTGGAAAACTAGAAACTTCGAGTAGGCATCTTCCTCTTCCTACAATCATTCAAACATCAATTCAACTTGTTTGTTTTAGTAGGATGTTTTTATTAATTAGCATTATGTTAGGTAAAACATTCATTGCAAAACAGTCCTTAAATGGCAATTCCTAGGAGCTAAGATCGGCTCTGATACCAATTTTAAGGTTCCTCCCTTCTAAAATAGGGGAAACACTTAAGATAGTCCACTAAGTCTTAACTTGGAGAAAATTTCCTATTCATCGACACCTTAACCGTGTAGAGATTCAAGGATACGATTCATAGATAAGACCTAGTCCTATCCCGCAGGGGGAGCGTGATCTTCTAAAAATCAAATCACCCATAGGATAATTGATTATAAATTGGGCAACTACTAGACTTGATTTCTAGAGACAACGCTTTTTTTCTCATCCATGCAAGGCTCAGTCGCCGCTGGCCTAGTCTTCTAGAATAGAGTTGCCCAAGAACCTATTTATCTAGCGTAGGGCTTTCACTTAATCTGTTGGAAAGCTACCCGACTAATCAGGTCCACCCGTCCGTAGGATGGTGCCGTCGGGGCATTCCATCCTCCCACTTTCCACCCTACTCACGCCTCAATTTGTTTTCTAATTAATCCTACCACACTGTTTGACATAAATAAACATGTTCTTTAATTAAGGCCCTTTTCACAAGGTTTGTTAAAACAGTCTTTTTCCACAATACAATAATGCCAAAAACAAGATTTATAAAAAAAAAGTTTATACATGAATCAATTCCATATAAGCCAAACCGGCTCTCTTATTCTTTTCCTTTATACTGCCGATGATCTAGAATTCGGCTTTCTAGCCTCTACATGCTGGGCAAAACCCTACGGGACCATACACCTCATCGTCGGTCGCTGGCGAGGACTCAAGCCGGCTTGTCGCCCTCTCAAGCTCCATCGCTCGATCCTCCCGCCCCTCAGAGGGATGTCTGCACACTAGGGTGGGCTTATTCACCACACTAGCCTGGGCCAACAGAACTAGGCAGCATCATAATCTCTCATCTCAATCGGTGAACCTTATTCTCCCAATGGTATGAGGGATACCTTGGGCCATGCCCGGGCTGCTAACGCCGCCGCCCGGTTACACAAGCACGGAACGGAGTTAGTGTCGAAGCCAGGAAAAACTTGCACTCTTTAAAGATAAAAATTTTAATGCAATTTATTGTGAATACAGCATCACACAATTCGTAACTTCGTACAATTTTATGTCATTATTTTAAAAGGAAAAGATACACATTTATTAACACTAATATATAAAAAAACTCTTCTTTAAAAAGATAACCAAGCTAACCTGGCCACCATTTCCTTGAGGAGCTTATAAAGGAAGGGTCGGGAGCATCTTCTCTAATCTCGTTTGTTGCGCGCTCCTCCTGAGGCAATATTATGACGTTTCTGGGAAGGGGCCATCTTGGACATTGTCTTGTAGGGCTCGCTGTTGCGGTCGAAACGCTCCAATCGGATCTCAATTCTGAGATTGTTTGCTCATCGTATGAGCAAAAGACCACAGCGCATGAACCCTCTCTTAAGGCAAAAACCTCTTACTAAAGTCCACGCAAATGGGGGGGATTGTGAGATGTCCTTAACACAAAAACGTTTTGCAAAAGGGGAGAAGGGTTGAGGGCTATTGTAAGTCTCTTCACACCGGGGGGAGGGGGGGGAGAAGAGTTAAGGGCACTGCCTCCTAGCAAGAGGGGGATAGAGGAAAATTGCCTTATCTGAAAAGTGGCAAATGAGGGGGTGTGAGAGGGGTGGCTACAAGGGGCGACTGTACTACAGCAAGTACACTGCACAGGGACGGACAGCGGTATGGACGGCGGCACAGTAGAGCATAGGCTACGCAGAAATGCGTGTTGCCCTTGGAGCAGGGGTTTATATAACTGTGGGGTACGGGTACGGGCGCTACGCAAAGCAAGGACAAAAGGACGGTGTACCAGCAAAGGTTGTAGATCAGTGGCCTGCATGGGTCTAGGGGAAAGATATGGTGTCGGTTAACAGGGAAAGGAGTGGTACGCATGTACCTTATCTGGTCAGGGGCAGCATGGGTGTCCACGTAGCAGTACATGTGGACACAGTGGGCGGCCATCCTTTGGTTCTTGTGCGGCCATCGTACAGGCACCCTGGTAAGTGTGTACGGTCCAAATTTTGGGGGGGTCCCCATATTTGGGGCGCCGGCCTCGATTTGCGTGCCGGACTGTCCCGAGGGGTGATTTTTTTTTTGTCCGAGGGGTTCTCCTGGTCGTTGGGATTCAGACCGTTCGTCAATCAGATGCCCGGTCGTGAATTTATTAAGGTTTAAAGGTCATCGCTTTTTTAACTAAAAATGACGCTGAAATTTACGTATAAGCTTGATCCAGTGTCCGTTTTGGATGCTATAAAATCCTATAGTAGGGTAAAATCGCACGCAGATTCCAAATTTGGGCTTAGAATTTGAAGATTCTAAGTAGAAATGACTCATTTAATAAAATCGTTGATTTTTATACCATAAAAACTCTATTACATAGACATTTCTTTATTAGTGAAGATGGGTATGTTACACCAGCAGATCCATATAAAAGAGCCATGGACTCATCCGTTGAGGACCAGCAAGGTCAATCAACTAGATCCATGCCTAGTTTTAGAAAACAACTCTTACTCCTTGTTCCAATATCTTCCACGACGCACGTGTGGGTATCTTCGACGACCCAGAGCCCGAGCACCGTATGGTCAGCACCCTCTAGGATCCTTCGCAGGTCACCTAGCGCTTCACTCATAGGCTGCTTCGTTGGTCCCTCATCCACCGTATCGGAAGCTCACCATTTAAATCGAATTGAGGCTGGTCAAGACCTCGGCCGACCTTGCTACGTGAGACGTCCTCCGTTGACTCTCTGTCAGCTATTGCAACTTTATCAGTCCTTTCAATTGGGTGTCAATTGGTGCAGACCTTTCGCTATGAGCTTGTGAAATGAGCTCACTTTTCATTTCCCGACTTGATGACACTTCTGGTATGGTTTCTAATGTTGGCTTAAGAGAGGTTGGGCCTCGAGGAATAGGTGGAGGTGGTCCCTCAAGTATTGACTGAGCTTCCCTAATGAGTTGCTGATGTACAGCTAGATTGATCTTCTCCTCACGAGGGTTTGGGTATTCTTGAAGCTTCTTGGGTAGCTCAGATAAAGCTGCAATGCGACTTCTATGAGCATCAATGATGGCATCTAGAGTCTCATTCACCTTATCCACAAAAACAGAACCCCCAGAACTATCCTCGGTCGTGCTAGCCTCATCTTGTTTAGCACTAGGCCTAGGTTGAGGTTGATGTTCCTCATGCACTTCTTGGGATGTAAAAGTTTTATCCCTCATGTTTTGTTTAGAGGCTTCTTGAGAACTAGTGGATGCACTTTTAGTTCGCTTGTTTTGGTTCTTTTTCCTCCTAGTGGTCTTTTTTCTATTGTCCACTAGATTTGCCTTTGCATCCCTAGTTCGAGGTGTCTCATCAGTTTGCATTTCGGCATTTCGTGTCTGTGATCTGGTCATGACTCTAAGTGGCACGACATCCTCATTCTCAGATGAAGGTGGTGATGGAATTGCCCCTACAAGGTTGAGTGAGACCTTTGGTTGAGAGGTGCCTTCCTCATGTGGTTTCAGCAAACAATCCTTTGGGAAGTGTTCTACACAACACCCTAGACAATATCTTTCAATTGGTGGAAACTGTTGTACTGTTGTATTGGATCGAGATGCTTGCCTTGAGCGATGTGGACAATCACGAGCCCAATGGGGTTCTCCGCACTCATAACAGGGGCCCATTAGTTTGGCTTCTACTTTCCTTTGCTGCCATTGACCTGAGGGGCCTGGAGTCCTAGGTGGTAGCCGCCTAGCAACATCAAAGAATTTTGTTCCCCTGGTTGAGCCTCCACCAGTGCTTGGCTTGGGTATGCAGGACTTTCAAAGAGATTTTCCTTGGATGAATATGATGCGTATTCCTCCTCCACATAGCCTGGGTTTACCAAGTCTCTACACATATTTGAATTGTCGTAGTCCACAACCCTTACAGGAGCAGTCCCAGGAGCAGGAGGTTGAGCACCAAGAACAGGTCGTGCTTGCTCTTGTGCCATCGGCGGTGGCTTACGTTCAAAATTAGTATACTGTTGATACATTTGTGGAGCCACTCCACCCCTTGGCTGCTCACGCTCCTGTCTCATTCTTGCAATGCGAGTACATTCCTGTGTGGTATGGGTAAAGTTCCAAGCACAGGCTTGGCACCACTTTTTTGTGGGTTGGTTTGTGACTAGAGGAGAAAAGGTATTACATTCCTCTGTTTTATGGTTACCGCCACATGCTCCACAAAGATGAGGACCTGTAGGTAGTACACTCCTCATTCTCTGCTGCTGTTGTTGTGGCTGCATGGGTGGGCGATAGGTTTGTCCCAATCTCCTTAGTACTAGGTTAGCTATCTGGTCTGGATTTACTAGCGCGCTAGACCCTGAACTTTGGTCATCACCCCATTGATCTCTAGGTTTCACCTCAGGGCCAGTACCATCTTGGAATTTGAAGTTATCGGTAAAATCCATAGCATCATGGCAACACTCATTAAAATTTGTATGCTTTTTTGCATAGAGATGTGTATGTAGTGTTGAATTTTTGAGTCCTTTTAAGAAGAGAGAAATTAATCGACTCTGGGCGGGCTTCTCATCTTCTGGGCAACGATTAATGTACTGCTTCATTCTATTTACACAGTCTCTAACACTCTCATTCTCACCTTGCTTGAAAGAGTAGATGTGTGCTACCGTGTCATGTTGAATTCCCATCAAGGAAAAAGCAGCAATGAATCTCTCTTCTAGAACTCGTAAAGAAGATTTGTCTGAAGCCTCTAATGCCTGAAACCACGCAAGGGCCTTTCCCTCAAGAGTGAGTCCAAATCCTTCAATTTGAGTATGCTTGTGCTCAGCTCGAACTGCTTGCCTAAATGCTGCTACATGGTCATATGGATCTCCCGACCCTTCGTACTTTTTTACCAGTTTCTGAAGAGTTGATGGCCTTACTTGTCTTGAATACTCATCATAGGGCCTATGGCCCCTCACTCTCAGTGGGAATTGTTCCTCTCTTTGGTAAGGTTGTCCACATGCATCCCAAATTGGTGTGGGTCCCCTATTACCAGCCTCACCAAACCCCTCCAAAGATCTTGTCACCCGCATTTCAGGAGGTGCATTTATGGGAGGCCGAGTTGGCTCCCCTACCCTCCGATTGTCATAGTGAGAGAAATGTTGTTGTGGTGTGACCTGTGGTCGCACTTTTGGTGTCGGATAATGTCTTGGTGCTAGAGTTGGGCTACTAGCAGTGCACTTTGATGTTGAGGGTCCCTCTCTAGTGAACTCTCGTAGGGGAGGAGCAACAGTTTCTCCAAGAAAGGCTGTCTCTCCTGGTTTGGCTGTATTTGTTGAGAACACTTCCATGAATAATGGTTGTCCTTTCCACGTGAGCTCCCGAATCTCCTTCCAATCTAAGGTTGGCCCATTTATCAATTATTCGGTTCATGTGTCCTGCAAGCTTCTCAACTACCACCACAAGTGCTAGAGGAAGATCGAGCTCTGGCATTCTAGTTGTGGCATAATATCCCTCTAAAGAGTCCTTATAGACCTCTTGAAGTGGGTCATCCTGTAAGACCTTTGTCACTGGAATTTGTCATACAAACTCCCATTGGTTCTCAGCCCCCTGATCCATTTTGTTCTTGCCTTTCCTATCCCTTTCCAAATTTAGATCTACAAGAAGTAAATCATCTATGGATGGCTTTGAGGACTGGGCATTGGATGGTCCAGGCATGTCCGGCTCAATGAGCCAGTCATCTCTAGACTCCCTTGCTTTGGAAAGCTTCGATAAGTCTAAGAACTCGGTTTTATAGAGCTCCCCTAATTTGTTTACATTTTCTGGATGGTAGGTGACTTCGTAGCGAACACCATCTCCACCCATGTACATGTTACCCTGGTCATTGACTAGAGGTGCTCTATCAAGTTCTGAGAAAATGTCTGCGATCTTAACAAGATACCGTTGTTGTGGATCCCTAAAGATCTCAGCTCCTTGAGCATTCGTGTAGACATATTGGAGTCTCACATTGAGTGTTAACCCCATGGTGTCGGCTTTAAATGGATTAAAAGATCTTGTGGGTGTCCTATTTGGGGCTAAGGGATGACTATTTGACGGCCCTAGATTGTCCATGGACAATGAGCTAGTTGTTCTGGAGGAAAGGGTATCGGATTGGGATTCAGAAAGGGTTTCAGCAATATCTGCCAAATTTCCTACCGATTGGGTCCCACTTTCCTGTGTAGGTACTCTAGAAGGTGCCCTAGGCCCTATGGCAGAGTCTATAAGACGTCCCGACCGCAAGTGCATAAGGTCAAATTTTTTTTGGTTTTTTATGTGTTTTTTTGTTTTGTTTTGTTTTGTTTTTTTGTTTTGTTTTGTTTTTTTTAATAAATATATATATATATATGTATATATATATATATATATATATATATATATATATATATATATATATATATATATTTTACCCTACCTAACCACTAAATGCAACTAAAATGAATATGTATATACCTATCTTTTTTTTTGAATTTTTTTTGAATTTTTTAAATAATTTTATGTTTTTACTTTTTTTTTCTCTTTTTCTAATTACAAAAAATATGAATTACGCTAAAAAAAATACTAATTATGCACAAAATTACAAAAATTTAAAACAATGCAAGTTACCCTAATTATGCAAAAAAAATTAAAAAAATTAAAAATTACAAAATATGCAAAGAATATGGACTCCTTAAAAAAACACATAATTTATAGATTTTTTTAATTTCTATTTCTTTTCTTTTGTTTTCTTCTCCTTTTGTTATTTTTTTAAACTAATAAATTTCGTACTAATTACATAAAAATATGAATTACGCTAAAAATATACTACTTATGCACCAAATTACAAAAATTTAAAACAAAGCAAATTACTCTAATTATGCAAAATTTTACAGAAATTTAAAAAATGAAAAATGGACTCAAAATACAAACACTATAATTGTTTTCTTGTTTTTTTAAATATATTTTTTTGATTTTTTTTTCTCCTTTTTTTTCTCTTTTTTTTTCTTTTTTTTCTTCTTTTTTTAAAAAAAATTATATATATTTTTTGTTTTGTTGTTTATTATTATTATTATTTTTATTTAAAAAATACAAAAACATGAAAAATTAATAAAAAAATAAAAAATAAAAAATAAAAATGAACCAACCTTATCAGCTCGAATCTCTGTGCGCCGTTCCGGATTTCGTGCTGCATCCACGCGCCTTCGCTTTGCTTCTGCCGGCCTTCTCCTTCAATGCCTCCACGCTGCTGCGTTGGCCACAGTAGGCGCCTTCTGCTTCACGCCTTTGCTTGCCGGCCTTTCAGCTGCTGCACATTAACCTTCTTCCACGCTTCCAGTCAGCCTTCCATAGGCTGCAGCCCCTCACCGGCTCTTGGCTCTCAGGCGCCTTCTACCTTCACAACTCCACGCTGGTCCTTCCACGCCGGCTTCGACGGCCTTTTGCAGCCAACTTCAACGCCACGTAGCTACAGCTAGCTACAGCCCGCCTACGGCTTAACTCCACGCAGCGCCTTGTTGCGGCCCACTTATGCTGCTGCGCCACCGCTTCTATGCAGCCAACACTTCTACGCCACGTCAGCTGCAGCTCGCCTACGGCCCCCCACTCCACGTAGCCGCCTTCACCACCTCCACTGAGATCGCCTGGGCTGGCCACAGCATCCACAGCCTGCCTACGTTGGTCACCTTCACCTGACCCACACGGACAGCTTCTGCAAGCTGCGCCCAATGCAGACGCCCCCCACAACGCTCTGCAGGCTGCTTCAGTGTGTGTGTATATATATATATATATATATATTTAAAGCCGCCTCCAACACTTCTTGCTACAGCCCCACGCCTCTTCAACTTCACGCCTCCCACACTGATGTAGGCACTAATCTTCTTGTAGGATGATGGAAGGAAAGATGAGGGCCGCGTCACAAAGCCCTCCCAACCGCAACACAAAAAACACAAATGTTAGTGTGTTAGTTGATTAGTGACAAAAGGTATGCCAAAAAACACAAAAACAGAAAGCACTTAAACCTAATTAATGGCGGGATTACTCTACCGCAATGGGGTTTTAATTTTCTTGCTTCTAATCAAAAAACAAAAAACACACAAGGCGCCCTTGAGATCACACACTCAATGCCCTTGCAAACTCTACTCTAATCTACCCTAATCCATGATTTTGCAATCAATGGAGCACTTAGTAAGAAGTAATGGTTAACACCCTTCACTAACTTAGGTGTGCGTTCCTCGGTAGCGGCGCCATTGTTTGGGACATCATAGCATAGCGAAGGCTACACTCCAACCCACACACTTTGTCAATCCGTGAATGCAACCCGGTTAGCGCATAGAGGCTATCCCGAATGGGAGAAGATTAGTTAACCACACACTAATGACTTCTAATCCTACTCAATCCTTCTTCAACAATCAAGAAATCAATCGTTGATTCCTTCTCAATCTAACATAATCAACGCATCAAGATTAGGCTACACTTAAGCACAAAAATGCAACTTATGCAAAGAATCTAACATGCAAAGAGCTATCACACAAGCCTCAACTACACATCATTTCATGCACAAGCTTCATCACATGCACTTTACAATTCACAAATCAGATTTTAGCATCAAAACGTCATTACGAAATCTAGATTAGCAAGTGTGTAGACCGTAACCTCATATCATTGAAAATGTAGAGAATAGAGAGTACAAGATTAAAGCAAGAAAGGAGATGGAGAGCCTTGGGAGAGCACATGAGAAGGAGCTATGGAGCAAGCTCTCTCTATGAGCCTCTCAACCAAATGACCAAAAGTTCCCTTAGCTCTCAAATGAGCCACTTTTTATACAAAAACTCTAAAACTCTCAAAAGTTCCCATGTGGGATTATTGTCAAGCCCACTCCCACATTCATCTACAACTTGGAACTCTTTACAAGAGCCCTAAGTGTCTTTCTTGTTGCATCCTTGCATTGATCTTCACTCGTCACGCAACAATCCTACTATATGTATAGGCGCATAGTAGGAAGCTTGATATACATGACGATCACCAGGCTAGATTTGAGCTATGCTGTTTGGTTGGTGAGTCAGTTTATGCAAGTTCCACGAAAACTGCATTTGAATGCATTGAGACGCATACTGAGGTATGTGAGGTCTACTTTGCATTGTGGACTCTTTTATGAGACTGGGACAGAGATATGTATACATGGGTACACAGATGCTGATTGGGCTGGTAGTATCTCAGATAGAAGATCTACTAGTGGCTTCATGTTTTCTTTGGGGAGTGCTGTTGTGACTTGGAGCAGCAAGAAGCATCCTACGGTTGCTTTATCCAGTACAGAGGCCGAGTACAGAGGAGCTGCTATGGCAGCATGTGAGGTAGATTGGTTGAGAAAGCTACTTGCAGATTTGGGTGTATCAGTGGATAGACAAGTTGTCATTTTTTGTGACAACATTAGCAGTATACAGTTGGCCAGGAACCCAGTCTTTCATGCTCGCACGAAGCATATAGAGGTCCACTACCATTTTGTCAGAGAGAAGGTCTTGGCAGGAGACCTTGACCTTATTTATGTCAGCACACATAGCTGACATCTTTACCAAAGCATTGGGTACAGAGAAGCTCCGTAGATTCAGAGCTTCACTTGGTGTACATGAGATGGAGTTGAGCTCGAGGGGGAGTGTTGAGATATCGAGCTTGTCTAGTGAGGCGGTGGACACTGTGATGACCCGCCTGGGGGATAGGCCCCACACTTACACCACTGGCATGGTTGGTGAGATCTTGGGTGATATGCGGCCAGTGGGATGATAGGCTGTGTGATAGCCATTCTATAGATTGGCATAGTTATAGCACCAGCTCATTTAGTTGGGTTCACACTATAGAGAACCCGTGTATGTATTAGTTGAGTACCTTTCATATTGTGTGTACTCTTATCTTGTATATGGTGTGTTGAGTGTTAAGTGAAGTAGAAGTAGATTTTCAGCCTCTCACCTTGTGTGTTCTCTATTAGGGTTTTGTGAGTGTGTGTGTGCTTGCAAGAGCTCAAACTCTCTTCCCCCCTGCATCTTTTCAATGAAAACATAAATCCACTGGTAGATCTCTCATGTCTAAGATGCTACCTGCCCAATCTGCATCTGTGTACCCATATAGCTCCAATGGTACACCTGCTACATAAAACAATGCATAATCAATAGTGTCCCTCAAATACCTAAGTGTGCGTCTCACACTGTCAAGATGTGGTTTGCGCGGAACCTACATAAAGTGGCTCTTTAAGCTAACAATGTAACTCAAATCTGGCCTGCTAATCATGACATAGATTAAACTCCCCACAATCTTCCTGTACATAGTGGGATCCTCCAACACATAACCTGCATCCGCACTAAGCTTACCATTTTGATCTAATGGTACTGAGATTGATTTACAATGAGCCATCCCATACTTCCTGTACATAGTGGGATCCTCCAACACATAACCTGCATCCGCACTAAGCTTACCATTTTGATCTAATGGTACTGAGATTGATTTACAATGAGCCATCCCATACTTGGACAACATGTCTAATACATATTGTCTCTGTGATAGGCAAATACCATCAGGTGTGTGAATGACCTCAATTCCCAAAAAGTAATGTAGATCTCCCAAATCCTTCATCTAAAACTTCCTTTGAGAAGACTATTCACATGCTCAATCTCATCCACGTTGTCTCCCCTAACAATAAGGTCATCTACATAGATGGTAATGTGATCACAATACCCTTATCACTCTTGTGCACTAGAAGATCCCTGCCCCCTCCGCGCAATAGATTCGGGGGTGCTAGCAGTGAAAGTAGCACTTCATGCACAGGGCAGGATCCCTCACTCGGGGCCTCGCCCACCACGGATATCCGAACAAGAGACAAACTGATCGGACCGAACCTGAGTGTCACTTGGTCAGATTAAGGAAGAAACTTGCACTTGGATCATAGAAACCAACGCTTTTATCCCTATCGAGAGGCACAGCCGTTGATTCTTTTTCCATAGAACAATTACTATCCGAGATTTACTTCATGTATCGTACTATAATAGAATTGAGTCTCATTTTATGGATCCATCAGTCCCATCCAGTCCCATGGGTTAGCCAACCACCCAACCACTGTAGTGATGGAATCCAATTAGGAATTTGGTTAGGTTTTGTCCTGGGTACCAGGAAAAAGAGTTCCCAGGCCCCCTAGCCGGATATTCATGCAAATTTAATGCCAGTCACACCACTTACACACCCAATATGAAATTGCCTTTTTCACAAATTTAGCTATCTTTAGAACAATCATTTAATGAAACCATAGTGTCACTGATCATAATCCTCCAAAATATCCGGTTGACAATCATTCCTTCATCGGTGTATCTATGGCATCATTGGCAACTAGAATGCTCACCACGTGTCCACTCATCAGGGGCCTTTTCGATAGTTCCTAGCTCATAGTACCCGGCAATATATTCACTTATAAAAATCAAGATGGAATCTTCGTTGAAGATCACTAAGATCAACCAACAGATCCATATAAAAGAGCCATGGACTCATCCGTTGAGGACCAGCAAGGTCAATCAACCAGATCCATGCCCGGTTTAAGAAAACAACTCTTACTCCTTGTTCCAATATCTTCCCCGATGCACGTGTGGGTATCTTTGGCGACCCAAAGCCCAAGCACCGTATGATCAGCACCCTCTAGGATCCTTTGCAGGTCACCTAGCGCTTCACTCATAGGCCACTTGGTCCCTCATCCACCATACCGGAAGCTCACCATTTAAATCGAACCAAGGCTGGTCGACACCTTGCTACGTGAGACGTCCTGCGTTGACTCTCCGTCAGCTGTTGCAACTTTATCAGTTAGATATCCACGACCTCATTCTCAAGATGGTCAAAATGCTTCCCCAGCATTATTGACATAAAACAGTCATTTAAAAACAGGACATAAATACAGTTTCTATAATGAACTCTCGTCTTTCACATTGTTCCACATCTGTCCACATTACTTAATCCATATCCAATTCATATGTAATCCTATTCTCATCCAATCACATCATTTTTCATCTCATCATATCCAATTCATATGTATTCCTATTCTCATCTAATCACATCATTTTTCATTCTCATCATATCCAATTCATATGTATTCCTATTCCTAATCACATCATTTTTCATCTCATCACATCTTTCCTCATTTATTCTCATCACATCTCGTCCACTCGCATTAACCCATTTTCACATCCCATCACACCTCATTCATTTGACATCTATCTCAATTTACATCACAACTCATCTCATTCATTTCACACCTCATCTCATTCATTCTTATTCGGATTCACATCACATCACATCTCATTCATTCACTCACATCGACATCACATCCTTTCACATACACATCCACATCCATTCTTCCATATACACATCCACATCCATTTTTCCACATACACATCCACATCCATTCTTCCATATACACATCCACATCCATTCTTCCACAAACACATCCGCATTCATTCTTCCACATACACATCCACATCCATTCTTCCACATACATTCTTCCACAAACACATCCACATACATTCTTCCACGTACACATCCACATACATTCTTCCACACATCCATTCTTCGACATACGCATCCATATACACATCCACATTCATTCTCATTACATCACATCTTATCACATCCTATTTTCATCTTATCACATCCTATCACATCCCATACACATCTTATCACATCCATTCACATTCTATCACATCCCATACACCTCTTATCACATCCATTCACATTCTAACACATCCCATACACATCTTATCACATCCATTCTCATCCTATCGCATCCCGTTTACATCTTATTGCATCCTATCACATCCCATACACATCTTATCGCATCCTATTTTCACCTTATCTCATCCATTCACATGTTATTCCCATTTAATAGCTTTTTCTAGGTTGATCCCGATAATGGGACTTTTTCTAAATTTCTGCCACCCATAGCTTGGCCTAATTAAAGGTTCTTTTTCTCGACGAGTATTTCCATATTCATTCTCAGTTTCTCAAATGAATTATATTCAATATTCCTCTTTTGAATAAAAGAATTATATTCATGGGATTTACAGAATTCAATTCTACCCATATTTCCACTTTTGATAAATAATCATAAATTGAATTATACTAAAAATTCCTCTTCTTTCCATTGAATTTTTTAGGTCTCAATTACCATGGGAATTCCTCTTTTTGCATTTAATTATTTGCATTCCAATGTCATGGGAATTCCTCTTTTATCTTCAATTATTTCTCATAAAATAAATTTATCTAAAATAAAATATCCATTATTTCAATATGCTAGGAATTTCTCTTTTCCCATCTAAATGATGGAATTACAAATGTCATAGGAATTCCTCTTTTAACATTTAAATATTTCTCATAGATAAAATAAATTTATCTAAAATTCATCTTTGAATTTAAATAAAATACCCATTAATTCCAATATGCTAGGAATTTCTCTTTTCCCATCTAAATGATGGAATTCCAAATGTCATAGGAATTCCTCTTTTAACATTTAAATATTTCTCATAGATAAAATAAATTTATCTAAAATTCATCTTTGAATTTAAATAAAATATCCATTAGTTTTAATATGCTAAAAATTACATTTTTCTCATTTAAATATTTGAATTCCAATATGGTGGGAATTCCTCTTTCATCATTTAAATTTATCTATGTAAAAAGATAAATTTAACTAAAATCTTTCTTTAATTTTTAAATAAAATATACATTATTTTAGCATCCCAATTTTTCTCTTACTTCATTGGAATTCATGGATTTCCATTGTCATGGGGATTACTCTTTTAACATAAAAATGAATTACTAGAAATTTCTCTTTTTTCTAATTAACTATTTATGCATAAACATAAAAATTAATTTTTCCATGATTATAATGAGAATCATTCAATTAATCTAGGATGATTAATCCTAGAATATGGTAGGAAGTCCTCTTTTCATATTATGAATGAAAATGATATATGTGTTAATTTTTTAGAAATTTTACCATAGCTCCGGTGTACTATTACTGATAATTCTCAATAATTTTGAAAGCATAAAGTTTAGTAATATCATATGATAGAATAACCATTAATTGGATCACTATCCAATTATGGACTTGATTTCTAATTTTTCCATAAATTAAATAGCATAAAAGCATTAAAAAGCCACTTATTTGACCTCAATTTGACAAGCATAGAAATTACTTTTAGATTAGAGAATTGCTTCATGAGAAGCATCATTTGAATATAGAATAGGTCATAGGAATGACCATTCTTTGGGGTAGAGAGAGACATTCTTTAAAAAAACATTTAATTTAAGCATAAATTAAAATTTATGTGTTCTATCACTACAATTCATTAAAGAACTTCATTTGTATTAAAAAGCCATTCAATTGAATGCTTCTCAAGCTTGAGAGGGATTGAGAAGAGAGAAACATTTGGAGATTAAAGAAAAAAGACCATAAACCATATTTTAGCTCCTAGATTACTTAATTCTTTGATCAAAGTAGAGGCCCCCAAACAACCAATCAATTGGTTTGGTATGTTGATGAAGACTCCAAGGAAGATTGAAGAGAGAGAGAAACTCCAATCTCTCCAATTTGTAGAGGATTTTTAGAGGATAATAGAAAATATCATTATTTCAGCATAATACTGGCATGATATAGTTCTCATATTTTTTTTACAAAGAGCTAAGGATCTATTAAATAGATCCTTGGTTAAAGGCCTCCCTCACCTATAAATAGATTCTATTTATAGGTGAGGGAGGCCTTTAACCAAGTCCAACTAGTTTCTAGAATTTTCCAGGTTCAGTTTGGCTGAATTTGAACAAGATTTGGCTCCCTTTTGATTTAGTTTGATCTAGGAGAGAGGAGAGATAAAAATATCACAATATTTTTGAGTTTAAAACTCCACCACACATGTGAAATAGGCGCCTCCTTGAAGAGCCCCCTTCTCCTTACCAAGGTGTCAAAATTGAATCATTATACCCAAAATATATCATTTTTTTTAGTAATATTCATAGTTTTTTACTAATAAACCTTGTCCTTAGTCAACTCTTCATCTTATGTGAGCATTTACTCATTTTTTTTGGGGGGGGGGTTTCTTTTATTCTTCAATTTATCTCCTCCCTACATTTGGATTAATCTTATTGGTCCATAGGAACCTTAATTGGAGCATAATTCAAAAATTTCTAAAAATCTAGACTCTTAGGCTAAGGTCCTTTATACTTATTTTCAATTAATTCCAAATGCACATTGGAAAGTTCTTTTTGAACTTCTATTTTAGGAGAAAAAATTTTAGACACTAGGAGGATTTTTATATCCAAAAATATCTCAATTTTGGATTACCTCTCTCTAGACATTTTTTCTCTCCATGTCAAAACAGGGTAAAACAGAATCTTTCTTTTATTTCAAAGAGGGTAATAATTACAAGATTAGAAGGGGAGGTTCTTACACCTGCACACCTCAAAAGTTGGAGGGAGGAATCTTACATGCACATACAAAGAGTGATCTGTATCTACCATGTGAAAACCAATAGTGACAAGATACTCAGCAATCTTGTCATGCCATGCTCGTGGAGATTGCTTCAGCTCATACAAAGACTTATGAAGCTTACATACATACTCCGGGTGACCTGTATCCTCAAAACCAGGTGGCTGATCCATATACACTTCTTCTTGCAAGTCACCGTGCAAGAACACATTTTTTACATCCATCTGATGTAAAAACCAGCCTTTAGCTACAGCCACCGCAATCACATCTCTAACAATTGCCATCTTTGCAACCGGGGCAAATGACTCCTCATAATCAATCCCTAACAGTTGCCATCTTTGCAACCGAGGCAAATGACTCCTCATAATCAATCCCATGTGTCTGCGCATATCCTTTGGCTACCAATATAGCCTTGTACCTTCTTATGCTACCATCACTGTTATGTTTCACCTTATACATCCACTTAAAACCAATAGCTTTCTTGCCCTTCAGGCAATGGCACCAAATCCCCAGTCTCATTTCCATAGAATGCATCCATCTCCTCATCTATAGCTTTCTCCCAACACACATTTCCAATAGCCTCATCAAAATATGTGGGTTCTACAACTTGCACAACTTTTTCCATATAAGCATATTGATATGCCACATAACCATCATAAGTCAACCTCTGCACAGGGTTTTTGACTCTTTCCTAGATCTTTGTAACTTTGCATTCATGGCTTCCATAGCCTCTGTAACTTTGCATTCATGGCTTCCATAGCCTTCTTCACACTAGGTGGCCTTGTAGGATCCCACTGCCCCCTCCGCACACCAGATTTTTTGTAGCTGGCACAGCGGAAGCAGCTCCCTCATGCACGGGGCAGGGTTTCCCACTCGGGGCCTCACCCTCGAATGTCTGGGTCATTCCAAAAATCAAAACCGGGAAAATTTCCCATGCCCAGAAAACGGGGACGATTCCACCATTTTTATTTCCTTAACACATTTTTCTAACGAAGTCAAGATACTGAACTAACCTTCATCTGAATAAACCAGATAGAAGGGAAACTATTACAGACTTAACTTGAAGGGATCAATGCTTTTTTCCTAATTGAATCAAGCACAGCCGTTGATCTATTCATTAGAGAAGTTTTCATGCGTTTATTTAACTACTTGAGTTCTAAACGTATTCCTATTAATCAATTTTATTATTAAAACTCTACTTATTCCAACCTAACCCCATCTGGCCCATGGGTTAGCCACCGCCAGACAAGTACTCACCCACCCATAATTGAATGCTTGTCTTAACTTTTGCTTTAGAATACAGATACGCACACACTCCTCTTTAAACTTTAACTTTTAAAAAAATCCATTGACAAACAATTATTGGTTATAGATGTCATAACTCAAAATTTTCATTCAATCCTTGTTTCTCACAAAACAGTATCACTCTGGACTCTCCGTTGAGAGCAACAAGATCCAGTAATAGATTACAATAATTTTCTCGTCATCATACATATATATATCTTCCACGACATACGCATGGGTGTCCTAAGTATCGCGAGCCTGTGCATCACCTGGTCAAAACCCTCCAGGATCCTCCTTAGGTGTCCTGGCACTTCACTCAGTGACCGCTTCCCTCGCCCATCCTATCGGAAGCACACCATTTTTTACCATACCCAGGCTGGTCAAGACCTGGGCAGGTTTTTGCCGTGTGAGCCGTCCTTTGAACACTCCTTGCCAGCTGTTGCAACCAAACTTCCCTTAGAAAAACACATATACCAAATGCTCCCTCCAGCATTCTAGTGTAAGAGAGTCCTTTAAGAAAACAGGGTTTCTATGCAAGTTTTCAGTTTTGATTTTCTTTTAAATACAATGGGTATATCTTAAATCCGTATCCCAGTACTTCTAGATCACAGGTCTAAAATTCCAACAGAATTTCTTGAATCCTGTAACCTTGATCCTCAGATCAGAATCAAGGGTCTTAACTTGATTTCAGATTCGGTGGGTGATTTGAGTGAAAATTTTTTTGAACTGGTCACATCGTCTTTTCTTGAAACTGACGAAGGAGATTAAAGTCTTGGTCATAGTCTGATTCAGGGTTTGAGTTTGGAAAGGTTCTCCCTGAACTAACTTTCTCGAAGGGTAATATTTCAATTACTACTTTACTGAATTTCAATCATTGAGTATTTTGCTTAACTGAATTTAAAACTAAGGTCTTACAAACCCTTGTTCTAATAGCTATCTAAGCTGTTCCTTGAGTTTGATGGCTTCAGGAACTTGCATTTTGTACGTGCGCAGGGCTATTGGCTGAGCTCCGGGGGTCAATTCTATCACATGATCTACTTCCCAAATTGGAGGCATCTCTGTTAATTCTGCTGGGAGTAAATCATCATAATGACTTAACCATTCAGGTTCTTTAGCTTACTTTGTGTCTACTGGATTCATTTTGACAACATAAATGAGCTGCTTCTTTCTAAGTCCTTTTAGTAACTTAGAAGCCTTTACTAACTGCTGCTGACTTGGGGATCTTGAAATTTCGGTTCCTTGAACTTTAATTTCGTGAAGGTCACGGAAGGAAATGGTTCCATTATGACAGTGAATGTCAACTTGATTTTTGTGGAGCCAATCCATTCCAAGGATCCCGTCGAAAACTCCCAAAGGTATAACTCTGAACTGACAGTCAGTTAAATTCCCATCTAGATTGAACTGAATGAAAAGAATCTTCCCACTGGCCAATTCAACTTGCATAAGTTTTCCTGATTTCTGTTCTAAGACTAGCTTACGCAAGCATCCTATGTGGGGAAATGAAAGAATGAGTACTGCCTGAATTAATCAAAAGCTTAAAAGGCTTACCCTGGTACTCAGCTGCAGTATGGATGATGGAGAATTGGTGATTTGGCCCTTGGTTTTCAATTGCTGCATAAATCTGTCCTCTTTCCTCTTCCACTACTTCTACTAATGTGACTGCTTTGGCTACTGCAGTCTGAGGTGGAACTCTTTCTCTTTGGTTGCCCTAGTTCTGGGAAGGAGTTATGAGGCTACTCTAGACAGAGGCAGATAGCTGGAGTTTTCCTGGGATTGCCCTGATTTTGACGAGATGGACGCTGATTTGACTGATAGGAAGGGGCTGGTCTCTGCACTCTTGGTCTCCTTGACTTCCCTGTCCCCTTGAGATGGCAGGAATCGGGCAGTCTTTCAGATCTGGTGACCAAAACCCTGACATCCAAAACACCGGTTCTCACTTCTGAGCTCATCCCTCTAAATCCTTGAAAGAGGTGGGGCTCCTGAGAAAGAGGTGGGGCTCCTGAGAAAGTGTTCTGTGGGAAGGGTCTTCCTTCACTTCTGAATCTCCCAATATCGTGATTCTGATTTCGGCCTTGGTGTCTCTTTGGGGGAGGAAAGTTTGAGGTACTTCTCGGGGTTTGGAATCTTTTAAAGTTAGAGGGTGTAGGCTTTGGTGGGACCTTAACAACAAAGGCTTTGGCAAAGTCCTTTGCCATTCTTACAGCTTCAGCCATTGAGATAGGTTTGGCATTTTTCACTAAGGTGTCCAATGGCTCATTCATTCCTTGAATGAATCTGGCCACCATCAGCTGCTCTCCATCCAATTGCGGGGAATATTTGAGGAGAAGGGAAAAATCTTGATGGTACTCTTCAATTGTCCGGCTATCCTTGAATGAATCTGGCCACCATCAGCTGCTCTTCATCCAATTTCGGGGAATATTTGAGGAGAAGGGTAAAAGCTTGATGGTACTCTTCAATTGTCCGGCTGTCCTGCTTTAGTTCCAAGAACTCATTCATTGCTTTGACGTAGCCACCACTGCTATCACAACTCTCACTATTGCCATCTTGGCAACTAGGCTGAAAGTTTCCTCATAATCAATGCCATATGTCTGCGCATATCCTTTGGCTACCAATCTAGCCTTGTACCTACTTATACTTCCATCACTGTTATGTTTTACTTTGTACACCCACTTGCATCCAATGGCTTTCTTGCCTTCTGGCAATTGCACTAAATCCCAAGTCTCATTTCCATATAGTGCACCCATCTCCTCATCCATAGCTTTCTCCCAACACACATTTCCAACAGCCTCATCAATGCATGTGCACTCTACAACCTGTACAACTTTTGCCATGTATGCATAGTGATATGCCACATAACCATCATAGGTAAACCTCTGCACAAGATTCTTCATTCTCCCAGATCTTCACAACTTTGCATTCATGGCTTCCATAGCCTTCTTTACACCAAGTGTTCTCATAGCTGGTATCCCAAGATTCTCATCAAGGCTCATCTCTGAGCCACTAAACTCTCCATCAACATGAGAATGCCCTATAGAAATGTCAGGCATACTAAGGGACTCAACCACTTTCTCTTTGCCTTTATGTGATGTACTAATCACATTTGCAGGACTGGTATTATGACGCAGCCTGCCACTCCATGGTCTATCAACTGGACCACTAGATGAGGACTCTCCTGGTCCACTCAAAGACTGTGATTGCTGACTTGTATTCTGTGCAACCACATTTCCACTCACATCAGCCCCAACAGCTTCTTTTTTCAGCAGCATATTAGCTGCTCATCTCATCAAAAACAACATCCTTGCTTACCCTCAACTCACGTGTAGCAGGGTTATAACACCTGTATCCCTCTTGCTCAAGGGAATACTTAATAAACACACATTTTTCAGCTTTTGAATCCAGCCTAGTTCTCAGCTCATCTAGCACATGCACATATGCAATGCATCCAAAGACTTTCAAATGAGACAAATCAGGTTTTCTGCCAGTAAACCTCTCCTCTGGAGTTACATCATGTATGGCTGCAGTTGGAGTCCTGTTCATGATGTAAACTGCTGTGTAAAAACAACCTCAGCCCAATAGCTATGCGGTATATTCTTCTCTCCCATCAATGCTCGCACAATCTCAGCAATGTGCCTGTTTTTCCGCTCAGCAACTCTATTTTGCTGCGGAGTGTATCTGCATGTAAACTGCCTCCGAATACCATTCTTCTTCAAAAATTCAGAGAACTCATTGGAGAAGTACTCTCCCCCTCCATCTGACCTTAGGCACTTTACATATTTCCATGTTTACTTTTCAACCATAACTCTCAAATTCTGAAAATGAGTGAACACCTCACCCTTCTCCTTCATGAAGTATACCCATACTTTCCTTGTGTGGTCATCAATAAATGTCACATAATACCTACAGCCTCCCATAGACATGGTCTTCGTAGGACCCCATACATCTGAATGCACAACATCTAGTGCATTTCTGCTCACATTTGTGTCATGTGGAAATACATGCTTTGTTTGCTTTCCAAATTGGCATGCTTCACATATTTTCTGCATACCTTCAACTTTAAACTTTGGCAGCCCTGTCACAATTCCTTTAGTCTCTGCATAGACTTCATTCTCTACACATTCACATGTCCAATTCTTTTATGCCAAATGTCTGTGTTTGCAACAATTCTTAAACCATTTGCAAACATCGCAGCACTCACTTCGGGCATGTTTACATTCAATGTACATTCTACCCACTCTGTTGCCTTTTGCAACCAACTTGCACTTGTCTTTAAAGTCTTCAACACACATAACAACCATCAGGGTTAAACTGAACCTGCAAACCCTGCTCCATCATCTGGCCAACTGAAACCAGTTTCTTTGTTATGTTCGGAACATGAAGTACATCTGACTTGTCATGTGGCTCGAAGCACCTGAATCAACGTACCATACATCATCTTTATGTGTAGCTTCAACATTTTCAGACATGGCATTAACAACATGCTGCATAACAAACAACCTTTCATTATCCTCATTGTTTTTGCTCGAGGATGCATAGTTGTTTTGCTGCAATTTTCCATTTTGCATGTCAGCCTACTTCTTATAACAATCTGCCTCCTAGGCTTACCACAATAAAAGCATCCACATGTATCATTATACTGCCTTTGCCAATTTTCGCGACCTCTTTGACTCCCCTTGCCTCTGAATTGGCCTCTTCCACCTGCGTGTTATTGTTGTTGTGAATTCTGGGACTGTTGTTGTTGCTGCTCTGCTGGCCATAATTCTGATTACCTGTTCGGCCACCTCCTTGGCCACGTCCACGGCCTCCTCTACCTCGTCCTCTTCCTGAACTTGTGTAAAAGGCCTATTGCTTTGAACTATTTTTGTTTTGTGAAGACTGTTGCTTTGAACTGTTTTTGTTTTGTGAAGACTGTTGGTCTTCACCCAAGCTCTTCTCTTCTATAATCAACATAGACACCAAATCTGTAAAATTGGGAATGTTTTCGCGAGTCTGAATAGACGTCTTGAATGCCTTGTATTGTGGCCCGAGACCACGTAGATAGACTTCCACCTTATCATCATCATCTACTGAAACGCCAATAGATGCAAGGGATTCCACAATACCCTTGATCTTCAATGCATAGTCATTCACAGACATACTCTTTTTTTCCACAGTATGAAGTTTATTCTTCAACTATATCTTTCGTGCCTTGGTATTCGTTTCATAGAGTTTTACCAAGGTGTCCCATGCCTCCTTGGGGGACTTGGCATCCTGTATGTGCCCAATCATGGTGTCTTGTATACTGATAGAGAGCCACTACATAACTTTTCTAGCTCCTTGGTTCCAATCCTTAAACTCTTTCACATCTGTAGCAGTCGGATTGATCTCTGGTATCTCCGGTGCCTCTTCATGCTCACCTTCTATGTAGTCCCAGCAGTAACCCTTTCCCATCAGGAAATTTGTCAACCTGAACCTCCAAGCATGGAAGTTCTTCTTATCAAGCTTCTCAGTAACAATCTGGTTTATGCCATCATTTGGTATCTTGCCAGACACACAAATTTACCAAAAACAGCACTCTGGTTTGTCCTGCACAAACTGCTGTATTTTCTGAAGCGGTACTGTACTACACTCAAATGTCACAACCAGTGACCTCAATGTGCATACATACTCCCAATGGCAACTGTTGACTTCCTTGGCAGCACACACAATGTCTACACAACCAATCTCTCTTCCTGTAGTTCTTAAAACAGAGTTCTGCACAGAATCGATGACTTACCTGCAGTGCTCGAAATCGCCTGCTTTCTGAAAAATAGAGGTCCTAACGCGCCCGAAATGCGTTTTTGGCCCGAAAAATAATGTTCGATAGGACAGTTTAGTAGGATAGAATAGTTGCCCTATAGCTTTACTCTCACGAAGAAAGCTCCTCAATCAGAGATCGTTTACCGGTGCCTCCCGTAGAGCTCCCGACAAGGGTGTAGTCGCCAACACAAATAGGGAAGAGTAGATGAAGCTTTTACCCTCGTACCGCTTCCTGTGCTTCTCTTGCTTGCAGCTCAGCCCCCTTAGCATGAACCAGGCTCTGATACCATGAAAAGATGCAGGGGAGAAGAGAGCTTGAGCTCTTGCAAGCACACACACACATCACAAAACCCTAAAAGAGAACACACAAGGTGAGAGGCTGAAAATCTTCTTCTTCTTCACACAACACTCAACACACCATATACAAAGATAAGAGTACACACTATATGAAAAGGTACTCAACCAAATACATACTAGGATTCTCT
Source organism: Cibotium barometz (assembly GCF_041138505.1). NCBI lineage: Eukaryota > Viridiplantae > Streptophyta > Polypodiopsida > Cyatheales > Cibotiaceae > Cibotium > Cibotium barometz. The sequence continues at coordinate 45,668,599 of NC_141075.1, forward strand.
ATAGTGTGAACCCAACTAAATGAGCTGGCACTATAACTATGCCAGTCTCTAGAATGGCTGTCACCACACCACTTTATTTATAATTCAAATCCATCTTTAGATCCAACCGATTTTGGGGTTCCTTAAAGTTTAGTCAACCCGCTCAGAATCCTGGGATAAAGATCCCTTCTATAAGAAGAAGCATACATAACTCATTATCAGAAAATAGTTCAATTATATCCTTAACACAAAAATGGTCCATCAGACCAGTAATTTCATCTGAACACTTCCCATGGAAATTTCAGCTACTTAGGTTCTCAATTTATCATTCCTCAATTGGGTCTACTGGGTCAAAGGTCAAACTGCTGAAAGTCATAATTATCTTCCAGTTACTAACATCATCATTGGGATTCTCTTCATTCATCCTCATTGTGGCTTTATTCAACTTATCTTATTTCAACCAGAATTCAGAATTCATCATCTTTCAATTGGAATCCAAATCAATTCATCAATTCTCAACTAGAATTCTAAAATCATATCAACCAACATTCGAATTCATCATCTGGGATAGCATTTTTGCTTATAACTTCAAGGTCTTAGATTCACTCGTATATATTGTTAGTAAAGAGCTGCAGTATACCCACGGTATATACGGGTGGTCACGGTCCTTGGAGCTATAAGGTAAATACCATCATATCTAGGCCTCAAAAAACAGGCCAACTTTGTGGGATGGTTGGCATTTGAAAAATGTTTTTATCAACTTTCTAGGTGTGTGTACAATCTGTATTGCAAAACCACACCATCTGTGATTTTGTGCACATACCATCATGATACTTCCTCTAGGGGATGCACATGCCTTCCTTGAATCAACAATTGGCTCATTGCACTTTCAGCCTTCTGTCCTCCACCCGACATTTCACACAACTCCCAAGTGGAGTTCTTTGAATCGCCCAATAGGTTTGATTCACCTCCCTCTCTACCACAAGTTGACCATCCTGCATTACAAGAATCCTAGTACTTGTGGTGTTAGAGTTTGTTACTGTGTCTTCATTAGCAGCACAATTTGGAGTATCATAAATCAGCCTTCTAGCTTTTTTTGCCACACAAGCTCTTGTTGTATAGTTATACTCTGGATAGTGACTGCTATCCTCTTCAATATCAATCACTGTTTTAGGGCTCCTTCGTCTTGGAGATAGTCTCTCTTTCTTCCTCTAGATGACTTTGATGAGTGTACATTGGCGTTCCTGCAATTGTTTCTTTCATAGCACGAATCACTTCACTTGTCCTCGTTTCTTTGGCTCTTTCTATCCTTTTAACAAGTTTCTCTAAGCTAGGGCCAGCACCCAAGTGTTTTCCACTTTAATGAACACATTATCAAATAACAATTCATTCAGAATATCTCATTCATATCTTTAACACCATCAGACTAAATTTTTCCATTTGAACAGTCCTCCATGGGGATTTCAATTTTTTTAGATTTTTAATTTATCAACCCTTAACTTGATTCACTGATCAAAAGTTAACAGTAATAATCTGCCAGCACAATCCACTAATCTCATAGTGATTGGCTGAAGTCATTAACGTCATTCCAGTTAAGAACATCATCACATGGACTCGTCCCATTCATCCTCATTGTAGATTCGCTCAGCTTATTACATTTCAACCAAATTTCAAGGATCATCATTTTTCAATCAGAATCCAAATCAACTCATCAGTTCACAACCAGAATTTAAAAATCATATCAACCACATTCGAATTCATCATCTGGATAGCATTAATGCTTATAATTTTAAGTCTTAGATTTACTCGTATATACTGCCAGTAAAGAGCTACAGTTATACCCTCGATATATACGGATAGTCATGGTTCTTGGAACTATAAGGTAAATACCATCATGTCTAGGCCTCAAGCAAGTCAGGGATTCCATATAATTGCGGTACTTCCATCTGAAGACCCAATTACCAATTTACGAATTTCAGTTTGAATATCAAATTGTATGAATTTTATCATACAATTACAACCTTTTAGTGCTTCTTGATAAATTTTTGACATATTTGGCTTCTCGATTGATCCTCATTAGCCAAATAGCTCTGATACCAACTGTAAGATCCCTGTCCCCCCACCGCGCAATAGTTTCAGGGGTACTAGCAGCGGAAGTAGCACTTCTTGCATGGGGCAGGGTCCCACACTCGGGGCCTCGCCCACGGATATCCGGACAAAAGACTAATCCATCGGTTTTTCCAAAACCGAACCCGAGAAAACTTCCTTTGCCCGGAAAGCACGGGCGATTCCGCCAAGATTACTTTTCCCTAACATAGTCAAAAGCCTTAACTAACTGAGAGCTCATCTGACCGAACCCGTAAGTCCCATAGTCAGATTAGGGAAAAAGACTGAACTTGGATCATAGAGACCAACGCTTTTTTCCTCATTGAGAGGCACAGCCATTGATTCTTTTCCATAGAACAATTAAGGTCAATCAACCAGATCCATGCCCGGTTTCAGAAAACAACTCTTACTCCTTGTTCCAATATCTTCCACGACGCACGTGTGGGTATCTTGAGCACGGTATGGTCAGCACCCTCTAGGATCCTTCGCAGGTCACCTAGCGCTTCACTCATAGGCCGCTTCCTTGGTCCCTCATCCACCGTATCGAAAGCTCACCATTTAAATCGTACCGAGGCTGGTCAAGACCTTGGCGGACCTTGCTACGCGAGACGTCCTTCGTTGACTCTCCGTCAGCTGTTTTGCAACTTTATCAGGTAGGTCTCCACCACGACCACATTCTCAAGACAATCAAAATGCTTCCCCAGCATTCTTGACATAAAACAGTCATTTACAAACAGATCACAAATACAGTTTCTATAATGAATTCACATCTTTCCAGATTGTTCCACATCAATCCATATTACTTAACCCAAATCCGATTCATAAGTGTATCCATTCTTAACCAGATACATCATTTTCCATCCCATCTCATCAGATTCATTCACTTCACATAGCATCCATTCCTATCTTTCTTAATTTACATTACGTCTCATCACATCCATTTCTCATTACATCTCATTAGTTCACATATTATATTATTCATTTCACATTCTGATTCACATGACATCTCATCTCATCCATTCGTTCATATCGACTTCATATCCATTCACATACATATTCGCATTCATTATTCCGCATACACATCCACATTCACATCTACATCCATACATCCATTTTCACATCCACATTCATACATCCACATCCACATCCACATCCATACATCCACATCCATATCTACATCCATACATCCATTTTCACATCCACATTCATATATCCACATCCACATCCACATTCATATATCCACATCCACATCCATACATCCATTTCCACATCCACATCCACATCCATATCCATATATCCACATCCACATCCATACATCCATTTTCACATCCACATTCACATTCATACATCCACATCCACATCCATACATCCACATTCACATTCATACATCCACATCCATACATCCATTTTCACATCCACATTCATACATTCACATCCACATTCACATTCATACATCCACATCCACATCCACATCCACATCCACATCCATACATCCATTTCCACATCCACATTCATACATTCACATCCCCATTCACATTTATACATCCACATCCATATCTACATCCATACATCCATTTTCACATCCACATCCATATCTACATCCATACATCCATTTTCACATCCACATTCATATATCCACATCCACATTTATATATCCACATCCACATCCACATTTATACATTCACATCCACATTCATATATCCACATCCACATCCACATTTATACATTCACATCCCCATTCACATTCATACATCTACATCCACATCCATACATCCATTTTCACATCCACATCCATACATCCATTTCCACATCCACATTCACACATTCACATCCCTATTCACATTCATACATCCACATCCATACATCCATTTTCACATCCACATTCATATATCCACATCCACGTCCACATTCATACATTCACATCCCCATTCACATTCATACATCTACATCCACATCCATACATCCATTTTCACATCCACATCCATACATCCATTTCCACATCCACATTCATACATTCACATCCACATTTACATCCATATATCCATTTCCACATCCACATTCATACATTCACATCCCCACACATCCATACATCCACATCCATATCTACATCCATACATCCATTCTTTCACATACATACATCTACATCTATTCCTCGTTCATTTTCATCTATCTGATTTGTTTCACATCCTCATATCTATTTATAGAATGCAAGAGAATTCTTATTTTTTATATAAGATTTCTTTACGCATCTATTTATGCATAAATTTCATTTTAAGGAGAATAACACTTTCAAAATAAAAATCAATCTTTTATGCATCTTCCTATGCATAAATTCATTTTAAATGAGAATGACACTTTTGAATTATAATTCAATCTTTTATGTATCTTCTCATGCATAAAATCAAAATTGATGAAAATAACTCTTTTGAACTAAAAATGGATTTCTTTATGCATCTTTCTATGCATAAAATCAAAATTGATGAGAATAACTCTTTTGGGTTAAAATAAATTCTTTATGCATCTTTCCATGCATAAATCCAATTTAGTAGGAATTACACTTTTAGAATAAAAGAATTTCTCTTATGCATCCTATTTATGCATAAAATCATTTATGATGAAAATCACACTTTTAATATAAAAAAATATCTTTTATACATATATTTATGCATAAAATCATTTATGATAAAAATCACTCTTTTAATATATATATATATATATATATATATATATATATATATAAAATTTTCTTTTATGCATCTAATTTATGCATAAAATCATTTATGATAAAAATCACACTTTTAATATAAAAAATTATCTTTTATGCATATGTTTATGCATACAATCATTTATGATGAAAATCACTCTTTTAATATAAAAATTTTCTTTTATGCATCTAATTTATGCATAAAATCATTTATGATGAAAATCACACTTTTAATATAAAAAAATATCTTTTATGCATATGTTTATGCATACAATCATTTATGATGAAAATCACACTTTTAATATAAAAAAATATTCTTTTATGCATACTTTTATACATAGAATTCAATAATGATAAAAGTAACACTTTTATAATAAAAATATTCTTTTATGCATGAAAATCAATATGATGAAAGTAACTCTTTTAAAAAAAATAACCTTTTATGCATTATTTTATGCATAAAAATCAATATGATAAAAGTAACACTTTTAAAATAAAAATAAATTTTTTTTATACAAATAATCAAAATACATCTTCTATGCAGGAAAATGAGACTTTTAGAATATAGAAACCATAAGGATTACTCTTTTAGAATAATAAAAGATAATACTTATTTCCAAATTTTTAAAAAAATTTGCCATAACCTCCTTTGTATGGCTAACCATTTTTTAAATTTTAAGTCTCTAAAATTAATTAGAAGTGCACCAAGAGTATTTAAATCATTCAAAAGTAAACATTTTTCTACTTATTTAAGAGAAACATTATGAAAAACTTGATTTTATTCATTAATCATTCATCTAGGATAAAGAATGGTTGGATTTACTAGAGAAGAGAGGGGAATGCCTTTTGCAATGAGGCATAACATCATTTGCAATGTAGAGAAGACAAAAATCATAAAAAAACCATAAAAAGAATATAAAAGAGAAGAATCTCCAACTTACATTGATAATTTGACAGCTTTCCTTTGACTTGATGGTTTGAGGGTTCTACTCTTGTTTGAGACAAGAGTGACCACCAATCTTCTAGAAGAGGGAAGGTCAAAAACTAATGAATTATGAGTAAAATTCACTGTTTTTGGCACTTGGGAGAGACAGGGTAACAGTGCAAAACACTATTGAGCTTCAACAAAGGGGGAGGCTTCTATTTATAGGAAAAAGTGAGCCTCTAACCAAGCAAACTGATTCTAGAATTTTCTGGATCAATTTGGTCAATTTTTGACCATTTTTAGGTCAGTTTTGCTCACTTTTTGGATCTAGTTGAAACAGGAGAGAGGAGAGATAAAAATATCTCATTATATGGGAGTTTAAAACTCATTCAAGCATGTGAAATAGGCGCCTCCTTCATGAGGGCTCTCGAAATATATACTTAAGCCATCTTGTGAAATTTTATGGCCTAGATATATCAATTTATTTTTGAAGAAATGAGACTTGGATAATTTACAATACAGTTTCTCTTGTCTTAATCTCATTAAGACTTCCCGGAGATGTTCCTCATGCTCAGCAAGAGTTTTACTATATATTAAAATATCATCCAAAAATACTACTACACATTTTCTCAACAAATCACGAAATAAATCATTCATCATCTGTTGGAACGTAGCAGGAGCATTGGTGAGGCTGCAAATTGGGGCGGAACTCTTTCTCTTTGGTTACCCCAGTTTTGGGAGGGAGTTTTGAGATTACTCTGAATAGAGGCAGATGGTTGAGAGCTGGAGTCCTCCTGGGATTGCCCTGATTTTGGCGAGACGGTGATTTGACTAATACGAAGGGACTGGTCTCTGCACTCTGGGTCCTTGACTTCCCTGTCCTCTTGACATGGCAGGAGTTGGGCAGTCTTTAAGCTGGTGATCGAAACCCTGACACCCAAAACACCTGTTCTCACTTCTAAGCTCATCCCTCTAAATCCTTGAAAAAGGTGGGGCTCCTAAGAAAGTGTTCTGAGGGAAGGGTCTTCCTTCACTTCTGATCTCCCAGCATCTTGATTCTGATTAGGGCCTTGCTGCCTCTTTGGGGGTGGAAAGTTTGAAGCACTTCCCGGGGGATGGGACCTTAACAACAAATGCTTTGGCAAAGTCCTTTGCCATTCTGACAGCTTCTGCCATTGAGACTGGTTTGGCATTCTTCACTAAAGTGTCCAATGGCTCGTTCATCCTTCGAATGAATCTGGCCATCAACTGCTCTTCATCCAAAAGTGGAGAATATTTAAGGAGAAGGGCAAATGCTTGATGGTATTCTTCAATCGTCCGGCTATCCTGCTTCAGTTCCAAGAACTCATTCATTTTGGTTTCCAGGAAGCCCGGAGGCGTCTGGATCTAACTCTTCATCATCGATAAGAGGATTCGGCTGCCTAACACGGTCCGCGCGCCTCATGATTATGACAAAATGATATTTTTATCAATTTAACTTTGTCATCAGGTTTATGACTATTTAATTTTTGAGATTTATTTCTTAAACAACTAAATATTCCATCATGATTCTTGAAAACAAGATTCACTCTGATAATTTTATTAACCAATATTCACAACCAGGAAAACAATTTGGAATCTTTTTCAAAACATCATTTATTATCAAAAGTTTTTGATATATACATAGAGCGTCTCCGCTCCAAAAGTCACCGCCTCAATCGCGTACGCATAAAAAGGCAATCCTACGATGGAGACATGCTATGGTATACACGATTCATCACTGATAATGGTGCTGTAATTCTTCTCCTAGGAATAAAGCAGCTAAGAAGTCTAAAAATACGGCAAGAAATTCTAAAATTTCGGGGTGAGCGATTATAGAGTTGTACATAATGAACAACTCCTAGCCTTATCAAGATCATGGCTAGCGAGATATTCTGTTTGAGTCTTTGTCGTTGATTGGTATTGACGCAAATACTTCGCCCTCCAGATAACCACATATGCTGACATCACTCTATTGGATCAGGAAAGTATAGCTCCTCAAAGTGACGAGCGAGTCTCACTCTGCTTTCTCGGGTTGTAGCCGAGTTGATGAGATTTTCGAAGGCAAAGGCGATCATATCCTGACTCTGGGAGAGTCCAGGAATGCTAGACAGATTTGGGGTATCCATCTAAAAATCTAGTTCAATTTATGAGTTTTCAATTTATGAAGTTCATTTCAAACATAATCTTAACAAGTGAAAACATTATTTTCCAAATTAACTTTAAAATTTTAGGCAATTTTTGCTGCAGTTTCGTAAGTTTACAACAGTGCTCTGATACCAGCTGTGGGACCCCTTTGCCCCCTCCGCACACCAGATTCCCGGTAGCTAGAAGCAGAAGTAGCTTCCTCTTGTGCGGGGCAGGGTTTCCCACTCGGGGCCTCGCCCTCGAATGTCCGGACACAAGACTAAACTAGTGGTCATTCCGAAACCGAAACCGAAAAAAAATTCCCTTGCCCGGAAAACGGGGACAATTCCACCTTTTTTATTTTCTTAACGAATTTTCTAATGGGGTCAAGAGACTGAACTATCCTTCACCCGATTAAACCAAATAGAAGGAAATCTATCAATGACTTAATTTGAAGTAATCAACGCTTTTTTCCTAACCAAAATTAGGCACAACCGTTGATCTAATCATTTGAGGAAATCAACGGTTTTTTCTTAACCGAAGTCAGGCACAGCCATTGATCTACTCATTTGAGAAATTCTTCAAGTTTTTATTTAACTACTCGAATTCTAAGAATATTCCTATTATTTCAATTTAATCATTAAAACTCCACTGATTCCAGAGCCCATGGGTTAGCCACCACCCAACCACTAGAATCTGTAGAACCAGAATTACTCACCCACCCATTGAATGCCTTTCTTAACTTTTGCTTTTGAATACAGATACGCACACACTCCTTTTTAAAACTTTAACATATAAAATAATCCATTGACAAACAGTTATTGGTTTACAGATGTCATAACTCAAAAATTCCATCTAGTCCCTTGTTTCTCAAAAAATAGTATCACTCTGGACTCTCCGTGTTGAGACCAACTGGTCAGCAAACGAGATCCAGTATAACAGATTACAATAATCATTTCGTCTATCATACATATCTTCCGCGAGCCCGTGCATCGCCTGGTCAGAACCCTCCGGGATCCTCCTTAGGTGTCTTGGCACTTCACTCAGGGACCGCTTCATCGGCCCTCGCCCACTGTACTACCGAAAGTGCACCATTTTTCAACCATACCGAGGCTAGTCACAAGAGGCTTTGTCGCGTGAGCTGTCCTTTGAACACTCCGTGCCAGCCTGTTGCAACCGAACTTCCCTTAGAAAAACATATACCAAATGCTCCCTGCAACATTCTAGCATAAGACAGTCCTTTAAGAAAATAGGGTTTCTATGCAAGTAATCAGTTTGATTTTTCTTTTGAATACAAGGAGTATTTCTTGAATCAGTATCCCCAAAACTTCTTGATTGGCATTCTGAATTTCATACCAGAATTCCTTGAATTCTAAAACCTTGATCTACAGATCAATTCGAAGGATCTCAAACTTAGTTTCAGATTTGGCTAGAGTTTTGAGTGTATTTTTCTAAACTGGTCACACCTTCTTTCCTCGAAACTGACGAGAGAGTTTGGTCTTGGTCATAGTCTGATTCAAGGTTCGAGTCGGATAAGATTTTTCCTGAACTATCTTTCTCAAAAAGGTTTAATAATTCAGTTACTATTTTACTGAATTTCTTTCTTTGAATATTCACTTAACTAATTTGTAAATTAGTTACGAATTCCAAAGAGGAATAAATTAATCATTTATCTGAATATTTCGATCTCGATAGATTTCCTGAATTTTCTTTTTACAATCCATGTGAATATAAAACGATAGAAATTTCTCTCTTAGGGTATTTAATTATTCATTTATTAAATACTCATAGAATTTAAACATTGAATTTAAGAGAATTCTAATTTTGATATAAAAATTCTTTATGCATCTATTTATGCATAAAAATCAACTTCAATGGGAATAACACTTTTATTAAAAAAATCCTTTTATGCATCTATTTATGCATAAAATTAAATTTAATAAGAATAACACTTTTGTAATAAAATAATTCCTTTATGCATCTTTCTATGCATAAAAATAAAATTTAATAAGAATAACACTTTTGTAATAAGAAAATTCCTTTATGCATCTTTCTATGCATAAAAATCAAATTTAATAAGAATAACACTTCTGTAATAAAAATAATTCCTTTATGCATCTTTCTATGCATAAAAAATAAATTTAATAAGAATAACACTTTTGTAATTAAAAACAATTCCTTTATGCATCTTTCTATGCATAGAAATCAAATTTAATAAGAATAACACTTTTATAATAAAAAAATTTTCTTTATGCATCTTTCTATGCATAGAAATCAAATTTCATAAGAATAACACTTTTATAATAAAAAAAGTTTCCTTAATGAATCTTTCTATGCATAGAAATCAGTTTTAATAAGAATAACACTTTTATAATAAAAAAATTTCCTTTATGCATCTTTCTATGCATAGAAATCAAATTTAATAATTAATATCAGTGATATCCATGCATATTCATAGGTGAATATGTACATGGAGTAATTAGAATATTTCTTTTAGATGCAAAAATGGTGGGAATTACTCTTTTGTAATAACATAAAAACAAACTTTCTTTTTCACAAAATTCTCAAAAATTTTGTCATGACCTCCTTTGTATGGCTGACCATTTCTCATTTTTTATCTATCTTTACTTAACTTAATTAATCCAATTTAGAATTAAAGAACTCTAATCTACATAATTTTCTAAAATTCAAGAGAGTAAACAATAAGAAGAGTTTAATTAATCTCTTAGTTAATCTTTTTAGGATTAAGAAAGGTTGGAATGTAAAGAAGAGAAGGGGGTGGCCTTTTTATCCAACGTATAGCATTTGAATGTAATTCAATCATTTGCAAAACATAAAAATCAAGAAAACCATAGATTTTTCATTAAAATTAGTAAAGAAAGTAATAAAATTAGCTTACATGGAGCTTGTAAGCTCTCCTTTGGCTTGAGGGCTTGAGGGTTCTACTCTTGTTTGAAGCAATAGTGGCCACCAATTCACTTTGGAGAGGATTAGGCCAAAAACAATTGAATTATTAAGAAATTCAATGTAGATGGCTGAGGACAGAAGTAGAGTAACAGTGCATAAACACCATTAAGCTTTTACAAAGGGGGTGGCTTCTATTTATAGGAAAAAGTGAGCCTCAAACCAAGCAAACTGATTCTAGAATTTTCCAGATTAATTTGGTCAATTTTTGACCATTTTTGGGTCAGTTCAGCTTACTTTTTGGATCTAGTTTTGAAACAAGAGAGAGGAGAGCTGAAAATATCTCATTTTATTGATTAAAAATTGGGGGTAATGATGAGAAAAAGGTGCCTAATTCATGAGGGGAGATCCCCACTCTAAGGTGTCAAAATTCAGTTTTTTAATTCTTTTCTTTGGTCCTTAGTCCACTCTTCATCTTATGTGAGCATTTACTCATTTTTGGGGTTTATCTCCTCCCTACATTTGGATTAACCTTATTGGTCCATAGGAACCTTAATTGGACCATAATCCAAAATTTTCAAAAAATCTTGACCCTTAGGCTGTCTTTTGTGTTGCACATTATAATTTATTTCTAATGCACCTTAGGAATTTCTTTTTAAACTTCTGTTTCAGGAAAATTTATTTTAATAAGAAGGGATATTTTTCCATTTAAAGATATCTAAAAATTGAATTATCTCTCTCTAGAATATTTTCTCTCTCTAGGCCAAAATAGGTAGAAACAAGATCTTTTATTATTCTAAAAAGGGGATTGATTACAAGGGAAGAAACTGGACATCTTGAGGGACTGGGGAGGAATCTTACACTTATGCATAAGACTATGCATAAGGGTTATCGATAAGACTATGCAATTAACTCTATGCATAGATTCTTATACATAAGTGTATGCATAGACTTATTGTGCATAAGGGTTATTCGATAGAGTCTTATGCATAAGACTATGGATAATACTATGCAATTAACTCTATGCATAGAGTCTTATGCATAAGTCTATGTGTAGACTTATTATGCATAAGTCCATGAAATAGACTCTATGCATAGAGTCTATTACTTGCAAGTTTCCCCTAAGTAGATTCTCAAAGATTTTTTAAATATACGAAGGAAATGGCTACTTTTTCAAATAGTGTACAATTTTAGTAAACTTATTAAAAATATGTCCCAAAATTATCCTTTTTGTGAAAAAAAAAGAAAATTAAATAGTGTATTTTTATACAACATTTTGTTTTTCATAGTTTTTTAAAATAAACACCATGATAGCTGATTTACCTTATGACTAGACAAGTAAAATCATGTATTTTTTTGTTAAAAATAGAATGATTTAAATCGTTTGCTTACAAAACTCAAATAATAATTGTAATCTAACTTCTTGAAGTATCGACCTAAAGTATAATCATAGAAATTCCAACAAGCAAGACTTTCAAATAGATCAGTTAACCTAAGGAGGATAATTTCTGTCCATCATTAAGCATGGATTACTCTATGAAAAACTCCTGAGGCATACCAACTAGAATTTTACCAATAATAATCGTAGCATAATAAATGGATAAAACTTTCAAAGATATAGCTTTTCCAAATTTATGCAATGTGATAACATTTTACAAATTTATGCACTGTGATAACATAATTGCAAAATACAAATTCAAATAATGAAATATAGTATATCTATTATTTTAATCTTCAAGTTTAAAATTATATGTGCAATTACATTAATGAAAAGTATAAATTTAAAATTGAAATATAGATCAATCAAAAGATATATCACATTATATTTGCTTAACACTTCTATCACCATAACCTCCAATAAGAAAAAGACCACATTAACCCTACTAATTATAATGATTTATAAATTGACACAAAGCAAACTATACATTCATACATTGAAAAGAAGCAAACTAATAATGACATTTCATTAACTCTGAGAACAAGTTGAATTTCTCTAGTCATGACGTATCTTGGTGATGTTTTCTCATAGTCTTCCTTTTTTGGGATTATTTCTAACTTAATCAATCTTTAGATAAGGTCTTTCTAACACAAAGATGGACATGTCTCAAACTCTTAGAATCTAAATCTTCTCATACATCGAGATTCCTTTAGTCAATCTCGAGGATTTTAAGGACTATGTCTCTTTAATAGTTCTTTATCGGGTCTTGGGCACAATAATCTTTGCTTGGCTAGGTCCTACCCTAAGCTCACTTCCATATCCAAGAATGCATTAGGATTGAACTTGTATGCATCTATAGGAGGGAATCTTATTTTGTGGGTGTGACAATTGCACAAGGAAGCTAAAGAGCGGTACTTTTTTTATATAAACACATAATAGTTTTAGTGCCAACATCTATTATAATAGCATCAGGTGTGGCAAAAAAGCTACAATTCCAAAAGAACTTAAAGAAGACACAACAAAGGGTTAATCTAGTTCATTATAAAGCATCAACATTTATCGGGATACACCATTTTCCTTTATTAGAGGGCTCTCAACTTTTGAGTCAAGGGTTGCTTAAGGCTTTGTCTCTCTACTAGGATCTTCTTTTGCTTGAGAGAATTGAGCTTAACCTAAATTTTCTTTATCTCAACTATATTTCTTTGAGCTAATCCTATGTAAGTTTCTAGTCTGAACCTTAGACTTATTTCTACTTGTTCAAGGGGTCTTTTGCTTTCTCTTTCTAAGTTCCTTTATTCTCTCTCTAAAATTCTACTTGAGGGATTATTCCCTCTCTAGATTTATTCATACTCATTTTCATTTAAGATTTTAGGCATCTCACTAATAAAATTTAATTGGTCTAATGCATTCTTATCCACTTTGAACCACTTTGTCTCTAAAATTCTACTTGAGGGATCATTCTCTCTCTTGAATTCTTTATACTAATGTTCATTTAAGATTTTAGGAATCCCACTAATAAAATTTACTTATTCTAAGGAATTCTTATCCACTTAGAATCACTTTCTCTTTCTATAATCTCAATTGTAGCTGTTTCTCTCTCTTGGGTTAGTGTTTTTCCAAAAGTTATTTCTTATTAAAAGATTATACTTTTTTTTTCAATGGTTATTAATAATCTACTAACCCAATTTCTTTTGCAAAGAGGTCCACTTGTACATAGTTATGTGTAATATATACACATTTGTGTGCACCATGTGTAAGATGTACACATCTATGTGCGCCATGTGAACATTATTTATGTGCATTCCTAAGGAATTCACAATATGCACAAATTTAATGAATTAATTCCTAAAAATTAAGACTTCTATTTCCATTCTTAGGTTAATCCTCATATTTCTAGAGCAATAATTTCTCTATTTGTTAAGCTTTTACCCTTAACTAGGCCTTAATCCTAAGGTCTAACTTAGTACAATTCTTGGGCGTAAACTCATGTGCATGTAAATGCACATTCACTAACATGAATTTATATGGACATGTAGATATGTACTTTAGAATATGCATTATTAACCTATACATAGAGCCTTAGACTAGTCCCAAAAAATAATCCAATACACTATTACAGGCGGGTTGATTTTCGATGTTTTTTTGATGGATTTGAACATGTAAAAAATTCCCAAGCATTGATATACATGTCAAAAAAAGCGTCGATATGGAACTAGGTTTAAGCATGCATGCATCTAGCTTAAGGCTATGCTTAAGGCTTATGCATAAGCTTAAGCATTATGCTCAAGCTCTATGCATAAGGCTTAAGCTTAGGCAAAGAGTTTGAAGCTTATTCATAGAGCTTCAATCTTATGCAAAGAGATTGAAGCTTCAAGCTTATGCAAGGGCCTTTATTTCCTTTTTCTTCCCAAGCTCTATTAATTGTATAATTTGCTGGTTTGCTTGTGTTGTGTGTATTTGCAGGTCTGCCTATCTTTACACGATCTCTTCACTTCCAGGTATGGACCGTAAACCCTTGCTGCTTTTGTTGTTTTTTCTCTTTTTTTACTTGTATACAAGAGGCCCCAAGATGGGGACGTGGGTAGATAAAGCATGTTGTATAGTCTTGTTTCCTTGTATGGAGTTTATGCAAGAGGCTCATGCATAGAGCTTGCATAGGATTTTTTCAAGCTCTATGCATAGGCTACTTGTTGCAAGGTTGCATGAAGCTTATGCATAGAGCATGCATAGGCTTCTTGCAAGCTTGCATGAAGCTTATGTGTATAGAGTTTGCATAGATTTCTTGCAAGATCTATGCATAGGCTTCTTGCAAGCTTATGCATAGAGCTTACATAAGCTTCATGCATGAAGCCTATGCATAGCCATTAAAAGAAGCCTATGAAGCCTCTTAATTAGGTTTACCTCTTGATTAGGTTTACCTCTATGCAAGCTTTATGCATAGCCTTGCAAGCTTTATGCTGCATAGCCTTGCAAGCTCTTGCTTAGGTTTACCTCTATACAAGGTCTATGCATACAGTCTTAATGCATCTAGCTCTATGCATGCTTCTTACATACATGGTTAATGCATATATCTTTTACATCTAGCTCTATGTAGGCTCTATACATCAAGATCTATGTATGCATAGAGCTTTATGCATAAGCCTATGCTTAAGGCTTATGCATAAGGCCTATGCTTCGGGTTTATGGATAAGGCCTATGCTCAAGCTCTATGCTTCGAGTTTATGGATAAGGCCGAAGCTTCAGGTTTATGGATAAGGCCTATGCTCAAGCTCTATGCATAAGGCTTAAGCTTAGGCAAAGAGATTGAAGCTTATGCATAGAGCTTCAAGCTTATGCAAAGAGATTGAAGCTTCAAGCTTATGCATAAGTCTTAAGCTTATGCAAAGAGTTAATTTTTTTTATGTGGAGTGCTTAAACAAACAAAAATAAGAGAAAGGTGAAGGGCTATCTGGAATCTCCGTAAATTAGAATCTGCAAAATAAAAACACATTTAGAAGCTGCATATTCTAGAGACACACACATACAAAAAAAAACTGAAACAAGAAAGGGATGGGAGAAGGGAGAGGAGAGAACCTGTAAATTTTTGGGGAGTTCGGACAAGCAAAACCAGGTTTCAAAAATGCTAATAGTGAGGTGTTACGGTTCTATTAATAATTCCCAGAGTCGAAATAGATGTCGAAATAAGCATCGATACTGGCATCGAAATAAGCGACGAAATACGCATTGATTGTATCTATTTTTGATGCTTGTTTCGACAATGATTTGCGACACTTATTTTTATGGTTATTTCAATGCCCACTTCAGTTCATTTTTTTAATTCCAATTGACATTGCCATTCTTTTTTTTGACTAGAAGTATAGGCACTCCATATGGTGAGCTATTGGGTTTAATGAGTTTTCTAGCTAGAAGATCCTCTACTTGAGCTTGAATCTCTCTTTTCTCAATTTGATTTACCCTATAAGGAGCTCTGCAAGGGGACATACTACCAGGAATAAGATCAATTTTATGATCCTCAGGTATAGAACTAGGTAGTCTAGGAGGAAGGTCATTCATGAAACAATCTGAGAATTGTGAAAGAAAAGGACAGGGTTCAATGGGAGTAGGTTTTGAAGCTATAAGCTTATTAACCAAGACTAAATAAGTCTCTCAAAGACCGCTTAACTATGTATAGCTAAGTAATGGAGTACTCTCTCCAATCCCTCAAGATAGTTCTTTTCCTTCATGAACAATATGCAATACAAGTAAAGACCTTGTACTTCCTTAGTGCAATTATAATTTGTATTAGTGAAAGTAGCTTAAACTTTATATTGTGATGATGTGATATTCAAATTAAGTACTCTTACTAATTTTTTAAAAATGAAATCATGTGTGCTACCATCATCATGAAGTACAAGAACTTCCTTTCCTTTTACTTTACATGCATCTTCAAAAGATTATGAAGTTTCAATTTACCTTCTAAGTCATAAAGATTATCTTCAGAGTTACCCTCTTGCTCGCACGAAGATAGTCATCATCACATCAAATTCTTCATCTTCGATCATGTTTACCTTGGCAATGAAAGGCTTGTTCTTCTCTAGGCAATTGGGAGCAATATACCCTCTCTGTTTGCACCTATAGCAAAAAATAGTTCTAGATCTGGCATCATCCTTGTTAGTTAGAGTTGAGACTTGATTCTTCTTATTACCATCCTGATTATTGTTGTTGCTGTCAGGAACTTTACTGAAGTGATTGCGTCCTTGAGGTGTGTTAAATCTTTTAGAAAAAGAACCATTTATTTGATAGTTAGAAGTACAAGTATCATAAGATCTAGCCTCCTTAGGAATTCCATTCTTCTTCTCACAACTCAAAGCTAAGGAAATAGTAGAAGTTAGAGAGTGGGGAATCGAGATGGAACATGTTCACTTCGGCGCATACAGTAGTCTTGAGTCCTACTATAAACTTCCTCTCTTGGACCTTTTCTATGGCTTGTAATTGGATAAGGGTTTGTCAAAATTTATCTAAATACATCTAAACAATCTCCTCCAATTGTTGAAGATTATCCCATTGCTGCCTAGCCCTAGCCTTATATTGTGGTGGCAAGAAATTCTTTTAATGAGCTTTTAAAATGACTTCCAAGTTTTGGGTCTATGATGGCCCTTCTTAGTTGCATTCCACCATAATGTTGCATTATCAATTGAATGATTGCATGCAGTGATACTTGATTTTATCTTTCTCAAAAAACTTCTTCCCTAAGAAATAATCATCAAGTTGGCTCAACCAGAATAGTATAGTGCGTGCATTCCTTTTCCCATCAAAATTCTGAAATTGAAAAAATTTTCAACTAATGTGGGATTCCTTTCTTGAAGTTTGAGCTTTAATGGTAGCAACTACGGATCTCTAAAGTTGATCGAGCATCCTTAGAACTATGAAATCTTCACTTCTACTCCTCTTTCTATGGTTCAAGTGGTTCTCTAACTCCCTTCTCATCTCTCTTTCTATGGCTATTTGAGTTTGAAGTGCCACGAGTTGCTCTTGAATAGTAGGGGGCTAAGGATTGGTAGTCATGATGGAACAAGAAAATATCAAAGTGAGGTAAATAAAATAAATAAGCTTACCTGTTATTTTTGCTTCTCCGCTTCAAGTCGAATTAATTGCAAGTAAGCCGAATTCAATCTCATTTGATAGAAGAGAAATAGGGAAAATAACTTTCTATTGAAGTAATCCAAGTGAAATCAAGTCTGAAGAGTTTAGGAGTTCTTACAAATGATGAAGGAAAGTCGCCTTCAAAATTTAATGGGGCTAAGGAAAACTCTATAAGCTACATTTTGGAATTAATTTGGTTGAATTTACGAGCTGCTACTAGGACTCTATGTAGAAATTTGATTTGTAGAACTTAATAGGCATGAAGAAGAGTGCAAATGGACACTTAAGTTAATTTGAATGCCCCAAGTATAGAACATTTTGTAAATTTTGGTAATTTATCATGAAGAAAAACGTTTTTTTCTTCACAAATTGCTTCCAGGTGCTATCGGTTTGTAGAAATCTATGTTCCTCACGCTTGCAAGTATGTGAAGGTTTATTTAAGGGTTTTTGGGCTACATGAGAAATCCATATGTGAAGTCTGATTTGAGTGAGATGTGCTATTTTTGATATGCATATCTCAAGAAGCAAGGCGCCAATGCTTTTACATTTTTTCGCCATGCAAACTTATGATTTTGCTTTTGTTTATTGCCCACATTCTCTTCTCTTTGCCTAATGGTTCATAATTTGTATACAAATCTTTGAATTTGTATTCCTTCAAGCTTTTGCTAGTCCAAGAGTCCTTGCACAAAGTACTTGCCCTTGTCCCCCATGTTTTTGTAATTCCTTTTCTTGATTTATCTTTGCTATGATACCATTGTCAAGATCTTCAATTAAAGAAAGAAAGAATAAACCACATAATTCTCTTCTATGTATAAGATGTCTACTGTCACATGCAATTCATCAAACTCTCCATAAAAGCATAGAAATAATAAAAATAACGACAAGATGCATTGGGTTGAATCTCCCCATCTATGTAAGTGGCTCCTCCTTCCTTAATTGCAAGATTATTTTAATCATGTATTGACAAAAATAACCCAAGGAGCCATTAATAGCATACCTTTTCCAAAAGTGGGCTTGTTTACACAAAAATAGATGGACTAACCATAAACCTTAGTACAACTAATAAACCAATGTGTGAACCCAAAAATAATGGCTAGCTCATATGTACAATGCTAGCACATGTATACAACGTATTGGGCACACGGCCATAATAATCCAATATAAAATCATGGTATGAACCACTCAAAATAGATGCTCAATAAATAGAGTCATGCGACACATGCATATACCATAAATGTCAGAAGACTAACTCGGCCGTGCATAGATCATCATCCATGGGAGAGACACTTTAACCATGTGCTAGTATCGATGGGAGACACACTATAACCATGCGAATAGTCACCGCTCATACACCTACTCACAATAAACAATAATGTTAGTTGCGACACGTAAATAACCCTACGACAAAATACAAATAGTTAGGCCTAAAAACACAACAATCAGTACTAATCATGCATATACTATCCATGCGAAATATGTGAAAATCACCCATGTACCATAGGTAGTACAATGGTATCACAAGCATCCCCAATAGATCATAGAGGTATGTAGTTAACACGAACTCTGTTGTAGTCTAATTCATTTCTACACACCCTAATCCCTTGTAGACATAAATCTCAAGTTCCAATTAATGGTCTCAGATAACCTTAGGAGCTACACAGTCCCTATCAAACTCTATCATAGGTGAATATGGTCCAACCTGAATGATATGGTTGGTTGGTCATTTTGGACCAACCAAGTTGTGGGTTGGCTGACATGGTCAGCCTATGTCCATGCAACCCTGGGCACTATATATAGACTAGTTTGGCATCCTTTTTTTCATCATTGAATTCATTGTGTTCAAGTACTCTTGTAAGCAAGACATCCTCTGTTCGAAATCTATCTAGATCTCCATGAAATCTCCTTACCCAAGGCACTCACGTGGGTGGACAATTACCAGTTATAGTCAAAGTTTGCAAGTAGTAATATTGTTTACTCTCCACTTCTTTTTATAATTCAATGCTTTGTATTTTAAACATCTCACTTTTGCTATTGTGTTTTCTTACAAAAACCTTGTACACTATGAATTGGATGTACGATAAAAAACTATGGCATGAAAAAGTCCTCTTCACGACGTGAAAATCTCTAGTTTTTCACATCTCTAACTTTTGGACAACCTTATCCAGTTATAATGCTCTAATCTTAGCTATGTAATCCCTATAATCACGACGTGGTTTCAGGAAGATTTTCATGATGTGAAACATTTTTCATGTGTGTGAGAAAGTAGTTAGCGTGAAAAACCAAGCAATTTACATATTTGATCTTTTTGGTGTTTTTGATGATCTCTCATACCCTAAGAATCCTATTTGGTTCTCTTAAACATGGGGATTATGATTTTGAACTCTATGAGACCCAATTACAATATTTTTTTACTTTTTATCTCTTGACTCTACTAAGCATAAAAACTAGTGGACTAGTGAAATTAGTAAAAAATCAAGAGTTTCTTTCAAAATTTTAATGATTTTTTGCTTGATTAGTGTTTCTTAATGCCTTGCTATTCCAGTTATCTACTCTATTGCAAGAAAAACAGTACAAGTTGTTCTAAGCTCTAGGCAAAACGTTTTCTACATAAATTTAAGAATCTCCTAGATCGCAACCATGCATTATAAATGTATCTAGCTAGCTCCTAGCGTGCTTTAAGAACGAAAAATAACTACTGTATGCAATTAGCATTCTGAATGTATCTAGCTAGTTCCTAGCATGCTTTAAGAACAAAAAACAACAAGACAAAGAGATTCCAAATCTAAGTAAAAGAATAGAAAAACAGTTTTCTTTTCTTTTTCTCTCTCTTCACTCACTTTTCCAACCGCATATGCAAGAAGTGAACATACCACTCACCACACCGAGCTATGGAATGCTCTAGAGAACAAAACAAGAAGTAAGGCTATAGAAACACAATGGCCCTCCCCCGATAGCGATGCCAAAATTTGTCGTGCTCCGCTTCTACTCTCTCCAAGACTCCCTACTCTCTTGCATTCATGGAGAAAACAAAAGCAAGAAAAACATGTCTTGGGAGCTTACCAATGTGCCAAAATGGATATAACCCTCTTCTTTGAGAGAGCTCTACGTCGCCGTATTCCTCCTGATCCAGTATAGAGTAGAGAAGTACATACAACACTCAATTACAGGATGGGAGAGCGTGTTGTATTATGAGAGAAACTAACTTATATACAAGGCCATAAGTGTTCACATACACTTAACCTATTGTTAGCTAGGCACCTAAGACTCATAAGAGGCATATTGCATAATACTTAATCTCATAATACATGCATGCAGTATATTCACAAGGGATTCATCCTAGCTTGCTATACCACATGCTCTTGGAGAGGGAGAATTACCATAGGTATTCTGCTAGACCATTACGAGCACCCTGTGGGGGGACAGTCTCTTCTTGGCTTGGATTTTGGCTGATTGAAATTTCTTTCTTTCTACATCCATAGAAGGAATTTAGTATGGTGGATTTCAATTTATCTTAGGTGATTTCAATATAATAGGACTAGATCTCCCAACCCAAACATGATAGGGGAAAGGAGGAAGATGAAGCTTGGGAAATATTGAAAATGGACTATCTCTATGTATACTTGACTCATGGTTGTTCGATTTTTTTCATTGGTTTTCTATTTTCTTTCAATAAGCAAGTGGTATGTAGTTGAGTTTGCTCTAAATTCTTTACCCTTGTACGATCTTTTTAAAAATATCTAGGGCTAAACATTTTCATAGCAAAAGATTTGTAATGTGCCTTCGAGGGGAGCATAATTTTCTCAATCTGGTCCTTTTTCTAAGTTGTAATCTTATGGAAAAGTTTTCATATGAAAAGGTGAAATCTTCTTCGATCTACTAAATTGTAAATTATAGACTGTGGCCACCTAGTAGGGATAGGAGCACACTTTGGTCACCCATACTAGAGCACATCTATATCTACGTCCATATGATAAAATATTAGGGAGCCTAGGCTCATAAGTGGTATAAATTATGAGCACCCTACAACGTCATAGGTGGTGATGGGTGAATGGATGAATGAACTTGGGTCTATTACTTCTGTACAAATACCTATTCTTCTGGCACTATATTGATATGGATGGTTGGTCATTTTGGACCAAGTTGTGGGTTGGTTGACATGGTCATAGCCTACATCCATGCAACCTTGGGCACTATATATAGACTAGTTTGGCATCCTTTTTTTCATCATTGAATTCATTGTGTTAAAGTACTCTTGTAAGCAAGACATCCTCTGTCCAAAATCTATCTCGATCTCCATGAAATGTCCTTACCCAAGGCACGCAGGTGGGTGGACAACCACCAGTTTGTAGTCAAAGTTTGCAAGTAGTAATATTGTTTACTCTCCACTTCTTTTTATAATTCAATGCTTTGTATTTTAAACATCTCGCTTTTGCTATTGTGTTTTCTTACTAAAACTTGTACATTATGAATTGGCTGTACGATAAAAAACTATGGCGTGAAAAAGTCCTCTTCACACGACGTGAAAATCTCCAGTTTTTCACATCTCTAACTTTTGGACAACCTTATCGAGTTATAATGCTCTAAGTTTAGCCATGTAATCCCTATAATCACGACGTGGTTTCAGGAAGATTTTCATGATGTGAAACATTTTTCATGTGTGTGAGAAAGTAGTTAGCGTGAAAAACCAAGCAATTTACATATTTGATCTTTTTGGTGTTTTTGATGATCTCTCATACCCTAAGTATCCTATTTGGTTCTCTTAAACATGGGGATTATGATTTTGAACTCTATGAGACCCAATTAGAATATTTTTTTACTTTTTACTCTACTAAGCATAAAAACTAGTGGACTAGTGAAAATAGTAAAAAATCAAGAGTTTCTTTCAAAATTTTAATGATTTTTTGCTTGATTGGTGTTTCTTAATGCCTTGCTATTCCAGTTATCTACTCTATTGCAAGAAAAACAATACAAATCAAATGAAAAAGTTGTTCTAAGCTCTAGGCAAAACTTTTTCTACATAAATTTAAGAACCTCTTAGATTGCAACTATGCATTATAAATGTATCTAGCTAGCTCCTAGCGTGCTTTAAGAACAAAAAATAACTACTGTATGCAATTAGCATTTTGAATGTATCTAGCTAGTTCCTAGCATGCTTTAAGAACAAAAAACAACCAGACAAAGAGATTCATAACAAAAAACAACCAGACAAAGAGATTCATAACAAATCTAAGTAAAAGAATAGAAAAATAGTTTTCTTTTCTTTTTGTCTTTCTTCACTCACTTTTCCAACCACATATGCAAGAAGTGAACATACCACTCACCACACCGAGCTATGGAATACTCTAGAGAACAAAACAAGGAGTAAGGCTATAGAAACACAATGGCCCTCCCCTGATAGCGATGCCAAGATTCCGCTTCTACTCTCTCCAAAACTCCCTACTCTCCCACATTCATGGAGAAAACAAGAACAAGAAAAACATGTCTTGGGAGCTTACCAATGTGCCAAAATGGATATAACCCTCTCTTCTTTGAGAGAGCTCTACATCGCCGTATTCCTCCTGATCCAGTATAGAGTAGAGAAGTACATACAAGACTCAATTGCAGGATGGGAGAGCGTGTTGTATTATGAGAGAATCTGACTTATATACAAGGCCATAAGTGTTCACATACACTTAACGTGTTGTTAGCTAGGCACCTAAGACTCGTAAGAGGCATATTGCACAATACTTAATCTCATAATACATGCGTGCAGTATATTCACAAGGGATTCATCCTAGCTTGCTATACCGAGAGGGAGAATTACCATAGGTATTCTGCTAGACCATTACGAGCACCCTGTGGGACAGTCTCTTAGATTTTGGCTGATTGAAATTTCTCTTTCTACATCCATAGAAGGAATTTAGTATGGTGGATTTAAATTTATCTTAGGTGATTTCAATATAATAGGACCGGATCTCCCAACCCAAACATGATAGGGGAAAGGAGGAAGATGAAGCTTGGGAAATATTGAAAATGGACTATCTCTATGTATACTTGACTCATGGTTGTTCGATTTTTTTCATTGGTTTTCTATTTTCTTTCAATAAGCAAGTGGTATGTAGTTGAGTTTGCTCTAAATTTTTTACCCTTGTACGATCTTTTTAAAAATGTTTAGGGCTAAACATTTTCATAGCAAAAGATTTGTAATGTGCCTTCGAGGGGAGCATAATTTTCTCAATCTGGTCCTTTTTCTAAGTTGTAATCTTATGGAAAAGTTTTCATATGAAAAGGTGAAATCTTCTTCGCTCTACTAAATTGTAAATTATAGACTGTGGCCACCTAGTAGGGATAGGAGCACACTTTGGTCACCCATATTAGAGCACATCTATATTTACGTCCATATGATAAAATATTAGGGAGCCTAGGCTCATAAGTGGTCTAAATTATGAGCACCCTACAACGTCATAGGTGGTGATGGGTGAATGTATGGATGAACTTGGGTCTATACTTCTATACAATTACCTATTCTTCTGGCACTATATTGATATGGTTGGTTGGTTGGCTGACATGGTCACAGCCTACGTCCATGCCAACCTTGGGCACTATATATAGACTAGTTTGGCATCCTTTTTTTCATCATTGAATTCATTGTGTTCAAGTACTCTTGTAAGAAAGACATCCTCTATCCAAAATCTATCTAGATCTCCATGAAATCTCCTTACCCCAAGGCACACAGGTGGGTGGACAACCACCAGTTTGTAGTCAAAGTTTGCAAGTAGTTGTTGGAATTAGGGTTGCAGGAAAGCACACAAAGCTTGGAGAAGAAGTAGCAAGAATGCACACAACACACAATGTATTAGATTGTGTCAATGTACAAAAGATAAGTTAGCCCTAGAATGATGGTCGTATATACAAGCCGGGGGAAAAAATCCTTCTAAAGAGGCAAAAAGTGCCCCGACGGTCCTAAGTGTGTTCACACTCATCACTGCCTATATATATGGCAACAAATCCCCCTCTGGGAGTGATGGTGTGAACGAGAGCTGGCACTCATGTATAGGGAAGTGCCATGCCCGAAGTAGATCAGTCCACAAAGGGGGGCAAGCCCAAAGCTTTGCGGAAAGCTTCGAACTTCTCACGAGGAAGCGCCTTTGTGAAAAGATCGGCGAGGTTGTCCTGTGTTGGCACATATGCCAAGCTGATCTCTCCTACTAAGAGTCTCTCCTTGACATAGTGATAATGCACCTCAATGTGCTTTGTGCGAGTATGAAAAACTGGGTTTCTCGCAACTGCCAATGCGCTCTGACTGTCAGTGTAGATAGAGGTGGCATACTCCTGTCCAACACCCAAGTCAGCCATAAGCCGTCTGAGCCACACACACTCAACCGTAGCTGTGAAAGCTGCCCTGTACTCAGCTTCACAACTAGAAGTGGCCACAGTAGGTTGCTTCTTGCTCAACCAAGATATGCATGAGCTACCAAGCATGAAACAAAAACCACTTATGGACACTCTTGTGTCATAGCAACCAGCCCAATCTGAGTCTAAAAAAGAATGTAAATCTAGCGGCAACGATCCCCCCTTGGGATAAAACAACCCAAGATGTATGGTGCCACTCAAGTAGCGAAAGATGCATTTAACTGCCTTCTAATGCTGAGACCCTGGGCTATGCATAAACCTGCTCACCTGTGAGACTGCAAGCTGAATGTCCGGCCTTGTAATGAATACATAAATGAGGCAACCAACAGTTGTCTGATAGAGTGTGATATCAAAGTGATCTCCAGCATCATGAAGACTCAACTTCAAACCTGTCTCCACTGGAGTAGCAATAGGCTTGCAGTCTTCAAGGCCAAATCTTCGCAACAATGTCTCAATATACTTTGTCTGACACAAAGCAATACCTCCATCACACTGCTTAAATTGTATCCTCAAATAATGATGCAAATGTCCCAAATCTGACATCTCAAAAGAGGCATTCAAATCAGCCTTAAAAT
The DNA here is from genome assembly GCF_041138505.1 of Cibotium barometz. Classification (NCBI taxonomy): domain Eukaryota; kingdom Viridiplantae; phylum Streptophyta; class Polypodiopsida; order Cyatheales; family Cibotiaceae; genus Cibotium; species Cibotium barometz. The sequence goes on from NC_141075.1 coordinate 45,694,389, forward strand.
CAGCAATATGACTCTCATTTGGTCCTGTGAGCAGCATGTCATCGACATAGAGAGCAATGATTAGATATACATCATCCACACGTTTAACATACAAAGTGCTTTCTGTTGGACTATTCTGAAAACAATGTGCAGTCAAATATGCATGTATCTTTTCATACCAAGCTCGTGGAGCTTGCTTTAAACCATATAAAGCCTTTTTCAACCTGCACACTTTGTTTTCCTGCCCTCTTTGAACAAAACCACGAGGCTACGATACATACACCTCCTCATGCAAATCTCCATTCAAGAACGCAGTCTTTATGTCCAACTAATGTACATTCCAACCATTATGAGCTGCCAATGCACAAATGCTACGAATGGTAGTCATACGACAAGTGGGAGCAAAGGTCTCATCAAAATCAATGCCCTTTTCTTGAGCATAACCCTTTGCAACAAGTCTAGCCTTATAGCGATCAACACTGCCATCTGGCTTTCATTTCAACTTAAAAACCCACTTACATCCAATGGCCTTTTTACCAATAGGTAAATCACACAAAGACCATGTACCATTCTTCATTATAGCATCATATTCACTTTGCATTGTAGCCAACCAATTTTTTGATTTTTGTGCCTCATCAAATGAAAGAGGTTCTTCCTCTTCACACATACTAGACACAGCCAAAGCATAACAATCTGATGCATAAGAGGCATGCCGAAAACCTGAACGAGTACAACTAGACATACGTGCATCAATTTTACTATCACGCAAGGTTTGCACCAGCCATTTAGGCATACCTCTAGCCTGCTCATTTTCAGCCCTATCCTTATAAATTACATCCTGTAAATTTGCATCAGAAATAGGCTGATCTATGATGTCGTTTGAAATCTGCATAGGCTGAATATTTGCCTCATTTAGGACTTACATTTGAATTCCCACCTATAAATAGAGGCAACAACGTATCAAATACATCCCATGAGCTCACACCTGTCTCTTTGGTACATGATAATAAAGGCTGCACATCATCTTCTACAAAAACAACATCTCGACTAATCAAGATACGCTTTGACTGGCGGATGATATAATCTGTAACCCTTGCTCTCAGCACTGTAACCAACAAAAATGCATTTGACAGCCTTATCATCCAATTTTCTACCTTGTTGCACAGGCACTAAAGCATAGGCCAAGCAACCAAAGACACGCAAGTGACCAATAGAAGGCTTCTTTCCATGCCAAGCTTCGTATGGAGTAACAGACTGCAAGGCCTGTTGAGTACATATGCAGCACACATGACAGCCTCAAGCCAAAACGCATGTGGCAAAGCTTGGTTCTTGACCATACATCGTGCCATCTCCATAAGTGACCTGTTTTTCCTCTCAGCAACACCATTTTGCTGAGGGATATATGGCACTATACATTGGTGTTTTATCCCATGACTAGCCAGAAATGCATCAAACTCTTTAGACATGTACTCCCCCCCCCGATCAGAACGGAGGGTGCCCACAGTACAATTGGATACATTTTCAACCATAAGAAAAAACTGTTTGAAGCACAAAAACACTTCGGACTTTGCCTTCTCAGTGGATATACCCATGCATGCCTTGAGTAATCATCAATGAAAGTCACGAAGTACAAGTGTTTACCAAATGACGGAGTTTGCATAGGCCCACATACATCACTATGTACAAGTTGCAATTTGCGAGTGGCCCGCACAGAACCATCCTTTGGAAACACAGAATGCTGCATTTTGCCCAAAATACAGCCTTCACAAACATGTTTCAATGGTGCCTCAAGAGGGGGCAATGAAGCAACCATATCAAATTTCTGCAAACACAGCAAACTAGCAAAGTTCAGATGACCAAAACGAGCATGCCATAGTTTTGCATCTGAAACTGTCTTTTCATCAAAAACTGCATTTGCTGAATCTTCCACACACTTATCATAAGAATTGAGCCTATACAGCCCACGAAACAAGGTGCCAGATACAATAATCGTGTCACCAGAAGTCAAATCATGAACAGTACATCTGTCATCCACAAATTTGACTACAAGTCCAAGTCTAGCAAGCGCAGAGACAGACAATAGATTCTTCTTTATCCTTGGCACATACAAAGCATCTGAAAGTGTGAAAGCACTGCCATTTGCAACAGTAAGCATAATTTTACCAATGCCCTTCACTGGGTAAGAATCATTATTAGCACATGTGATAGTATTCCCATTAGGGACAGCCTCAAGACAAGTGAACATATCAACGATGCGAGGTAATGTGCTTTGTAGCACCACTGTCAAAATACCATACATCATTAGAGTTAACAGAATTTGTCAAACATGCATCATGTACAGATAGGTCATACTGGCAATACACACTAAACGCCCATTCTGTATCCTGCACAACATTTGCAGAATCTGCATTTGTAGAAGCATCCGCTATTGTGGCTGCATTTGACTCTTTCTTCTTTGCCTCTTTAGCCTTTAGCTTAGGGCAATTCTTAATGACATGATCAGTTGCCTTACAATAGTTGCACCTGATTTTTTTCTTGCCTTTATCAAGAGCCTTCTCAGACCTATTGTTGCTACCTGTGGAAGGAGAAGAAGTTGCAGACCTACTAATAGGAGAAGAAACAGTGGAAGGGGCTGCCTTACCACTTCTTCTCTGCTGGGCAGCAACAACAAATGCTTGATCAACTGCACGCTGCCTAGCCCTGTTTTGCCTGGACTGCGCTTCTTGCAAGAGATTGTTGACTAAAGTATCATACTTGACAACATCAAGTCTGTCCTCAGTAACAAGTCTCCACGTGGAAGAAAAAATCTGATATGACTCAGGTAAAGCATTAAGAACAGTCTGCACAAGAGAATGATCAGGAATAATGTGACCTGCACAAATCAACTGTTCCTTGAGATCTTTAATCTCAGCAAGAAAAACATTCATGTCATCATCTTCCTGCATAATCTTCGATTCTAGCTCTTTACGCAGGTAAGAGATTTTTATCTCGTTACGACTTGCATACAAACCAGCTAGAATATCCCAAGCCTGTTTTGCTGTTTTAGCTTAACGAATATGTGGAGTGATGTTATGTTTGATAGAAAGTGCAATCAAGGCATGAGCCTGCGCATCTTTACCATCCCAACGAGCTTGTTCAGCAGTGGGTTAAACAACAACAACAACAGTAGAGCTGCTAGAACCTGCAACATCCTCAACAGATCCTACATCCACAGAACCTGGACGTACATCCATACCCTGCACAATGTTCCACACTCCTTTTCCAACCAAAACATGATGCATCATGTATGCCCAAAGTGGGTAGTTGCTGTCTCCATCCAATTTGTCATCAGCAGACAACATGCGAAATACATCATTGCTATTTTATCAGCCATGGCCACTGACTGAAACTGATACAAAAGCTACCTGTAATGAAGCAAAGACTGAACAGGAAACAACTCGTGCTATGTAGCACGGTCCACAATAGAATACGTATGCCTGTTTTGCAGAAAACTGCATTGTCGAAATTTTTGCACAAAGTGACAAAAACACCTGTACAGAACTTGTAATGCAAAAACGGAGCCCGAAATGCAAAGCCCTACGGGCTTATCTGCAAAGTATAGGGACATGCAAGTGCTCGTGAAAGCTCACCTCAATCGAAGAACGTGAGTCGGGGGGTGCTAGCGGCGTACCCCTGGGAGCCGATGCCTGCTCTGATACGAATTGTTGAAATTAGGGTTGCAGGAAAGCACACAAAGCTTGGAGAGGAAGTAGCAAGAATGCACACAACACACAATGTATTAGATTGTGTCAATGTACAAAAGATAAGTTAGCCCTAGAATGATGGGCGTATATACAAGCCGGGAAAAAAAACCTCCTAAAGAGGGAAAAAGTGCCTCGGCGGTCCTAAGTGTGTTCACACACATCACTGTCTATATATATATGGCAATGATATATATGCCTCGGCGGTCCTAAGTGTGTTCACACACATCACTGCATATATATATGGCAACAGTACTAATATTGTTTACTCCCCACTTCTTTTTATAATTCAATGCTTTGTATTTTAAACATCTCGCTTTTGCTATTGTGTTTTCTTATTAAAACCTTGTACGCTATGAATTGGCTGTACGATAAAAAACTATGGCGTGAAAAAGTCCTCTTCACACGACGTGAAAATCTCCAGTTTTTCATATCTCTAACTTTTGGACAACCTTATCAAGTTATAATGCTCTAATCTTAGCCATGTAAAACCTATAACCACGACGTGGTTTCAGGAAGATTTTCATGATGTGAAACATTTTCATGTGTGTGAGAAAGTAGTTAGCGTGAAAAATCAAGCAATTTACACATTTGATCTTTTTGATGATCTCTCATACCCTAAGTATCCTATTTGGTTCTCTTAAACATGGGGATTATGATTTTGAACTATGAGACCCAATTACAATATTTTTTACTTTTTATCTCTTGACTCTACTAAGCATAAAAACTAGTGGACTAGTGAAATTAGTAAAAAATCAAGAGTTTCTTTCAAAATTTTAATGATTTTTTGCTTGATTAGTGTTTCTTAATGCCTTGCTATTCCAGTTATTTACTCTATTGCAAGAAAAACAATACAAATCAAATGAAAAAGTTGTTCTAAGCTCTAGGCAAAACTTTTTCTACATAAATTTAAGAATCTCTTATATTGCAACTATGCATTATAAATGTATCTAGCTAGCTCCTAGCATGCTTTGAGAACAAAAAATAACTACTGTATGCAATTAGCATTTTGAATGTATCTAGCTAGTTCCTAGCATGCTTTAAGAACAAAAAACAACCAGACAAAGAGATTCATAACAAATCTAAGTAAAAGAATAGAAAAACAGTTTTCTTTTCTTTTTGTCTCTCTTCACTCACTTTTCCAACCGCATATGCAAGAAGTGAACATACCACTCACCACACCGAGCTATGGAATGCTCTAGAGAACAAAACAAGAAGTAAGGCTATAGAAACACAATGGCCCTCCCCCGATAGCGATGCCAAAATTTGTCGTGCTTCGCTTCTACTCTCTCCAAGACTCCCTACTCTCTCGCATTCATGGAGAAAACAAGAGCAAGAAAAACATGTCTTGGGAGCTTACCAATGTGCCAAAATGGATATAACCCTCTTCTTTGAGAGAGCTCTACGTCGCCGTATTCCTCCTGATCCAGTATAGAGTAGAGAAGTACATACAACACTCAATTACAGGATGGGAGAGCGTGTTGTATTATGAGAGAAACTAACTTATATACAAGGCCATAAGTGTTCACATACACTTAACCTATTGTTAGCTAGACGCCTAAGACTCATAAGAGGCATATTGCACAATACTTAATCTCATAATACATGCATGCAGTATATTCACAAGGGATTCATCCTAGCTTGCTATACCGAGAGGGAGAATTACCATAGGTATTCTGCTAGACCATTACGAGCACCCTGTGGGACAATCTCTTCTTGGCTTGGATTTTGGCTTATTGAAATTTCTTTCTTTCTACATCCATAGAAGGAATTTAGTATGGTGGATTTCAATTTATCTTAGGTGATTTCAATATAATAGGACCAGATCTCCCAACCCAAACATGATAGGGGAAAGGAGTTAGATGAAGCTTGGGAAATATTGAAAATGGACTATCTCTATGTATACTTGACTCATGGTTGTTCGATTTTTTTCATTGGTTTTCTATTTTCTTTCAATAAGCAAGTGGTATGTAGTTGAGTTTGCTCTAAATTTTTTACCCTTGTACGATCTTTTTAAAAATATCTAGGGCTAAACATTTTCATAGCAAAAGGTTTGTAATGTGCCTTTGAGGGGAGCATAATTTTCTCAATCTGGTCCTTTTTCTAAGTTGTAATCTTATGGAAAAGTTTTCATATGAAAAGGTGATATCTTCTTCGTTAGTAAATTGTAAATTATAGATTGTGGCCACCTAGTAGGGATAGGAGCACACTTTGGTCACCCATATTAGAGCACATCTATATCTACGTCCATATGATAAAATATTAGGGAGCCTAGGTTCGTAAGTGGTCTAAATTATGAGCACCCTACAACGTCATAGGTGGTGATGGGTGAATGGATGGATGAACTTGGGTCTATACTTCTGTACAATTACCTATTCTTCTGGCACTATATTGATATGGTTGGTTGGTCATTTTGGACCAAGTTGTGGGTTGGCTAACATGGTCACAGCCTACGTCCATGCCAACCTTGGGCACTATATATAGACTAGTTTGGCATCCTTTTTTTCATCATTGAATTCATTGTGTTCAAGTAATCTTGTAAGCAAGACATCCTCTGTCCAAAGTCTATCTAGATCTCCATGAAATCTCCTTACCCAAGGCACGCAGGTGGGTGGACAACCACCAGTTTGTAGTCAAAGTTTGCAAGTAGTAATATTGTTTACTCTCCACTTCTTTTTATAATTCAATGCTTTGTATTTTAAACATCTCGCTTTTGCTATTGTGTTTAAATCTTACTAAAACCTTGTACACTATGAATTGGTTGTACGATAAAAAAACTATGGCGTGAAAAAGTCCTCTTCACACGACGTGAAAATCTCCAGTTTTTCACATCTCTAACTTTTGGACAACCTTATCGAGTTATAATGCTCTAAGTTTAGCCATGTAATCCCTATAATCACGATGTGGTTTCAGGAAGATTTTCATGATGTGAAACATTTTTCATGTGTGTGAGAAAGTAGTTAGCGTGAAAAACCAAGCAATTTACATATTTGATCTTTTTGATGATCTCTCATACCCTAAGTATCCTATTTGGTTCTCTTAAACATGGGGACTATGATTTTGAACTCTATGAGACCCAATTGCAATATTTTTTTACTTTTTATCTCTTGACTCTACTAAGCATAAAAACTAGTGGACTAGTGAAATTAGTAAAAAATCAAGAGTTTCTTTCAAAATTTTAATGATTTTTTGCTTGATTAATGTTTCTTAATGCCTTGCTATTCCAGTTATCTACTCTATTGCAAGAAAAACAATACAAATCAAATGAAAAAGTTGTTCTAAGCTCTAGGCAAAACTTTTTCTACATAAATTTAAGAATCTCTTAGATTGCAACTATGCATTATAAATGTATCTAGCTAGCTCCTAGCGTGCTTTAAGAACAAAAAATAACTACTGTATGCAATTAGCATTCTGAATGTATCTAGCTAGTTCCTAGCATGCTTTAAGAACAAAAAACAACCAGACAAAGAGATTCATAACAAAAAACAACTAGACAAAGAGATTCATAACAAATCTAAGTAAAAGAATAGAAAAACAGTTTTCTTTTCTTTTTGTCTTTCTTCATTCACTTTTCCAACCACATATGCAAGAAGTGAACATACCACTCACCACACCGAGCTATGGAATGCTCTAGAGAACAAAACAAGAAGTAAGGCTATAGAAACACAATGGCCCTCCCCCGATAGCGATGCCAAAATTTGTTGTGCTCTGCTTCTACTCTCTCCAAAACTCCCTACTCTCCCGCATTCATGGAGAAAGCAAGAACAAGAAAAACATGTCTTGGGAGCTTACCAATGTGCCAAAATGGATATAACCCTCTCTTCTTTGAGAGAGCTCTACGTCGCCGTATTCCTCCTGATCCAGTATAGAGTAGAGAAGTACATACAAGACTCAATTGCAGGATGGGAGAGCGTGTTGTATTATGAGAGAAACTGACTTATATACAAGGCCATAAGTGTTCACATACACTTAACCTGTTTGTTAGCTAGGCGCCTAAGACTCATAAGAGGCATATTGCACAATACTTAATCTCATAATACATGCGTGCAGTATATTCACAAGGGATTCATCCTAGCTTGCTATACCGAGAGGGAGAATTACCATAGGTATTCTGCTAGACCATTACGAGCACCCTGTGGGACAATCTCTTCTTGGCTTGGATTTTGGCTTATTGAAATTTCTTTCTTTCTACATCCATAGAAGGAATTTAGTATGGTGGATTTCAATTTATCTTAGGTGATTTCAATATAATAGGACCAGATCTCCCAACCCAAACATGATAGGGGAAAGGAGGAAGATGAAGCTTGGGAAATATTGAAAATGGACTATCTCTATGTATACTTGACTCATGGTTGTTCGATTTTTTTCATTGGTTTTCTATTTTCTTTTAATAAGCAAGTAGTATGTAGTTGAGTTTGCTCTAAATTCTTTACCCTTATTTAAAAATATCTAGGGCTAAACATTTTCATAGCAAAAGGTTTGTAATGTGCCTTTGAGGGGAGCATAATTTTCTCAATCTGGTCCTTTTTCTAAGTTGTAATCTTATGGAAAAGTTTTCATATGAAAAGGTGAAATCTTCTTCGTTAGTAAATTGTAAATTATAGACTGTGGCCACCTAGTAGGGATAGGAGCACACTTTGGTCACCCATATTAGAGCACATCTATATCTACGTCCATATGATAAAATATTAGGGAGCCTAGGTTCGTAAGTGGTCTAAATTATGAGCACCCTACAACGTCATAGGTGGTGATGGGTGAATGGATGGATGAACTTGGGTCTATACTTCTGTACAATTACCTATTCTTCTGGCACTATATTGATTTCGTACCGAAAAATAAGTTTACATTAACAACTTGTGCTTGGAAAATTCTTCTCTAATGAATTCCCTATTGACTAGGTGATGGGAAGCTATACATGGGTTAAGGGTGCTATTAGGCAGCTACACATGGGTTAAGGTTAGGGCAGGGTTAAGGATCTAAAAAGCATGTAAATGAGGCAGCTTAGCTCTACTATCTTATCCGTTTATCATTCATTGTAGGCGTCCAGGTACCAAGTCTTTCTCTTCTTCGGGGCTTTAAGCTCATACAATCCCTTATTTTACAAGCTGTGTGCCCAATTCCCTCCGTATTTTCGCCTCTGCGAGCTTTGATGCGAATTGGGTTCTTGAGAACGGTAGGCGTATGCCCACGCTTCTTGCTCTCTGCTTGTCTTTACCGCCGTTATCATCAGCAAAGGTATGTTTCTGCAGCTCTAGAGCATCAGTTTTGAAGTGTTGTTGCAGTTGCGTTTAAAGTACGCAAAGGGCTAGTTGTTTTGGAATGGGGCCAGCTATTCTGCTCTGCCCTTCTTCCACTGCAGTCCAGCTGCTTGGGCAGGCCTCCCTTTCCAAGAACACCAGGCACAGAGAAGGAATCATCTTTCTATCAAATGGGAATGCCAGACACTTTGCAAATGTCCATTGGACCGGAGGTTTTCCGAGAAGGCCAGCATTTTTCTTCCAGTCTGCCTCTACCGCTGGAAAATGCAGGGAAAACAGCTACCCATTTGCCTGGAGAAGGGTTTTTGCAGCTGCTGCAGGAGGAGAGGTATCAGTGGAAGAGCCTGCTGTTGCCTCTGATGCTATACTTACAGTAGAGTCTACAGGTACTCAGGAGACACCTGCTGCAGAGCCCAAACCCCAGGGGAGAAGAAACCTGAGCAGGAGCAACAGCAGCAACAACAGATCTGCTGTTGTGAGCCCTGCAGAGCTTGTCACCGGAGCAACTTTCCCTGGCAAGGTCACCACTATCCAGCCCTTTGGAGCCTTTGTGGACCTGGGTGCCTTCACAAATGGGCTTGTGCACATCTCCAGGCTGAGCAAAGCCTATGTGAAGAAGGTGGAGGATGTGGTGCAAATTGGTCAAGATGTGAATGTGCAGGTTCTGGATGTGGATCTCAAGGCGAACCGCATCTCACTCATGCTGGTTGAAGAGGAGAAAGAGGAGGCTGAGCAAGGAGAGGGAGGAGAAAAGCAGCCACAAAGGCCTTCTCCCCAGCAGCAAGGGAGGAGTCCTAGAAGAGACAGTCCATCAAGGCGGCCCGGGCAATCCAATGCAGCCACAGTGACCAAAATGAACAAGGGTGAAATAGTTACTGGTACAGTGAAGAACATGATCAGATCAGGGGTGTTTGTTACCCTCCCTGATGGCACCGATGGGTACCTTCCAACTGGTGAGGTTGTTTTCAGATCACCCAATACAAACCTAGAGTCTCAGTTTCAAGTTGGACAGGAGGTTACTGTGAGGGTTCTTCGTATAGAGAGAGGCCGTGTTACTCTTACTACTAAACAGGAAGTGGACTATGACAAGATAAACGAGGCCCTCAACAAGGATGTGGTAGGGGGGGCTACTAGTCCCTTCGAAATAGCTTTCCGCAGGAATGAGCTGATTGCGAACTTCTTGGCGGAGAGGGAGAAGCTGAAGACTGAAGCAGAAGCTGAGAGTACAGCCAAGGGAGAGAAAGTGGAGGCTCCATTGGCTGAGGGTGTCGTGACAGAGCCTGTAAGTGAAGCAGCTTCAGAGGAGCTAACTGAGCAGGTGGAAGCAGTTGATTCTGTTGTGGAAGTGAAAGATGCAGCTGAGGTAAGCCTTGCAGAGGAAGTGTCAACAAAAGAGAGTTCTTCCGATGAGGAAGTAGCTCCATCAGAGCCATCTGATGCCGAGCCTGTCGAGGATACCGTGGATACACTTAAAGAGGCAGTAGCTGCTGTTGAAGAATCCATTATTGAACAAGCTGGTGCTGCAGTTGAAGAAGTGGTAAACCTAGCCGAGGAAGTGTCAGTGAAGGGGGAGGCTACAGTTGTCGACGAGGAGACTGTGAAAGAAGTAAGAGCTGCAGTTGAGGAGGAAGTGGTGGGCAGTGTTGAGGAAGAAGCAGCTCCCGTGGAGGCCTCAGTGGAGGAAGCTGGCCTCAAGGAAGAGGTGAGGGAAACAGAAGGCAATTCAGAGCTTACAGTAGCAGCCAGCAAAGAAGAGGATGTGAAGGATAGTACGAACGATAACGCAGTGTTGCACACGGAAGAGGTAGTGGGTGCTAATGCACAACAGAGTTGAGTGGCAAGCTCGGTATATTGTTTATTTTGTAGGGCGACATGCATCAGTTTGCAGGCTTGAGCAGTTGAGATGGCATGCCTTCTTTTCACATACATTCTTAGTTCCATGTCAATTTGTGCAAGTAATTTGCTTGCCCCTTCCTAAGAAGAGCTCCCTCTCCTTACACTCTCTGGGCACAACAAGACCATCTAAGTAATGCGGAAGGTTCTGACTTAGGGATTTTAACATGTGTGGTGATATGTATACCTCCAGTGCCTTACAGGAGGCTAGTGAGGGAGTTGAATGTTATTACTCATAATGGTAAGTGGTTTGTTCCTGGAAAAGAAACGCTTTTGCATCAATGCGGGTTGTTTGCACGCAGTTGTCGTTTATTTGATTAGCATTTTCATAATATGCTGGGAGTGCATGAGGAGTCTATGCTGATTTAGGACTGGTTTATGTTTTTCTTTCATTGGTGACAGGCATTCATCAGCTTATGTGATTTGCTGATTTAGTATGCTTTGTGTGCTGTCTAATGTTGAATGAAACTTGAATCTGATAATGTTGGGGCTGTACCAATGGGTGATGTCTCCTAAGCTTTCAAAGTAGTAATGGGTGCCTTGGGCCTCTGGCAAAGATGAAATGGAGTCTTCCATAGCCAGACATTGAAGAGAGATGCATGACAAAAGATGCTCGAAATAAAATTGTTGTTTGGATGTGTTTCGTTTTGTGTTTTGTGAATTGATTATGTTAGAAAAAAGAATTGAGAATTCGCTTCATATGTTGCTGAACTTTTTACAAGAATTCATTGAGGCAAATTATGAGCATGAACATTTTGTTTTCTTTGTATTAAAAAACTTAATGAAGTCCTAAAATTTTTAGAGATCATTAAATTAGCTTTTCACTGTCTAAAGTAGTTATTTAATAAGGTTTTGCATGAGATTAGCCACTTCCCCCTACTTAAGGCTCATAAAGGCCAATTTAGGTTTCGTCACTAAAATTAGGTGGCCTGAGGGTCAAAGGTGGCTCAATCAGTCAGCAGACACTTGCCCGAATGTTTTTTTTAGAACGTTAAAGAAACCTTTGATCTCTAACTTAGAAGGTTCCTAGGTATGCAAAGGGCTTTGCAGCCATTGAGCATTTGGAAAACCTTCAAATTACTTCTAAAAATTGTGACAAAATATTTTTAAAAATTTAAGATTTAGAGCCACAATCAAAGGACAAATTGGAGGAAAAAAGATAATCGTTTCTCATTAAGAGCAACTTGATGGTTTTACAATGGAAGATCGATATACTTTGTTCATAATAGACACCATCATCAATTTTCCCATGAAGATGAAACTCCTTGCATGATATCAAAAGAAGAATTTGCTTTTTTCATAATAGCCACCACCTTCAATAGTTTCATGAAATTGAACTTCTTGAATTATGTTTGTGATCCTCGATTCTCATTACACATTGTATACCTAACATTCATAACAATCATGAAGTTAAATGTATTTAGCATAAGAAGAGTAGAAAACTTTCACTTATTCTCTTTAGAGCCGTAGATATGCTATGTAGTCTTCACATCATCACGGCAAAATATAATTGCTTCATCAAAGTCAAAACTCCGCCAATGGGGGACCTTTGATTGAAACTCTCATCAAAGTGGAGGCACTTTTAGTGGTGAGAGAATTTCTTAATTTGGACTTTGTAATATATTGGATACTAAACCCACGTTCACAAATAGCAGTACTACAACATTGCAACAAAGCTATCCGTGCTAGTCAAGTAAATTCCATACTTCTCTCTCAAAGTTTCATTGTTACTAATATAAGCCCATGTGTCCTTGAGGTTCCATCCTTTCCAATCAGTAATAGCTTGAATTTTGAAGGTTTGATACTCGCTTCTCAAAGAGAGGGGATTTATAAAGCCTTCTATGGTATGTCCTCCTGTTGTTTTACTCTCTATAAAATTTTATAAGTTGTTCTAGTTCATCATCTCCAAAAAATTTCAATTGTTTGCTAGGAGGATAACATGAAGGGGATAATATTTTCAAATAACTCAATATTGAGTTGTCACTAAATCTTTTCTTCATGTTTTCTATAACATGAGATGTGAATGACTTTTGAAAAGTTATCACATGATCAAGATCTGATCCATCTTGACTATGTTGAAGCTCAATGCTTCTAAAGTTTTGACCCCTAATAGAGGCTCTCAATGCATGAAGCAACCCATTAGCATTCATATCCAATGTAGGTTCCATGATAAATTCCATTTCCATAGCATATATTTGTGCATCTATTATTCCTAGGATAGTAGTAACATCAACATATGTCTTCTAAAATATTTTGCTAAGAATAGTTGAGTGTGAAAGCAAGTCTATTATTCCTGGGATAGCAGTAACATCAACATATATCTTCTGAAACATTTTGCTAGGAATAGTTGAGTGTGAAAGCAAGTCTCCCAAGAAATGAATATCACACACAAACTCAAAAGATGATACTTTTCCAAACAATGATACATTTTCCAATCGAAAATATTCAAGTATAGATTTAAGCAACTCACAAAATTTGTTGATAACTTTGTGCCTACTGAACTATCTTATTGAATGTGTCATTTCTAACTTCAAAGTTGGCAAATCAAATTCTTCTTCTAAAGCTTTGAACTTCTCCGTACGCACAACATTCTTTTTGAAAAGTTTAGCTATTTCATTTAGAGTGGAGTCATTATACTTGGCATATTGAAACTTTTCATTTGCTGTTACTAGCACAAAGATTCGTGCGGTGTGCAATGCAATGTATAGAAGATATAAATGGTGATATATCTTTAACTCTTTTTGCTACCTCCCCTTTTCTTACCAATCATAACTGAAGCACCATCATAACCAAAGATTTTTAGTTTTCTTTCATCTAACCCATTTTTCCTTATCAAGTTTCTCAATGAGTCAAATAGCCCATGAGAAGTACGATCATGTACTTCTAATAAGTCCCAATATGATACTTTTGGTTGATGGCTATTGATGTAAGTAACATATACTATCAAGTGCTCTTCAATTGCAATGTCAGTCGATTCATCAATCATCACACCAAAACAAGGCGATTGTTTTACATATGTAGTACAACTTGTTTCGAGTGACCTACCTACATAATGAACAGAAGTAGCACATGATTTATCGTTATTATACATTTGTTCAAGAACATTAGGAGTTTTTCATTCTCTCAACAACTCTAAAGTAGGAACAAATTTAGCATAAGCAAGGTCATTTTTTCTTCTTCTTTTTTCTACGATTAGCTTCATCAATTCCTATCTCTTCATTCCCTACTTCTTTGGTTTCTTCAATGTCAATGTCATTTCTTACTAAAGATTTTGGTTTTTTCTTTCTTTTTCCTTTATCAATAATAACTTGTTTACTAAAACCACGCAAACCAAGTAAGGTTGTTTATTTAGAGGCCATTTGAAAGTTTTCTTACTTGAAAAAGAAACACGACCTTGCATGAAATTGAATCTCTCTCTCTCTCTCTCTCTCTCTCTCTTTTTCCTATAAGTGCGGTGAATTGAATTAGAATAGAACAAAAATTACATCAGCTGGAGCATGGAGAGCATCCAGGGAAAAACCATCTCTCTCTCTCTCTCTCTCTCTCTCTCTCTCTCTCTCTCTCACCATGACAAATTTAAGCAATCAGTAAGCAGTGAGCACTTACTTGTAGCCTGTAGGGAGTGTGAATCCGGATGATGTGTTAAGACTGGTTATTGAAACCTTGGCATTTGAATTAGACCTGCTAGAAATCAAGCAACCCAAACACAAAAGAGATATTGTCAAACAAGCCACAAAAAGCGAGTGCGAATGAAAAACCTTCTCAGTTACAAATCAAAGGTTTCTCGAATGTTCTAAAAACATTTATTTTGAGCAGTGACCTCGGTAGATTTGGTGGGACCCTTGGAGTTAGCACATTTTCTGTGAGACAGGTCTAACATTCGGACTCTGGAGTTGGCCAAGTGAGGTTGGCGATGGCACTGTGCAAGTTGAGGCCTGGAAGCTCCAAGCCTACCACCTTGCCTCGCCCCCTCCAGAACTTGCAATAGAAATAAGAGGGTCGTTGCCACTCTGTGGGTAGGAAAATGCTCGACACCAGTGACTTCTTGATGAGGTGGAAAGCCTGTGCCTCGATGATGGCGCCTTGCTACCACCTTACCTCGCCCCCTCGCAGCTCACTCCCACCCACTTGTAGTCGAATAAGGGGTCGTCACCACTCTGTGGGCAGAAAATGCTCCACACCAGCACCTTCTTGCAGAGGTGTGGAAAGCTCTAGGTGGAGAAGAAGTATGAAGAGGAGAAGGTGACACAGGCAATAATAGCACAACAATGACTCGTTGTGTGTGGTTGGATTTCGGAAAAGCCCATGTAGTAGTAGTAGTACGTACACACGCTTTGCAAGCTGCACCTCACCAATCTTCGACTCGTCTACTCTCCAAACTCCATTGTCCACCACGACCTTGGATTTCAAAAAAAGCCCACAACACAGTGAACTATGGAGGACTGAAAGTACAAAGGTTGAGGTGGTAGGCTGGAAGGCTGGCTCAGGGCTTATGGATTGCTTTCAAATTTGAGCGCCAAGCTGTTTGAGCCGGAAGGAAAACAGATGGTCTTGGGAAAATAACGTATAAAATAGCGTATTTATAGCACAATAGCACTCCAACAAAACCATAATTTAAAAAACAGTCATATCTTGCCAACTTCCAAGTTTCAACGTTTATAATATATATAGTGTGTGTATATATATATATATATATATATATATATATATATATATTATACACTGTTCTAATACCCTTTTTTCTTCTTCTTCAAAGCTTCCCTTGAAATACCTTTTCCCCTCACCTCACCCAAATGATAAAACCTTCTAGTTATGTATTAAAAGGTTAAAAACCTTTGAAGCCCTACAACTTGCCGGTTATTAAAACCTTTGATTTTTTTTGGAAAAAGGTAAAATTAAAAATCCACAGGTGGGATTACACTACTGTACCCCAGTTTTTTTCGAGCACTGATCATGACCCACCCGACTCAAGAGGTCGTGGTTTCGAGCCCTAACACCATAGGGTTGTGTGTGTGTGAGTGTAGCTCCTACCTTGGCTACATCCCTCGAAAGGGGTGTAGCTCCTAGCTCGAGGGGTTGTGTGTGTGAGTGTAGCTCCTAGCTCGCCTACGTCCCTCAAAAGGGGGCTTTTGAGGGATGTAGCCGAAAGGGGGCTTTTGGCTACATACCTCGAAAGGGGGCTTTCGAAAAAAAAAAAGATAGATGGCTCAATCAGAGCTTGTCACATGCAACTTTGAAAATCATGTAGACTTATGAAGGGGTTTGCCTCCCCTTTCCCCAAACACCCACCAACCCTGAAACTTGAAAGAAGGAGAAGTTAGGGTTTAGCTAGGAAAAGTGGAAATGGACCCCATTACAATGCATACACACTAATTTGCATATGTGAATAATAGAGGAGAGGTGGAGATGAACCAATCAAAATTTTCTTTCTCTTCCCATTCAATAATCTACAATAACTAATAATCATATGTATGTTCATAATCATTAATTCTAGGGTGAAGCCATCGTCATCTCCATGATTCTCTTAATCAATCTCTTTATTCTCTCTCAATCATCCCATGCGAGTCATGGCCTTATTTGTATTGTCAACAAAGCACTATGATTGCTAACTACTGCACTGGGACTGCTAAAACAAGCACTGTGATTGCTAACTAGCACTAGGACTACTAACAAGCACTATGATTGCTAACTAGCACTGGGACTGCAGTGACTAATTACATAGATTTTTTTCTTACATCTTCAACACTCCCCCTCTATCAGCTATACTCTGAAATGATACCTAAAATATTCAAACTTGTTCTTTCTCAATGCTATTAGTCATCACTGACTAATAGCTGTAGTGACTAGAATTACATAGATTTGCGCTTGCATGTTTAACACTCCCCCTTAAGTGAAAATCTATCATCTATACTCTGAAATGATACTTGAAATAATCAAACATGTCCTTGCTCAATGGTTTGGTCAAAATATTTGCTAATTGTTCACTTGTTGTACATAAGCCAAATCAATATCTTTCATAGTCACCATCTATTCACCTAAGTGAGCATTCTCCTTGCATAAGAGAGGAAGAAGAGAAGAGAAGAGAAGAGAAGAGAGAAGATGCAAGGGTTGGTTTGGGAACATGCACTTAGCCAACCCTAAGTGGATTAACTCCTTAATGTGAATTCGCTAGAGGCTCACTCCACCACCACTTGCGTCACTCAAATGGATCTTTCCTTGAGCTAGGTAGGGAGCGATGAGAGAAGTAGCTATGGAGAGCTCAACTCCAATCTCAATGCCTTCATGTGTGCAAGAGGGAGAGAGAGAGAGAACAACAAGAAGAAGAAGAAGAGGGAAGGAGGGAAGTATCACCTACAAGCACACACTCACAATCAAGCAAGTAAGCATGCATCAACACCACCATAGCCACCACAAAAGAGTAAGAGGGAAGAAGAAGGATACTCAATTGTGATAATGGACTTGTATATTCTTTTCATATGTCACAAGTCACTCATATACATGAGCTCTCTTTTTACAATGGTTGGCTGCCCACCATAAACAATTGGGGGCCCAAAACTGGTTCTCTATCTCTATGTACACCTAGGCTTTGTTGCTCATGGCCGGCATTACACATGTCATAAGCTCGGTCATCCCATATCTTTTTACATGAAGCGATTAACATGGTTTTAAGTAAAAATGAATTACATGAAGTGTAATCTCGTTAAGTAATGTTAACCATTGTGGTTAACATACCCCTCTCCCTAATTCAAGTCTGTCCTCAAAACTAGCAAGAAAGTTTAGTGGCGATAGTAGAGGAAGTAGGTGCGAAAAAAATCGTACCATGATTTGGGGTACTGGGGGAATGATGGAAAGCTTTATACCTTGTCCAGAAGGTAGTCTCCATCATATCTTCAAAGGTCTCCAGTTGGGCATCCGTTGTATGCAACCGAAGAGTTGCTTGAGTGTGGGGCCTTTGTTGATGTCGAAGGCAAGGCCTTGGGATCCTTCATCATAGTGGTGCCAAGTGGGGAATTCCGCCAAGAGGATGATGATAAGGTTGAAGAAGCGGATGGTGGTGATGATGGCGGGGTTGGGCACATGATCATACTTGGTAGTGAACGCGTGCATTTGGGCAAGCATGCTTTCTTCCATGCATAGACTGCCAGACGTGGGAGACTGAACCAAGGAAAGTTAAATTGGAGATTAGGTTCTGCCCGTTGTTCAGTGCAGAAGAGGTCCCATGCCCATCGATGTGGCAGATGGGGAGATAGGCTAGGCTGATGCGGAGGCGATGTGGGGATTTGTAGTATTCATCTAGATGTGAGGCTTAAGGAGGAAGGGATGCCGTCAGACAGGCTATTCGCCCACCATGAGATTGAACGTAATGGGCTAAGCATCAGAGTTGGGCCGTAGTTAGGTAGCTATCGTGGTGTCAATGTGGTGATGTCTTTTCCAGGCGTCTTGCTTAGTGTTGATGTAGAGGCGAAGGACATGAATGTCCATGTAGTCCGTGAGCTTCGTTAATGGTGCTTGTTGGAGTTGGCGGCCAAGTAGGAAGTGGAGGGCTTGTTTGAATTCCATGCGATCCAAAGGGTCACACCAGTTGAGAGGATTAAGGGGAGGATTCACCTTAATCCTTCTCTTGTGGGGGATGGGGAGGAATTTCACACCTCATCCTTCTCTTGTGGGGGATGGGGAGGAATTTCACCTTCTTCTAGGGGGATGGGGGGAGGTAGTTCAAAGGGTGGGGGTTCCGAGTGTGGAGGGGTTCTCGATGTAGAGGGTGTGGTGCCGAGTGAGGCATCAAGTAGTGGAGGTGAGCATGTTGAGACGAAGAAGGTTGGTCCTTTAGGGAGTAATGGCGGGCCCAATCCTAGATGGAGGGAAGAAATGGGGTCTCTATAGAGGAAAGAATTATGGATCAATAACTTCCATTCAAGCTGTTTACGTACCTTTGGGGCGGATGATCCAACTAAGGTGACAAGGGTGGCATTGGTGAAGGGGGTGGTGAGGGAACATAAGGCACAGTGATATGTGGTGAGGGAAAGAGGGGAAGAATGGTGGGGGAAGAGGTTGGAGGGGGGAAGCTGGTGCCGGAGAGGATTTTGGTGTGTAGGGTGGGGGGTTCGAGAGGACTTTCCTGGGCACCAATTGGGGGCTAGTTTGGTGGCGGTTGAGATGGGGAACCTTTGTGGGTGTGGGATCAAGGGTCATGAGGAGGTTGCTGGGGGGGCAAGGTTGTGGGGTAGGGGGTTTCCACGTGTGGGGGGATCATTGCCGTCATCATCATCATCATCTTCATTGTTGTTAGAAAGATCTCCCATAGGAGTGATAGTTGGGTGTTTGGATAAGCAGAAGGCTTGACCTGTCAAGCCTCTTTGTAAATGAAATCCAGGGGAAAGCCACATGGGAGTCATCGAATTGGAGTATGGGAGTGGGGCGGTGAATGACCTCCAATTGTAAGAAGGCTTGACCCGTCGAGCCTCTTTTGTAAGTGAAATCCAGGGGAAAGCCACATGGGAGTCATCGAATTGGAGTACGGGAGTGGGGCGGTGAATGACCTCCAATTGATGGTAAATCCTAGTGTAGAGTACAAGGAGGCTGTGGGGGGAGTATGGTTTGATGATGCGATGACGAAGGGCCTTGTAGGCTGTGTAAGCAGTTGTTAACCTATGACGGACATTGAGACGTACTATGTTTTACGTCATTAATTTAAATATTCTGAGTCATGGGCCGGGCTTGTCGGCACCATATGTTAAGGATAAAGGGATTGGGTGATCGCCGATGAGAGGCGCACCTTGAATATCAGCAGGGTAAGGGTTAGGATCGGCCGGCCATGTATGGGCGCCCATGTGTGAACGGCCAAGTCACCTATAAGAGTCAAATGTAACCCTAAAACCCTCATTCTCATGTGTGAACGGCCAAGTCACCTATAAGAGTCAAATGTATGGGCGCCCATGTGTGAACGGCCAAGTCACCTATAAGAGTCAAATGTAACCCTAAAACCCTCATTCTCATGTGTTGTGAATACAAGAGTGCTCTTGCCTTATCTCCTTGGTTTCCTTCTCCTGCGTGAGAGAGAGAGAGAGAGAGAGAGAGAGAGTGAGAGAGCGATCGAGCACTGTGTAGCGGCACAGCGGCGGCGGAGAGGCGGTAGAGCGACGACGGCGGCTCCTTCTTCACTGCGACGCGGGAATCCTTCAAGGCGGCGGTTGAGCGGTGAGTGACACACCTTTTGCATTCTGTTTGAGCTTGCTTTCCTGGTTGTATGCTTGCAGCCATTCGTGGCTCGCATACGGTGTTCAACAAGTCCCCAGCTACGACCTGTACGGCAAAAGCGCACATTTTTGGCGCCGCTGTCGGGGAGTTGCCCTGCACCAAGCTCCAGTTTGCAGCTCGGGCTGCTACGTGAAGTTTAATTTACACTGTAGGAAAGCGACTGTGTGTTTGTTGTTGAGGTGTTTCCGTGTTTTGCAATCTGTTTCTGCAATTTGTCTTCTGCATTTCTGTTTCTTTTGTTATTTTTCCACTCCGCGTGTGGGCGTGCGTTCTGTTATCTGGTTTTTTGCGTGCGAGGGGGGATTTTTGAATCCCCCAGACCTGTGCTGTGTGCGAACTGCGCCGCGGCCAAGGCCGAACCCTAGAAAACTTATCTCAAAAAAAAAGAAGGAAAAAAAATAAATTAATTAATTTCAAAAAATAAAAAACAAAAAATAAAATTTTATTTCTAAAGAAAAACCCAAACGTGTGGAGAGGAAAGATTTTTTAATTGGAAAAAAAAATTTTGAAAAGAAAAATCCCTAATTAACCCCGACCCCGGTCTTAGTCTCAGTCTTCTGATATATATATATATATATAGGAGAGTGAGCCTCCATAGCTTTCTTTCAAGTGAGAGCTTATGGGAAGTTGTGCCCTATATGTAGCCCACTCCCCAAGGAGTAAAGTGAGCATGTGGGATAAAGCCCTCACCCTTTCCTCCACAAGCAAATAGGCTTTTGCCCCTTCCCCCCATAGGGAAACGGACTGTTTTGAGGACCACAGGAGCTCTGGATAGGTGAACACGGTGCTGTAAAGCACGCTAGGATCCTTTAAACG